>NW_024870766.1:18240000-18727500 GCF_019054845.1 Dipodomys spectabilis
AACTTTTGAGAAATAAACTATTGCTATAAATATATCTTTTAATGATAATTGATTTAAAAAATTCTTGAGAAAACCATGTTCACAGAAATATATTTGGGTCTAACCTCAACTCTAAATCATAGCAGATTTAAAAAATCCAGAACTGCTTACTATTCAAAATATTTCTGAAATTAAAATTTCAGTCTCACACTTAATAGTTTTGGAGGATATTCCTATCAGTATGAGAGTTGATTCTTTAGAGTATTATGAAAATCACTCCTTTGGGGTAAGGGAGAGCAAACAAATGTCTCACCGTTCATTGCAGCCCAGCTGACTTCCCTGGTCACCCCACAGACACCCTAAAGTGCATAGAAAAGCCAAGCCTATTGAGTATAGGTAACATCCAAGCCCAAGAACCAGCATTATCCCAACTTCCACTTGAGTCCCAGAAACCTCTATGGAATTCTGACATACAACCAACATACAACCCTGAGTCATACATCCCTTCTGTACTCTGTTCTCAAGATCCAATTCCCATCATGGAATTTTCTGCCTGGGCTGACATTGAACCATGATCCTCCAGATCTCAGCCTCCTGAGTAGCTTAGATTACAGATATGAGCCACTATCATGGGTGTTCCTGTCTTCATGTCATTTGAATATTTCCTTTGTTGATAGTCTTTTTTTAAAATTTTTATTTTTATTTTTTTGTGAACATACTGTACAGAGGGGTTACAATTACATGGGCAAGATAATGAACACATTTCTTATCAAGCATTGCAGCCTCCTCTTTTGTTTACCCTTCACATCCCTTCCCAGCCTCCCCCCCACCCATGTTGATAGTCTTAATCATTATTCTCAACCTATCCAAAGATGCCCCCAGCCTTCTATTCTCCTTGCATAGAAGGAAAGAAATTCTAGATTCTCTGAGTTCTTTTCTAAAGAACTCTGAGCGAAGTGGCTCTGTATTTTTCAAGTTCTGCCTGTGTGTATTGCAGGAAGACAAAAATTCCCTGGTTTCCGCTTCAAAACGATTAGCACTTCCTCTAGTCCTTCATTGTCTTGCTCACCTCTGACCCCACCACAAGAAATACATAGTAGACTCAGCCACTTAGGTCACCAGTTCCCTCTGGAGGACTCAATTTCCAGGCATCAGCCATCTCCACCTCAGCAGCTTGACCTTTCATGACCATACTTAAGTTTAATTAATTCCTTCTCTGAACTGCTCCACCTCTGAAATCCTAGACTCCAATACACCCAGCCCTACCATCTCCCATTCTTCCCAGATGACAATACAGCCATCACTCAACAAGACTGAACCCTCCCTCCAGCTTTGCTGGCCAACCACATCCCAGCCCCTCCAACCTGGTCCATGCTGCTGCACTCTTCTCCTACAGTAGGCCCTGTGCTCAATCAGTTTGGTCCTTTTCACCCTCCTTTTCCTTCTCTTGGCTTCTCTTTTCTGTCTACACTACATCCTCTTCCTGAGAGACCTCATAGACTTCCACAGCTTTGACTCCTCCTAAGAAGCTGATACTTCCCCAGTGTGTCTCCAGCTGGATCTCTTCCCTAAATTCCAACACCACATAACTGAGTATCTATTGGACCTTTCCATAAGCACTTCCAACTCTGCATGTCAAAACGATTACTCATCCCTCCCCAACAGTGGGTGTGGAAATGTGATCTTCCTCCAACATCCTTCATCTGAGTGAAGGATGCATCATCTCCCCAGACTTTCAAACTGAGAACCAAGAGTCATCCTTGACTTCTCTCTTTCCCTTAGCCATACACAATGTTTTGTCATCAAGTTCAGTCAGTTACACTTATTCCTAAGTATCTGTGGGAAGCAACCATCCCATACAAGCCCTATTCATTTCTTACTTGACTCTCATAGGATCACTGAGAATTCTTTGACTGCAAATAAAAAGGAACTCTGGCTAATTTGATATAGAAAATATTTATATATTGTATATTATGCATAATTATACATATTATATATGTATATGTTTATGTATAAGTATACATATTATACATATGTATGTAGGCATGTATTTACACACAATCAGAAGGATATAGAGCAGTTTCCTAGGCCTAATTAGACCTTTATATGGAAACAATGACACACAAAGATAGGAAACCTGCACTATCAACAGATTCAGCTCCACTTGTATTATTCCAACGTGTACTTCCTAATCACTCTGTCTTAAACTCATTCCATACCATCTTGACCATTTTGTCTAAACAGAGAGGCCAAGTAGAAATCTAGTTATATCTCTTTTTTGCTTTAAAAATTTTCAATAGCTAACCAAAGTTTTCAAATTAAAATGCCTACATTTTTGGCATTCATAAATGGGCTTCTATCAGCCCCATCTCTGCCTGTTCCTCTGCCCTCTCTCCACCTCACCAGTACTTGAGTCTTAATTAATTCCAGTCCCCTTCATGTACAAAACTCCTTCATTTTGTGAAGTCCAGATAGCAGTCATCTGAGATGGTTCAAATGAAGACACCTGAATGAAAGAATCCCTTTCAGAATTGTGGGAAGGTTTAGTAAATCAGCAAGAAAAGATGGAACTGTTATACCGCCAGCAATGTGTAAAGCTATTACCATCATAGGACTGGAGAAGCAAGGGAAGAAATAATAACATCAGAGTTCCAGGACAAGCTGGAATCAGGGAGGAGAGAGTCAACCATGTGGAAATGCTGTGGTTAGGAGATACAGCTGATGCCAGAGAGATGGCTAGAATGTCACCTATACCCCTAACATTTCTATTTGAATTTCATGTAATGTTCCGCCATAGAATTTTTCACACTGTTGTAGCAGTTGGTTCACTTGCCTGGCCTCTAAAGAAGACAAAGACTTTCTCTGCATCAGCATCGCAAAGTATACAGAGTGTAGTATATAGCACATAGTGTTCAACAAATGTTTGTTGAATTGGTGAAAAATTTTCAAGGTAGAATCTGAAGTCAATGGGTTTATAGCTATTTAAGAAAAGTCAAGTGACATTTCAGGTATGTATTGGGAGGTATTTATTGAAACCAGTATCTTGGGATTCTTCTATTTCTAGGATTAGAAATCCCTGCACACACACACACACACACACACACACACACACACACACACACACCCCAAAACAGAATTATTACATTAAAATAGAAGTCAGAGTTTCTCTGATTTTTTTGTGTGAAAAAAAAATGAGCAAGAACCCTGCATTAATGTAAAGCAGAAGGCAAAGTGTAATGACTGCCTTCTCTGATGCAAGAAATGAAGAGTTCATGTGTATCAGTGAGATTCCCCAAATAGAAAGATACTTGGAACAAAAAGAGGGGAGAGGGGAATCAAGCTTAACCAAGAAAGGAACAAGCCTCTCTTTGTCCCTTAGGTGGTACATAAAAGTGATAGTGATGTCCCATAAGAAATTTTAAAAAGTAGAGTGGCTCTGAGACTAAACATAAGTCAAAATCTAATTGATGTGCTGGGCACTAGTGGCTGATGCCTGTAATCCTAACTACTCAAGAGGCTGAGATCTGAAGATCACAGATCAAAGCAAGCCCAGGTAGAAACCTCCATGATACTCTTACCACCAACTTACCAGCAGAAAGCCAGAAATAGGGCTGTGGTTCAAGTGGTAGAGTGACAGCCCTGAGTGAAAAAGCTGTGTATGAAGTCCTGAGTTCAAACACAAGTACCAGAATACAAATAATAATAATAATAATAATTGATGAGACTGGAGATACAGGGGAGTTTGATAGTCCTGCAAATTTTAACTATGATATGATTACTTTATCTTTTAAAATGTATAACCTTGGAGCTTGAATAGGATATACCAACAATCAAGATCCTATTGTCCCTGGGACATAAACAAGGCTCATTTGTGAGCCTCAAGTTCAAGAACTGGCCAGCCCTAAGACCAAAGAGGATTCACTAAGGTATAAGATGTTTTAGAAGCCAGGCTGATCTCTTTAAATCATACTCAGTCAATTTAGGCTTTATAATCTACTCTAAAACAATGGATTTTCTTGTGGAAAAAAAAAATCTCATTCATGGTTCCAGACCTAAACCTGAAGTCCTATGACCTTTGATGAACCAATTTCTGTGGTCCTACATTTCTTCCTCCATGAAGAAGATGCTAATCTCACTCAGCCAGCTTCACATTCTTATTGTGAAAAACAAATACATGAAAAAACACTCCCCAAACCTACAAGTGCCAAACATCACGTGACCTGGCTTCTGCCTCCAGCTTAACCTGAAAAGGAGCTACATTTTATGAACAACATTGGACTCTGGTTTTCTTCATTTTTGCCAGAGCAAAAGGTTATTATAGATTCTGGCTGGAATAATTAAATGTAGAAGGTTTCAAAGCAGCAGGAAAATTTCAGGCAAGCTAAGGAAGGGAAGTCTCAAGTCAGGCAGGAGGGAAACTTGGAAAAACTGAGACCGGGAAAGGAAGAGTAAAACAAACAGGCAGCTAAAAAAAAGGACAAAAAGCCAAAAATCTCCAAGAACTTTGGCTCCTTTTCCAAGGGCAACAGTTCATCCCCAAGCTAAATGCCCCTTCCAAGGAGGAGAGGAAGAGAGGGCTTCAAAAGAAGCATCTTCGGTGGCTGTGGGGATGGCCGAGAGAGGGGACCATGGATTTGAAGTTCAAGGGAAGACAAATCGCTTGCATTGATTCTAGGTAAAAATGAAAAAAGAGGACAAAAGCTAACAGCTTGAACTTGAACTAAAGTAAATCCCGTCAACATGATTAAATATACACAATACATAGAGAAAAAGCAGGAGCCCAAATTCTCACAGCAGCCAGAACCCAGGCTCACTGGAGAAGCCAAGAAAGCGCTCACTCTGTGTGGAGGCTCAGTGAGGCTGGATGGAGCCAGGTGAACCTGGTGGGCTTGGCAGCATTGTAGAGTTGGCCATGCCAAATACAAAACCTTTGGGAAGAGAGGTGAAAGTGAGCAAATACCAAGTGACTATAAGCCACACACATGTGTTCAACGCCCAGTCCTACCACTGGTAAGTTCAGACTGACGCTTATTTCACCTTCATCAAGTCATTTTCTTCTCCATAAAACAGAGTTGATAATTCTGTCTCCACTTGTCTTGCAAGGCTCTTGTGAGAATGAGAAGAATCACAATACACACTACGACATGCACAAAAAACAGAAGCTGTAAGTAGGTGGCTCACACCTGTAATCCTAGCTACTCAAGGATCACAGTTTGAAACCAGCCTGGGCAGGAAAGTTTGTGAGACTCTTATCTCCAATTAGCCTCCAAAAAGCCAGAAGTGGAACTGAGGCTTAAGTGGTAGAGTACCAACCGTGAGTGAAAATGCTGAGGGACAGGGCCCAGACCCTGAGTTCAAGCCACACTACTGACAATCAATTAATAAACAAATAAGTGAATGAATGCTTGATTGAATAAAAGTCAATAAGTGATGGGTATTCAGTATCAGATTTCCACAAAGCCCACAAAAGCACATGGGCAGGATTATATCAGAGCTCAGCTGATTCTGTTCCCTCTTGACCCAAGTTGTTCACCATGTTCTTCCTGGTGGGCAGGAACTGCTGTGGCAGTAGTGGTGACAGGACGCCTCCCAGGCCAGAGCTTTCCTCTCCATCCTCTTCTCTTATAACCCAGCCCAGCACTGGCCAAATACAAACCCGGGGTGTCCCCGCCCACCTCCTCCTGCTAAGATTTGTGGTGCCTTGCATCCTAGGAAGTGGCATTAGTCACGGACAACCAGGCCTGCTACAGGGTCTGCTGCACATCCCACTGGCCTGCACCTCGCAGTGTGACAGGAAGATGCCCTTCCGCTCTTGCGAGTGAGACATGCATGGTCAGAGCTAGGATGGTGGGGAATTTTCTGTGCACACACAGAGGAGTGCATGCGCACGCGTGCGTGCACACACACACGTGCACCTGCCCTTACCACTCCCTATTCTCACCTCACCTTGCTCTAGTGTGTCTTACTTTTTTCATAGTACTGAACACCTTCTAACAAAGAACATAATTTCCTTGTGTATTACTTTTTGTTACTTGTTTTCTGTTTCTCCCAGCTAGCCATGAGCTCCACTAAGTGAAAATCTTTGTCTTGTTGGCTACAGTAGCCCGAGTGAGCTCCGAGAGCAGTACCTGACATCTTGTGACAAACTGCCATTGAGTTCTGCATGTTCCTAATCTACCAGACACCCTGGGATACAACCCATATGCCTGCTTCCAAAGGCCTCTGGGATGTCCATCCAAAGTGGCCTCTTCCTGACCAACCTACCTAATGTAGCATGCAGACTTCTCTTCTTTCAACTCCTTCTTTCTTTCTTTTCTTTGAAGTACCTTAGAGAATAGAGTCTCAGTGATTGCCTGTGTGTGTGTGGGAGAGAGAGAGAGAGAGAGAGAGAGAGAGAGAGAGAGAGAAGAGGGGTAAGGAGTGGGAGATGTCAAGGAGAGCTATATTTCTTCTTGTTTGTTTATTCTAAGTCTTTCTGCTTTATTCAGTTACACAGAAGTTGGTGAGTCCATTGAAGCCTAGACTCATCTCATTGTGTTTTAGAAAATGAACTGAAAAAGGTAAAATTATCCAAAATGAAATATACTCTTTACAAGACTTACGTAACTGGATCCCATCTGTACATCACCTTTATAATGACAATAAAAAGCAAGAAAGGAAGAAAGAAAGAAAGAAAGAAAGAAAGAAAGAAAGAAAGAAAGAAAGAAAGAAAGAAAGAAAGAAAGAAAGAAAGAAAGAAAGAAAGAAAGAAAGAAAGAAAGAAAGGAAAAGAAAAGAAGCTGAGCTTGAGAAGAAATCAGACTTCTAGATATGAGGGAACAAGACACAAGTTCTATTGAAGAAGATCAGACCATGGAACCTGGGTGTGCAGCATGGGGGTTCCTGGTTAGAAGTAATCAGGGATGTCTAGAGCCAAATCTCAAATCTAACCCTACTGGTGTATTCTGCCTGGCTAACTCCAACATTCATCCTGTGGACACAAGGTGGCAACCAGAAAGCTAACTCTTCCAGTCCAAATAGTGATGATTTATTTCTCTGAGGCTCCAAATAAAGCCAGCATATTAGTCAAGTCACAGCAAACCCAATCGTCTTTTCTCCACATTCAAAACAGCAAACCTGCTCTGGGCTCTTTCCAAGTGCCAGCCCTTCACTTGAGAACAAATATGCTGAACCTTGTCTAATTGCCTCCATAACTACATGGCATAGCTCCTGTTACTTGTGACAGATGAGGAGCCTTTGGGTATGTGGCAGAGCGTGGATTAGTGGTCCACAAATCAGTGTGATTTGAAGGCTGCAGACTTAACCACCACCTCACGCCTCAATCTCCTTCACCACTATTTCCTTAATAGAGCAAACCTATGTTGTTTGTTTGACAAAGTCATAGACCAGCACTATCGGATTCAGCCCCAAACCCTGCCATTGTTGGTACAAAGGAGGCCCTAGTCTGAAGCAGTTAGTAGAGACTTCAAAAAAAGAAAGGAAGAGCAAAAGCTGCCAATGTATTTAATAGGAACAGCTTTTATTTTCATTTGCTTTTGTGAATCTCATCCGGTGTGCTCAGTGATTTGGGGTTTTTTTCTAGGGCCCCTCATTTTAAAGAAAATTGAGGAACTGAGGCTTCTGTCCCTTACGAAAGTTTGTGCAGTGTAAATATGGATGCACTACTTTACTTTTCCTTTCCAAAATTAGGACTTTCATGAGCTCAGCTCAGTCCTTCAACTAGAAACTCTTCTTTAAATAAAAGCGTGAATGTCACCTGGTGTGATTCGGTGTCTGCACACTTCTGTTCCTTCTGCAGGGAAGGATGAAGGTTGAGACTGAGGGGCTTCCTCCTGAGCAGAGCCAAAGCACATTGCAGGAGGGATGCTTGAGAGTCAACTGTTCTATTTAAAATTCCTGAGCTTTCCAGAAGGGAGCATTGTCAACTCTGTCCTCTAGCGGATATATGGACAGTACTTAAAACAGAGATTCTCAGAAATGTGTCTTCATTCCCATCTGGTTCTGAAATGGCTAGGGAGGCTGTTCAAAGTTCAGTCCTAATTCCTATCTCAGGCTGATTGCTATGATTTGAGTGTTTCCCCAAATTTTGTATTAAAGACAATCTCCAGTGTGGTAGCTTAATGGTGTTGGAAAGGCAAGGCCTTCCTTTGGGAGGTGACCATTCCTAGTGAATGATGAACCCACTCTTGGCATGAACGGATGACTGGGTTGCTGAAAGAGTCTCTGGGAAATAAAAGCACACTCTCTGGCTTGCTTGCAGTCCCCCAGTCAGCCAGTTGTTGGCATGAGCTGATTTGATACACCATGGAGAATCCCAAGCAGCCTGAAGTCACCAGATGCAGATGCTCATCCTTGGACCGCCTCAATCTCCCAGAACCAAGAGCTGAATAACTATTTATTCATTCTTTCTTTCATTCATTCATTCATTTTTTGTGCCAGTACTGAGGAACTTGAACTCACGGCCTGGATGCTGTCTCTGAGTTTTTTGTTTTGTTTTGTTTTTGTTTAAAGGCTAGTGCTCTGTTACTTAAGTCACAACACCATTTTGGCTTTTGGATGGTTAATTGGAGATAAGAGTTTCATGGCCTTCCCTGTCCTGGCTGGTTTCAAATCAAGATCCTCAGATCTCAGTCTCCTGAGTAGCTAGGATCACAAGCGTGAACTACCAGCTCCTTGGCTTCCTTTAATCTTTATCAAATGACCCATTGTGTGGAATTCAGGTATGCTAACACAAAATGGACTAAGACGCTCACTAAAGTAGAAGTCCTACCTCTGAAGGTAGGACCTACAAAGTTGTACTTTGCAGAATTAGGGAAATCTGAGGCACACTGGAGCCTGCATTTGAAAATTAAGGTCTCTAACTCTTTCTCATAAAAATTTGTCCCAGGTGAGATTTCGGCAGGAATTTTTTTTTTTTGGCAAGTGCCCTCTTGCTGTTATACTAACAACCAGGCACCTAGAGAGTAGCAGATCCATTACAGAACAAAAGGTCCATACACAGAACAGCAGCAACTAGTTCTCCTAAATGCCTCAGCCTCTCTCATAATTCTGCTGCTGCATAATGGGAGCTTGCTCTGAACAAAAGGAGCAGGAGATGGGTGTACAGGTGAATCTGCAATTGCCATGGAAACAGTAGCCATTATCTCCAGAGAGGATCCCTCCTAGGTAATCTTGACATTCTGTTTAAAAGTCCCTGCTTGTGCTCACTTCACACTGGAAAGCCTGCTTTCTTGGACATCACTTGAAGGGCTTATAAATGTATACTCAAAGAAAGAAGCAAATAGTGAATTGCACTTCCCTACTAGTCTGTTTTCTTCTCTTATGAGTCTTACAAAAACATCTCAGCATGATGCAAACAGGACGGAAATTCTTCTCATCCTTGGGCACAAATGTCACATTGCCTCTTGTGAATAGAGGATCAGGAAGGGTTGAAGCTGGGGTCGAAATCATTTATTTGCCTTCTTCCTTCTCCTCTGTTAATTAGTATGCCTAGTAAAAATGCACTTGAACCCAGATGTTTAATTAAGATTTTTTTCCAACATGTTGTTTATTTCATACTGAGGAGTCAAAATGAAAACTAAACATGAAGGAAGTAATATCACACTTTTCAGCCAGGCACTGGTGATTCCTGCCTGCAATCCAAGCTACTCAGGGGGCTGAATCCTAAGTTCATGGTTTGAAGCCAGACTGGACAGAAAAAGTCCATGAAACTCTTATCTCCAATGAACCAGCAAAAGACTGGAAGTGGAGCTATGCTTCAAGTGATAGAGCACCAGCCCTGAGAGGAAAAAAGACAAGTGGAAGTACAAGGCTCTGAGATCAAGCCCCAATGTGGCACACACACTCACTCACTTCTGTTCACATATTGTGCACAGTAATGCTGTATCTTATAAATAAAGCATTTTGTCTTTGCCTTATAAAGGGAAAACAGCAGCAGCCAGAATCATTGTGTTTATCACACAGGAAACAAGGCTCCGTAGGCTTCACCCTCAATGAGAGATCTTTCCACATTCCAGATCAAGAGCCTTCTCTCCCTTCCAGGCTCAGAAATCCACGTGTTTCCTCAGGGACAAACTCTTATCTACTCATCCCCTAAACTGCATGTCAGATCGTCCATCTCCAAGGGGCAGTACTTCTCCAGGAACACATACTCTCATGTATCATAGATCCAGCTCTCCATTGGTGATCATACAGGGGAAAGCAAATAATACAATGGCCAAATGCTGTTTGATTTTTGTTTTATTTGCAATCAGAAGAATGGAAACTATTATAAGGAATGGCATAGTAAAAGCCTTTGTAACCCATCCATTTCTGTAGGCGGGGTATGGAGGAAGTCAAATAATAAGCAGAGATTGCCTGGAGAACAGGAAATGAGAACAAAGAGTTCTTCATATACACCCGAAGCCTAATGGCCTCGATTAGCCTAATGCTTCCTTCCATCTACCTGCTAGGACTGGTCCACCTTGGCCCTCAGACAATTTCCTCTCCCACTAACAGTGCTTTGGAGGGTGCTGGAGACTTAAACTTTCTGAGCTTCTCTTCCAAGCCCATCACCATGCTCCTGACCTTCCCATTTCTTTAGTTGTACTTAATGCCAGTCAAGTTACTGTTGCAAAAAGCTTAGGGGAAATTATCTTTTAAGTGACTTTGCATCTTCCGGGTTCTGTGCATTTTGGTTTCATAGTTTAATTCTATGCTAGCTACCTTATTTCAATTTCATGAGAGCACCCTTTCTAAAGCTCCCAAGAGATGGGCAATGTGTGAGTAGGGTGATATATTCTCACTGTAAGAGATCCTAGTTTATGTTTGAGGAGTAGTAATGTGTAATTTTTCCACTTCTTCCTTACCAGGCCCAATTTCTCCTGGTCAGATATCACTGCAAGGTCATCATCATTGATGAGAAGATGCTATCTTCCTAACTGCTCTTTTGCCCTTTGCCCATCCCATACGGTGGGTACTTGTGCCTTACAATGAAGGACCTGAGGGCAGATGAGGGGAAGTGATGGCTGAGGGTGCAGCAGAAGCTAGGCATGGCAGAGCAGCTAGGGACACAGGCTCCTTGGGACAAGGGGGTGGGGGGACATGGAGCCCAGAAAAGAAGCCAGTTTGAGAATTTTTATCTCGGTTTGTTCTACTAAATGTTTTTATTTGTTCCACTGAACAGCTATTGTATGAATGTGCCTAATTTTGCACATAATTTATTCATTTTGAGAAAATTCTGGTAAAGCAGAAGGAAAAGGAGAGTAAGCACTTTATGTACTCCCTAGTGACCATTTGCTTTCTTTGGGAGTCCAGAGACTCAAGTTCTTCTGAAAGCTTTAGCCTGTAGTGAAGTTAGGACAGCAAAACAGGACAAAGCAACACAGGGCTACTTCCCAGATTCCAAAAGAAAGATATGGGCCTACGGGAGTATCAATACGTTTGAGGGATGCCCTTGGGCTCTTTCTACTTGAACATACGGTGTCTTCGTGAAGCTGAGCTTCAGTGTGTGGCTATAGGGCCTCCACTGGGGTTTCTGTGGTGGCGTGAACCTACACTCACATCCACCACACAGAGCACACAGAGCAACCTTGCAAGTGGCCACAGCCCTCTGGGCAGGGTATTTGTGGGACTTGCAGGAATCTAAAATCATGGGAAATCCAGGCATCCATAGTTCAGGCTTGTAATCCTAGCTTCTTAGGAGGCTGAGATCTAAGCATCATGGTTAAAAACAGCCCAAGCAAAGGAATCTGTGAGACTTTTATCTCCAATTAACCATCAAAATGCTAGCAGTGGAGCTATGGCTCAAGTGGTAGACTGCCAGACTTGAACAAAAAAAAGCTGAGGGGCAAAGCCCAGGCTCTGAGTTCAAGCCCCAGTATTCACACACACATAGAGACAGACAGACAGACAGACAGACAGACAGACACACACACACACACACACACACAATCTCATACACACACACATACACACATATACGCATGCATGCATGTACATACACATCCTCTAGAAATTAAAGCCAAGTCAAATACCAAAAAATCTAGCTAGATACTATCTGATTTCTCATTAGTCATATGGGCACTAAAAAATACAGCTATGATTCCAAAGATCTGCTGGAAAGTGATATTCAACCTATAGTGTCAGGGTATATCTTGAAGTATTTATTTGCATGCCTGCTGTGTGCTTCTTTCCCTCTTCAGCTCTTGAACCCTCAGGGTCTTCATTTCCCTCCCCTCAGTTCTGCTCAGATGCACACAACATGGAAACATCAGCAAAGACTACAAAATTGAAAGGATGAAGTCTTTAGCCAAAGGAACAGATGAAAAGATATGGCTGCATGCAGAGCTAGTTTTTCCACTGCAAACACTAGAAAAAACTTAGGGAGGAGAAGGAAAAGGCAGAAGCGTTGCTTCAGAAAGGAACAAAGAAAACTCTAAATGTAAGAGCCTGGGAAAGGAAGGCAGCCAATCAGCTCCAGTATCAGTTGGTTGGCTAGAAACAGAGATTGCTAATGGACCATAGTTGTTAGACTTTACTGAGATCTCTACCTGTTCATTCTGATGGCTGGTCATCATCCACAGAGTTTAGTTTGAACAGAAACTCATTTGTTTGGACTCTCTGCTGTCTTGACAGTAGCATTTAAGACATGCTATAGGATGTTGGTGGTATGAGCAGACAGTATTTTAACTCTGATCAAGATGGGGCTGGGAAGAACTTCTTAGAACTGTCAAAAAAATAAATCTCTGTTGTTTGGGAAATACCCAGTCTCTGGTATTTTGTTATGGTAGCTTGAGCTAACTAATACATTAGGTTCTATTACTGTGATTGGATCTATCCATTGCTCCTTCTGAATGCTGTCTCCCTCGGAAGAGAGGGATCACTCTCCACTGATGTGGATCACTATGACTGTCATGTATTGAAGGGCCAATCACACTGCACAAGGTACTCATATTTATTTCATTTAATCCTTACAAGTTGTTCAAGTTGGACCTATAATCCTCACTTCATAGGTAAACTAAGCCTTGGAGAGTTATGATTTGTCTAAACTCCCTACTACCCATTTATACCTGGCTCTACACTACCCTGTATCTCATCTATTTCCTTGCTATTTAGCAGTTTCCCTATAAACACCTGGCTTTTGAAGGCTGCTTTGTAATTTCCTAAATAAATGTCTTCCCTATGTAAGCGAGGGAAAAGGACATTTCTCTTTATAATAATGAAATTTCAGAATTAATGGTCTTGAATCCATTCACTAGGGAAAATGATGAAAGAGGTGAAGCTGATCAAGATGTATTGTACTCGTAAACAGATATGCTGATTGATCACTCCTTTGTATAACTACTTAAACATAATAAAAATATTTTTTAAAAGATAAAGGATTTCACTAAATGACCTTTCCCCAGGCAGATCCAGTTACATAATTTGCAGAGATCAGTTCACATGAAATAACAGGACTTCCTGTTCAGAAGCTCACCGCTATAATCCTAGCTATTCAGGAGGCTGAGATCTGAGGATCTCGGTTCAAAGCCAACCCGGGCAAGAAAGTCCGTGAGACTCTTATATCCAATTAACCACGCAGAAAACCGGAAGTGGTGAGCTGTGGCTCAACTGGTAGAGTGCTAGCCTTGAGCTGAAGAGCTGAGGGACAGTGCCCAGGCCCAGACCCATGCCCAAGCCCCATGACCAACAACAACAACAAAAAAGAATTTCAAGATGGCAACAAGAGAATCTTAAACCAAGCAAGAAGCCCTTCTTGTCCCAGGCTACAAAGCCTTGAAGCCTTCCCTCCCCGATGACATTTTCCTCCATCTTTATTGAGTCGGGGGTCCCAAATCCAACCTCTAGCCATTCCATATGACATTTGTATTCTCATGACAACAAAAGGTAGCCAGGAACACATCGTAAACCATTTTTTCCCTTTTTTTTCTCTGTTCCCTAGACACATTTCATTAACCAGATCAAAATCCAATATTTGAGACAACTCTCAATAGGCAGACAGGGCTATATTACTAACCAATAAAAAGTATCCATGGGGCTAGCTTCTGGGGGCTCTAGCTTGTAATCCTAGCTACTCGGGAGGCTAAGATGGACAACTCAGATTAGAAGCCAGTCCAAACAGAAAAGTTCATGAGACTCTTTCTCTAAAATAACCAGCAAAAAACAAAGCTGATGGTGTGGTTCAAGACATAGAGCACTAGCCAAACAAAAGCTCAAGCCCCAGTACCTGACCTAAGGGGGAAAAAAAGGCATTCCTGGAATGTAATAGGTAGTAAAAGAGGTTGAGTGCTTGGAGTCCAGGTTTTAATCAAGAAATAGAAATAAAATTCCACACAAACCTACCCAAAGTGAGGTAGCATGATCATAGGACACTTTAAAACATTTTATTCATTGTCTGCCGTTGAATTAGTCTTTGAATAAATCAAATGAGTATCAAATTACTATCAAAATTATTCCATATGGAATTAGCCCATTCTCAGCTAGTTGCTGTGGCACAATAAAGCACAATTTTAAATTTGAAACACAAGTTTACATTTAAAGTTTTAGCACAGTTTAAATTGCAAATCTACTGGCACTGGTGCTCATATCTGTAATCCTAGCTACTCAGGAGGCAGAGATCTGAGGATCAGGGTTGGAAGTCAGCCTGGACAGAAAAGTCCCTCAGTCTCATATATTTCCCATTAACTAGCAAAAAAGCTAGAAGAGGAGCTGTGACTCAAGTGGGAAAGCATCAGCCTTAAGTCAAAAGCTAAGCAAGAGAATGAGACTTGCACAGACACACACACACACACACACACACACACAATTGCAAATCCAAGTTCTGCTTAGAAACAGGACTGGCACTGTGTATTTGGGAGGTCTGTGCCCCACTACCACCCAAACCCCACGCAGGGACTCAGGACCACAGGGCACTTCTCTGAGAGCAGCTCTTTCCTAGTTCAGCTTGTTTTTGGCCCCTAGGAATGTGGGCAGATGTGGACAGAGCTTCTGATTTTCAAACAAACCTAGAAATGCATATATCCTAAATTATAAATGTTAGCAGCCAATGTTAAGAATTATTTTAATTGTCTCAATCAAATAAAAATTGCTAGGGCACTGAAAATGGGCCTTGTAACAACAAAAACCTCATTTTTGTACAGAATCCCAAGGAAGCTATCATTGAATCAGTGAAAACAGAGATTCTAAGGCAGGGGTTTGCAAGCAAACCTACTACTACAAGGGACACTTGCCAAAACCTGGAGACATTCTTGGTTGTCACAGGTGGGAGGAAGCTGGGACCAATAGTGAATCTTGGGGAAAGAGGCCAGGAGTGTCTCAAGTACTCTCCACTGCAGAGAACATAACCTGAGACAAATACACACCTGATCAAAACAGCAACAGTGAGGATGAGAAACCCCCTGAAGTCCATGATTTACTTCCTCCCCACCCCAGTAAGGTTCTCAGGACAAAGCTCACAATGTAGGTCCTAGGAGCCCAGCCCTGTTACTGACTCATCTGGTCTATTAGTCCCTCCAGATGGCTGCATTTTAAGAATCTTCCCAGCGATATTTATACATGCAAAATTTAGCGGCATGAAACCAAATAACAGAACCTAAAGAACTCACTCTAATCTCCAAAACTCCATTCTACATTTGCTAAAAATGCTTTCATAATGATAACAGAACAAATTTCTACTCTGTGTGTGTGTGTGTGTGTGTGTGTGTGTGTGTGTGTGCGCGCGCACACACATCCAGGCATTTGAACTCAGAGCCTGAGTACTGTCCACTTCTAGCATTTTTGGTGACTAATTGGAGATAAGAGTCTCACTGACTTTCTTGCCCAGGCTGGCTTCAAAAAGCCAGAAATGATGATACATGAACTAAAGGGATGGAATTATACATTCTCTTCCCTAACTTCAGTAATCTCATCATACCAAGGAACATAAAGTAACCTCTGTGGCAAGTTTGATTTTTTTATTTCCAACTAGCACAAAAATCAAAATACACTGCTAGAACCTCTCTCGTGGACTGTAAGAAATGCTACCGAGCTCCAGACATGGCTCACAGATGTCCTTCCATTCTCTCCAGTTCAGTCCAGTCATCATAAGAAACAGGCTGCTGTTACTGACAGGCCAAACAGGGGTCTCAGCCCTTGCAGTCACCAGTGAAGAACCTACAGGAAGCAGCAGAAGATAAAGGAAAGCCTGCCCCAGGATTAATTTAATAAGAATCTCTAGAAAGGGGAGGAGCAGAAAGGGAGAAGCAAACTGTCACCAGATGGTAAACCAGACAGAAGGTCTGAGATATGGAGCCTTCTGGGAATAAAACCATTGCGTTGTATACTAGCATCCACTTTTTCTGGCTTCTAATGTCATCAGAGGCTTCCTTGCAAGCTGGAGGCAGACAGAATTCAACTCTGGAAAGCCTCAAGAAGATAAAGGGAGGCAGGTTTATTTCACAAACACATCTTTCATTCCAAGTACCAAGATTTGAACTCAGTGTCCCATGATCTCTCTTGGTGTTCTTGTTCATGGCTGGTGCTCTACCACTTGAGCCATGCTTCCAGTGCTGCTTTTTTGCTAGTTGATTGGAGATGGAATCTTGTGGACCTTTCTTTGAACCTCGATCCTTAGCCCTCATCATCGTGGGTAGCTAGGGTTACAGGTGTAAGCCACCAGTGTCTGACACACCTGATTTTGTTTGCATTGTTGCTCTTTTACACTGCTTAAAAGAAAACCAGTCAAATCAGCCCTAAGCCAAATTATCATTACTGCCTCTCACCAAGCATCGCTGGCCTGCCTAGCTCAGAGTGGGCAAAGTTTGAGGAACACTGCTCAGCAGTGAGTAGTAGGAAAGGGAGCTGATACCTCATATCCTGAAGGAAGCAGAGTAACCAAAGACCCTAGGACAGAAAAACCAGCCCACAGGGACCTCTTCTAGTCCCTAGCAGCAGCATCCTTAATTGCATCCTAGGTAATCACAAAGAGTCAGCAAGCCCCTGGTGAGTCCTGGGAACTGCCAAGGCTTCCATGGGCTCTCCCTTTTACCTTGCACGGCTCTGGCCTCCCTCCTGACCAGAAAGATATGTAGGGTTTGTTCTGCCCCTTCTTCCACGTACAGGAGACTGCAGTGGTAAAACCTAATGATGTGTAAAGTAAGGTACCATTTCCTTCCAAAAAGTGTTTCTATTTTAGAACTATTAAAAGGTAGGGGCTGGGGTGGGGGGAGTTGCTCAGTGGTAAAGTGTATGCTTAGCATTCACAGCAGGAGGAAAATGAGGAGAAGAAGGAGGAGAAGGAGGAGGAGGAAGAGGAGAGGAAGAGGAGGAGGAGGAGGAAAGGAGGAGGAAAGAAGGAAGGAAGGAAGGAAGGAAGGAGGGAAGGAAGGAAGATCGGGAGGGAGGGAGAGACAGAGAGACAAGAAAGAAAGAAAGAAAAGAAAGAAAGAAAGAAAGAAAGAAAGAGGTAGGGAGAGAGAGAGAATGAAAGAAAGAAAGAGGAAGGAGAGAAAGCAAGCAAGCAAGCAAGAAAGAAAGAACACTTAATCCAAAGGAAACAATCTCTCAAGGTAAAATTTCAAATTGTCAACTCTTTGCCGGTGGCTCATGCCTGTAATCCTAACTACTCTCAGGAGCTGAGATTTTCAGATCACAGTTTGAAGCCAGCCCAGGAAGTCTGTGAGACTATCTCCAATAAACTACTCAGAAAAAGCCTGAAGTGATTCTGTGGGTCAAGTGGTAGAACACTAGCCTTGAGCACAGAGAGGTTTAGGGATAGTGCCCAGGCCCTGAGTTCAAGCCCCAAGACCAGCAAAAAAAAAAAAAAAAGAAAAGAAAAGAAAGAAAGAAAATTTCTAATTGTCCACTGATTATTCCAAGTGAACAAACTCTTTTCCCTATCAGAGATTGGGCAGTCCATGGTGAACTGAGAAAGAGAATGAGACCTATGAGGAGTCCTGTCCTGACCAGGCCAGTTCTGCATCTTTCAAATGCATCAAGAAAACAGAGATGACTTTGCCTAAATTTGTTACATTCTACCGGAGATCTACTCTACAAATGCTTTTATCTTCAGAAACAGCGTGGGTAAATTCCCAAGGACAGTACAGGCTGAACTGCCCATTACTCATTTTCCATTGCTCTCTGGGGAAACGAGAGGTGGCAGCAGGAAGATGCAACCTCAGAAGACCTCTCCCAGACAGCCTGCTCATTTACAAACTTAAATTGCTCTAAACAGGTCCCAGGTACGGAGGGTCTCATTAACTAATTGTGTCTCTACTACTAATAACGGGTTTGAAAGCAGGAGGATCCTCTGTTATAAAGATCCAATCGTGTTTCTGAGAAATGTGGCAGAGTCTTTTCAAAATCACAAAGATGTGGATGAGTAAGAACAGAATGGAAACATGATTTGGCCTCCTTCCTGTGCCCAATGCCACTTAGTGCACTTTAGGGTGCTTCCAGCAGAGCCAGGGAAGGTAGAATGATTACCCTTTAATAGTTCAAAACTAGGGCCCAGTTTGTATCCGCATAATACCCTTGTGGAGGCAGGACAAAGTAGGTCAAACAAGTTTTCATCCTAAACCAGAGACTAATAGAGTTTGTTTCTGGCTCTGTGACTCACAACTGTAATCCAAACTATTTGGGAGGTGGAGATCTGAAAGATCTCTGTTGGAGGCCAGCCCAAGCAAAAAGCTGGTAAGACCTCATCTTAAATAAAAAGCCAAGCATGGGGTACATACTATATAATTCCAACTATCCAGGAAAAACTTAGGTAGAAGAATATCAGTTTAAGGTCAGCTCTAGACAAAAAGCACAAGAATGCTATCAAAAAATAACAAAAGTGGGGAAAAAAATGGAGGTAGCTATGGATGTAGACCCAGTGGTAGATCACCTACCTAGCAAATATAAGTTCAAATCCCAGTGGCGGGGATGTAGCTCAGTGGCAAAGCAAGCCTAGCAAGTGCAACATCCTGGGTTTGATCCCCAGTACCAAAGAAAAAAAAAGTTCAAGTCCCAGTCCAGTCAATAGAGGAAGAAAAAAATCCTTCAGACTATGCATTCCTTATGTGGAATGCTTTGAATTCAAAGGGTTTTATTTTTGAATATTTGCATATATATGTATATATAATGATATTGGGAATAGGACAGCGTGCAATCATGAAATTTATGTGTATTTCATATACACTTTATACATATCATCCAAAAGTAGTTTTATATTCTGATGTTTATGGGCTTGCAGATAGTTTTGTTCTTTCTTCTTTTAAAGGCAAGATCCTTCTATATACCCCAAGATGGCCTCAAACTTGCTAGTATAGCATGTTTGCAATACTAGGAGGATTGAACTTGCAGTCCTACTATTTAGCCTCCTGCATGCTAGGATTATAGGCATGCACCGCACCTGGCTGTCTACCTGCATTTTCATTGTGACCTAACACTTGAGGTCAGGTGAGTAATCTTCTACTTGTAGTGTCTCACATTGGTGCTCAGAGACTTTTAGATTTTGGAAGAAAAGAGGTGTAGCATTTAGGTTCTGGTCATTTCCTGGAGCATAAATAAATGCGCTGAGACAGGGATTTCTGGTCTAACTTATTCACTGTGATATCGTCAGCAGAGAATAGCGAGTAACACTTTTTTGGCACAATCAATGGTTGCTACATAAATACCTCGGCCCTTACAGTCTTGAGCAAGTCCAGCAGCCCTGAGAGATTATTTCTTCATTGACCTTCCCCACCTGCTTCGCAGCCCGGCTGCTCCGTTCCAAGCAGACAGTGCACATGAGGCTGATCATACAAAGGAGGAGAGTTGGAAGACCGGCACTCAGCCCCAGGCTGAGTGAGGTTCAGAGGGTAAAGGGTGGTAGCAGGACCTAACTGAGTAGACGCTGTGGAAAGAAAGAGGGTCGTATGGGTAACTGGGGAGTTTGTTTAAACAGAGCAGAAAAAATGTTTAAGCAGCATTGTTTTCTGTCAGGCTTCAGCCAAGGGGTTAATGAGGATAAGCTCTTAGCTGCAAATAGAATCACAGAAGGAGCAGGAAGGCAGACGGAAGGAAGCTAAAGAATTAGGACAGATAGATCAAAAAGGAAAGCAAGCTGGTATAGGACTAATCATTTTACCTTGCATAGAAAAGAAGCAAGGCAGGACCTAGATAGGGCTATATTTTGGAGCTTGAAGGTCAAAGGGTCATTATTAAAGCCTTGGCCCCCTAGGCTGCACTGGTCGGAGTGTTTGCTTTAAGAGCTGGATCCTTACACTTGTAATCCTAACTACTCAGGAAGCTGAGATCTTAGAATCATGGTTCAAAGCCAGCCCTGGTAGGAAAGTCTGTGAGATTCTAATCTCCAATTAACTACCACAAGACTGGAAGTGGGGCTGTTGCTCAATGTGGTAGAGCACTCACCTTGAGCTGAAGTGCTCAGGGACAGCAGTCAGGCCCAGAGTTCAAGCTCTACAACCAACAAAAGAAAAAAAAAGTTGGAGCTTAATGGCATGTTGATAATGCGAGTCTGTTTTTGAGGGGGATGGTGGGGCTTCAGAGCCTTCCTGTTCCTCTCTTTTGTGCTTTGGCCGTGACACGACCAATTTTGATTTACTGGGAGTTCCCTCTCCACTGACATGCTGTCTCCTCATGGGCCCAAAGGTACTGGGCCACATGATCCTGAACCTCCAAAACTAGGAGCTAAAACAAATCTTTCATCTTTATAAGTTGATTGTCTCAAGATAGAGGAACATCCCAAAGATTACCATCCCCAAGGAGATACCCTTGGTTCCTCCATGACAGTCACTAAATTTCCACTGAAGGTATTTGAGCTTGAGTTTTGTCAAAAAGTTGACCTTTTGGGACTTAGGAGCAAATTCTTTATTCATGATTCCAGAAACATAACGTCAGGACACGGGCAGAAAATGAGGAGGGAAGGGAGAACAACAAAAGGTTTGTACCTGAGCTGGCACCACCAGTTTTGAACTGCCTGCAGAATAACATGGAGGACCATGATCACCTCTCCATATTCCAGGTTTATATAGCTCCCTGGGTCAGCACCAGCAAAGCCCCGGGGCAGGAAGGGCTATTAACCTTGATCACTTGATTAAGGTGACATCTTCTAGATTTGTTCAGTGCAAAGCTGTAACATCCTCCTTTGTAATCAATAATTAGGTATCTTGTGTGCTTGAAACTACAAACATCCTCGTTCTCATTATACTTATCTACTAATTTTAGCATTCATTAATGGTTTTCATCTACAGTTATTAATTTGATATCTACTTAATGTTAGTTTCTTATATTCTTCAACTCCCACATTTATTGGAATTGGGATCTAAGAAATTTATGTGGCCTGCTTTTAAGTAACTATGAAAATTTAACATCCTTTAAAAGGGTGTGAGTTGAGGCTTGAACTAAGGGATACACGAGAAACAGAACTGCTGGCACAAGGAAAATGAAATGAGTACTTGCTTGGTTTTCATGTAGAGAGTGGGAATTTCACCCAGCCCAGGAAGCAGCTGGAGATGAGAAATGAATAAAGCACCAGAGGGAAATGTGGAGTCAGGAAGTGGTTGAGGTCTAAAACATAACAGAGCTGTATCTCCTGCAAGGGGACGGCTACATAACAACCATGGAGTAAAGTTCACGGTTAAGAAAATGATCAAGAGTAAGATCAGAGGAGAAAGAACTAAGGGCATCAGTGGCAGAGATACAGACTCAAAGCTGGTGGTACGTTGAGACTGGACATCCCTGCTCCAAGCAAGCAGGGACGGGGTAAGAAAGGAAGGTTGTGGCAGTGGGATGCAGTGAGCAGAAACAGGAAGAAATGAGGAAGGGGAGAGTTTAGCCCACAGATGGTACATGCACCAACAGAAAAGAGGAAACTAAGCTGGTGTGGGAAACAGAACCGTAATAGAAGCAAGGCCTACAGAGCAGTCAGAGGCCTAGGTGCAGATGGAGGCTTTATCCTTTGTCCTAGAAGGAAAAGCCAGAGGAGGAAAGGAATGGGGAAAGACCAAATTCGACACAAAGGGCATATCTGCTGCAATTCTAAAACTTTGACAACTTAAATCCAAATTACTACAAGCCAAAAAAAAAGGAACTCTGCCTTCCAAACTAGGAAGGCATAAAGAGCTGGTTCAGGTTGCAATGCCCCCAGACTTTTTCTCCTTACTCCACCCATTATCTCCTGGTCCTTTTTCCTTGCATGTAGATGCATGTTGGTTGCTCCCCACCTCGGAGGGGCTTCCTTCATGCAGACAAGCAAGACAGCTGCCTTTATGACAAAGGTTTCATCATCTCAGGGTTGGAGGCTTAGTGGAAAGACAAACTATTCTGTGCCAGCATCTGTCTGTCATTGCAGAGAAGACTAATTGGATCTTCTTGGATCCTAGGCCCTCACTTTGAACCAGCCTCTGTGGCTAAAGGGACGAATTGTGGTTATTGTTTAGGCCTGGGTCAAATGTTTGTCTCCAGGCCCTGGCAGCCAAGTGGGACCAGGACAGCCACACAGAATGGTGGTTCTCTCAGTGAAGAGAGGCCTCCTTACCAGAAGGAGGGAGGACAGGTTTCCTAGACACGCCAAGACTATCCCTTGCAAAGAAGACTCTTGCAAAGAAATTCTGACAATAATTAATAGTAGTCAAGCTTATGATGACAATAGCTAACATTCACTGAGTGCCTACTATGTGGTGGGCACTGTCCTGAGCTCTTTCTGTGTATTAAGTTATTTAAAGCTTACAATACTTTTATACTATTATTATTCTCATAGAGGAAGAAGTAGACACACGTAAGTGAAGTTCTCATCCAAAGGTACACAGAACAAAATAAGGAGTAAAGCAAAGACTCAAGACAGGGGGTGTGAATGAAGAGCCGTGCCCTTCCTTGGCCACCAACACAGGTGAGAAATAAAAAAGCTAAGTGAAATGGGGAAGGGCCAAAGGAAGACTCAGAGGCGAACAAGCTAATCTCCACAAAGCAGGTATAAAAGCACAGGGGACTCGCTCAGCTCACGGCACTGAGGACAAACCACTGAAGACTCTGCCTGAAGAAGGGGAGGTAACTACTCCATAAAAGGAGGGGGTAAACCTTTACAAGTCCAGTGTACTGTGACCATGACACTCCCCACCCCATGAGGTTATTTACTGATGTTGATCTAGAAGATGCTACAAAACCTAGAATAGCAAGAAACAGACCTGAAGCTTCCTCTTCCTCTTACTCCTCCTCCTCCTTCAAAAATACTTTCTTAGACTTGCTTCACCTTAAATTCATTGCAATAGATCAGGAATGGATAAAAGGGCTAGGCACCCGTGCTTTATTCCTGTAATCCTAGCTACTTAGGAGGCTGAGATCTAAGGATCAAGGTTCAAAGCCATCCAGGATGAGAACAGTCCATGAAACTCTTATCTCTAATTCAGCACCAAAGAAGAAATGCCAGAAGTGGAGCTGTGGCTCAAGTGTTAGAGCTCCAGGCCCAATACTGTCACACACACACACACACACACACACACACACACAGGTGAACATACACTCTGAACGAAAAGAAACAAACACTCTAATAGGAAACCAGAGCACCCTTGACACACACATGTGTCTAGGGTGACGTGTCTACCTTTAGAATTAATTTGAGAATTGGGAAGAGAAAAGACCGTAGCAAGCTTTGCAGACATTGACAGTCGTGGCCATGAGCCCAGCATTAGGAAATCTGCTGCCTGAGACTATTCCCTCCAGAAAGTACATTTCAGAAGAGTCAGCCTGGAAGCCTGTCAGCTAGGCAACAGGGGCCCCAGGAGGCTCAGACCTAGCTGTCACTCTCTAGAGACTGCCCACTGCCTTTTCCACCAGTGACTTAGAGCCTCATTACTCTTTGCCCCCAGGAGTATGTTGCAAGATAACTCAGACGTACAAGTGCCCTCCATATCTCCATGTTATTTCCTCAGCTTTGAACTTGTACCCAGTTTGCCCTTGAATATGTCATCTGTCAAGTTCCCTTGATAGTTTCACTACCTTCTGTAGCCCCCAAGGCCTCTCTGACCTCCTTATAGGCCATTGCCTTGTCTGCAGTAACCCAAGGATAAATATACCACATTCTGCCAAGCATACCACCCAGGCTATAGCAATCTGCCCTGAGAAAGATTTTTAAACCTTCATTTGGACCTACCTTTTACCCTTTTATTTTGAGTAGAGACATTAAGCCTGAACATTAAACATGAAGTGCCTCTTTTCTCAACCAATGTCATGAGAAATGAAGCATCATCCCTTTACAAGACACCAGGAGTCATTTCCCTCATTCAAAATTAACCTGTGCCCAGAAGTTCTCAGAGAAAATTCTCCCATCCAAGTATTAACCAGGCCCAATCCTGCTTAGCTTCTGAGACCTCAGAGAAAATTCTGTCATTCTGTCATATAATCCCATCTGCTAAAATTTCAATCTGCTATTTTTTAAAGTGAGAATTGTGGCTTGTTATCCAAGGTCTTTTTCTCGCCTTTCTCTATGGTGAGGGAACTGTTAACTGGTAGACCTTTACATGGAGATTTAGCCTAATTGCTACATTACTCACCTTCCTTTCTAAGCGTGGCCATGCACTTGAGCTGAAGCAGTCAATTGTATGTGATGGGAAGTAAACTATTCCCCCCTGGGATGTGTCTTGATTGAAGTCATGACTGTCAAGCCTCAATTTTCTGCCCTACTGCCTGAAATGTGGATGTAATCATACACCATTTTGGGCCATGCAGCTGAAGACAGTATTCTAAGTATTACAGATTCTGAGATGAATGAAACTTGAATCCATGAAAGACTTCATGGAACAAATTTGCCACCACTGGTATCATTCATCCACTTTTTTTAAAATAATTTTTTATCGTGATTAAGTGATTACACAAATCTCACAGTATTGTGAGATAGTGATAGTTAAAGTCACAAACACATTCTAACCTTCATGAGGCAAATTGTCATTATCGTGGTCTATAAAGTTTGTGAATTCTACATTCATCCACTTTTTGGCTGTAGCATGAGAGTAAAATAAAGTTTTACTTCTTTTAAAGCAGTTACTTTGAGTGTCTGTGGCATGCAGTAAATGTTTAAATAACAAATGTATTTGTTCTCAGAATCTTCCATCATTTTGAATTTCTCAGAATACTATCTGCTTTCCCTAATCCTTGTGAACCTTCCTGTAAACTTTCTCCAGTTAGCCTATGTTTTTCTTTTTGATTGCCCTCAGACCTCTCAAAATTATATATGATGTTAATGAGCAGTTTTCAAACTACCCTTTTAAAAAACTCTACCTTCTTGTTTCCTTCCTTTCTGCCTGTCGGCTTATATACAACAATTACTTACTATACTCCTGCTGAATATCCTGCATGCCTGTGCACATGGTGAGAAAACATTAAGGTACCAGAACACATCAGAGTGCTTAGGTGCCAGCAACAGAAACTTACTCTGGTTCTTTTTTTAATAAGTCTTTATTGTAAAAATACTGTACAGAGTGGTTACAGTCACATGAGCAAGGTAATGAGTACATTTCCTATCAAGCATTGTTACCTCCTCCTTTGTTTTTCCCCTACCATCCCTTCCCTCCCACCCTTACGCTGGTTCTTATTAGTTATTACAGAATCAACAGGATGGCTAGACAATTAACATGGTCATGGTTATGAAGCCAAGAAAACCACCTCAAATCACTATAGGACTGGTTCATAGAAAGTACCTGTTGATCAGTATACAACACCAGACACCTGTACTGTGAACAACACTGGCTATCACCACCTCGAGCTGCTGCAGCTATTAAAGAGTCATACTGATTATCCTTCTCCTTTGAATCCCCACCAAAGGCCTGATGCAGGGACATCTGTTTGTGATGCCTACATTGCACGCTCAAGACACTGCTGTCATGGTAGCTGGAAAGGGAATCATCTGGACTTCTCAGCTTATCAAGTTTTAATAGCCTTTTGTATCACAGTAGAGTGCCAAGTGAAGAGTTCTGCAAATATAAGAAGTAGGTGCAGAAGATGGGCTACAAAAAAGGATGCAATGCCCTCTTTATCTATGCTGGAGCAACTAAGTCTAGTCTTTTAATACCTGTGGACTGTCAAATATGAGTGCATCAAGAAGCATGTGTTTTTCAGCTCTGTAACCTTCCTCAGTGGTGATACTCTACATAAAGACTTCCCCTCTTTGTGTATAGAAGAACATAAGGACTGCTGGACATTTTCCTGTCTCTGGACTGGCCGAGGTTATGCTCAGTGTACTAGATGAATGGAAGTTTGTAAGCAGTAGAAGGGTTCCTTTCCTATGTGTTCAAAAGTCTTTTTTCATAACCTCTTCATAGAATTTTTTATTTATTTTAATTTAATTTTTTAAAAATTGGTGCCAGTATTGTGGGGCTTGAACTTTGGACTTTGTGCACTTGCTTCACTTTTCCACTCAAGGTTGGTGCTGTACCACTTACACTATACCTCACTTCCAGCTTTTTGGTGGCTAATTCAAGATAAGAATGCCAGGGAGTTTTCTGCCTGGGCTAGCTTTGAACCACAATCCTCAGACTTCAGCTTCCTGAGTAACTAGGATTACAAATGTGAATTACATTGGTAAGTTACATTTAACTCTGAGCTTTGACTTTTTACTAGTCTTGGAAGTTCAGGCCCAAATGTATAACTCAGTCTTGGACAGTCAGATGCATTGCCTGATTTTTAAATCTAGAATGAGGGAAGCAGTAATGTGGTCGTGGTCGGGAACCAGCAGGGGCAGCAGTGTTTAGTGACATTATCCTAAGAGTCCCCATCTTTTGCCCTGGGACAAGATTTGGGCTTTTATTCTTACCTGAGTTTTGAGTGTGAAGATTCTATGACTTACCCAAAGTTCTTTTTAAAGAAACTTTCTTTTTGCAATTATCCAAGAATTTCAAGAGACATTCAAGCAAGAATTTCTCTTGTTTGTAATTAAGATTGCTTACCTTAAAGGTAGGAAGAAGCGACTCTGATCTGTGTGTGTTTTTCACTTTTACAACTGGATCATTTTGTAACAGACTCACATACAAACCATTAACCATTACTGATATTCTTCAGCTTTGGCTATTATATTTATATGTGCTGTCTTCATCTTCCCTACTTAAAGACTAGAGCTAGAAAGACCCCTAGGTATTCTCTGGTTCACTTTCCCCACTGAGAACGTGACACTTGGAGGTTACTCTCATTTGACAGCCAGATCTCATTTCTATGGATGGTTTCTGATAAGTTCCCCTGCTGAATGCAAACCGTTCCAAATTAAAGGCCTATCTCTTCTCATGCTGAAAATTCGGTTTGGAAATGTAATGAGCTACTTCTCTCTTCCATTATACAAACCACTGAAGGAAATAGGAATACTGGGCACAGAATCAACCTGAAGAAAACATCAGTGGTTTTGTTTGTGAATCAGCCCAGGTTTTTCCCCTGGTTTTCAAAGTGGCTGCTTGAGTACCAGTGATGACGTGGCTTCCAGAAGAGGTAAGGAACTCTTCAAGGACAAGTCTGAAAGTTGCACACAGTACTTCTTAGTCTCACTGGGCAAAATATGCCTACCTACAAAGCAGACTGTAGCTCATCACTGATGTGCAATGCTATTCTACATAAATTTGGGAGAAGGGAGATGATGTGTGTTAGGTCACCATCAGCAGCCCTTCTACTTCATTTTTCAGGAAGAGCCTATGTGTCTTTCCAGGGATAGACACAGCAAGTGAAACTAGCTTTTACTGTAATTAAGAGCCCTGTCCTTGGAAGTAGATTGGCCTAGTTTCAAAGCCACTGGGCTGTGATTTTGGACAAAGTGCTTAACTTGTTTGAGATTTCCTTCCTCATTAGTAAAATAGAGAAAATGACATCTACTTTATAATGTTGTTATTCAGATTTAGATGGGATTTTGAGATATGTGTCAGATGAAATTTTTTGATATCCCTCCCGTTGAGAGGTGATATCCGTTCCCTTTGGGTCTGGGTGGGCCTGACACCTGCTTTGAACCATGAGCTACAGAGAAGCGGTGCTATGGCCCCCACTCGACATAGCTGATGCTGCAGAAGGACACAGTCACAGTCAGGCACTTGGTCTCTAATGACCAGTACAGCATAACTTGAATTATTCTATCTTTTTTTTTGTAATTTCTTAGATTAAATTAAGGTAGAAAGCATCTATAATTATACTCAGTTTCATTCCTCTATTTTTTTAGTTTGATTTTGTTTTTTGAGGTACAATCTTGCTATGCAGTCTAGCTGATCTCAAGCTCTCAGTCTTCCTGCCTTAGCTTCCCAGGTATTGGGATTACAGATGGGAGCTCCCATGCCCAGATGGAATTGCTGTCTCTTGAAACACTTGCTTTTGGGAGCCAGCTGCCATTTAAGTATGACTACCTCAAAGCAGCAGGCTGTGAAAAGCCTAAGCCACAAAAACACGAGGCCTGAGAAGCCTAGAGGTGCCAGACCTGGGAGTGAAGAAGTCATCTTGGAACTGTGTTGTTTAGCAACTGCCCTGATGAGAGCCAAGTAGATACTAGACAAATTGTCCAGATGCGAACTTTGAAAACTTGTGAGAAATTTGCAGTCATACAGTTTGGAGTCCAGTTTGTTATACAGCAGTTGAGAACCAGCAGGGTCTACAAAGATGACATGACTTAAGGTTTAACAAGCAGACACTCTGGAACTCTAGCCATCCTACAGCAGGATGAGGTCGCCTGTGAAAAATCCTGTATACTGTTGGAGAAGCACATCTATAACTCTATCATACTTTATATCTTATCATTTCCATTACAGAAATCAATCTAATTGGCTTCTTTTGTAATACTGTGCATTTATTTGAATGATTGATTGATTGATTTGTGCTGTCCTTGCACTTTTTCTGCTCAAGGTTAGTGCTTTGCCACTTGAGTCACAGCTCTACGTTTGGCGTTTTTGGTGGTTAATTGGAGATAAGAGTCTCATGGATTTTCCTGCTCAAACCAGCTTCAAACTGCAATCGTCAGATCTCAGCCTCCTGAGTAGCTAGGATTATAGGTGTGAGCTATTAGGGCCTGGGTTCTGCATTTTATTTTACAGAGTTGAATATGCTGAACTAATATCCATAAGGTTTCATTGAAGCATTCTAAGGCTGGGCATGATTGCTCAAGCCTGTCATCCTACCCACTAGGGAAGCAAAGACTCGAGCGGGGTGGGTGGGAGGGGAGCAGCCAGGGCAGGACAGTTCTCAAGATTCAATCCTAACTATTGGCAAGAAGTTGTGAACAAAGGGAAGCCCACATAGGTGTTTCACAGCCCAGGTTGTCCAGGGCATAAACAGAGAAACTACCTCAAACATCATCAGTGGAAAAGAGGCTTTCATTGTATAAAGCTACTGAGGTTTTGGATTTAACTTAGCCCATTCTTCCTAGCATAGCATTTAATTATAGAAGAATATATTTATACCCATTAAAAAAAAAAAAAACCTACCAGCAAGAGAAAATCGGCCTAGAGATAGTGGTTCATACCTATAATATCAGTTATAAAGGAGGATTTCAATCTGAGGCTAATCCCAAGCAAAAAGCATGAGACTCTGTCCAAGAAAGAAAGAAATGAGAGAGAGAGAAAGAGAGAGGGTGGGGAAAGAGAGAGAGAGAGAGAGGAAGGAAGGAAGGAAGGAAGCAAGGAAGCAAGGAAGGAAGGAAGGAGGGAGGGAGGGAGGGAGGGAGGGAGGGAGGGAAGAAGGGAGGGAAGGAAGGAGGGAGGGAAGGAAGGAGGGAGGGAGGGAGGGAGGGAGAGAAGGAAGGAAGGAGGGAGGGAGGGAAGGAAGGAAGGAAGGAAGGAAAGAAGAAAGGAGGGAAGGAAAGAGGGAAAGAAGGAGGGAGGGAAGGAAGGAAGGAAAAGAAATAAGAAAAGAAGAAGAAGGAGAAGGAGAAAGAAAGCAAAAAGGTCTGGGGACATGGCAGAAGTGGTAGATTGCCTGCTTAGCAAGTTCAAGGTGCTGAATTCAAATTCTAGTACTACCAAATGGGAGGAGAGCAGAACCTAGAGAGTATAGCCAAGTGTAGGTAAGAGTGGCAATGGAAGGTTGCAGGTGACAAACGTTTACAAATGCCTTTGGCTTGGGCTTTGCTGTAGAACAGACATCACAGCCAGGCTCTTGATCTCTTGAAAGCTGACCCTTGGCCTCCTCTGGGTGTCTAGGGTGCTTGAGGGGCACCATTGCTCAGTGCTGACCTCCAGGGGCCTTCAAGCACTGACATCTGCCTCTCCTTGGCTCTGGTTTGTCTCCCTGGCTTCACCCTGGTCTCCCTCTTGGCCTTGACGCTTTAGATGCTTTGGCTTTTTTCCCACCCAGCGCCCAGCATGCCTCCTATCCAACATGGCCTGCTGCTCCCTTATAACCCAGGATCCTTTGGTTGAATGACCTTGACAGGTTAGTACAACACTCATTGAAGTACTTATGATGATTTATTAGAGCAGACCAAAAAAAAGGCCATATTCATTCTCAGCATTTCGTATCATCTGCCTTGTATTGTATAAAAAGAAAAAAGCTACTATTTATTGGGCAACTTGCAACCAATGTGTTAAATGTTTTCACATTTCACGGAATCTTTGATAAAATATCCTTTTGAGGGAAGTTTTACAATTATACATTTCCAAAGGGAAAATATGAATTAAGTCTGTAAGAATAAGTTACTGGGTGGGGAGGGAGGAGTTGGGGAGGTGGGGTGGAAAGGGATGGTAGGGGAAAAACAAAGGAGGGGGTAACAATGCTCAATACGAAATGTACTTATTACCTTACTCATGTAACTGTAACTCCTCTGTACAGTATCTTTACAATAAAATATATATAAAGAAATGACTATAATTAAATAATGTTATTTTTTAAAAGAGTGAGTTATTGTATAGTTTTCAGAGCTAATAAGAAGCACAACTTAGAATCTGAACTAGCTTTATCTCACCCTAAAGCCCATCCTCTTTCCCTAGTAAAGGTTGACTCTGACCGCCTGATACTGGGCTATGATTATTCAGAGAGCAGCATAGAGTTCTAAGGAAGCCCGTACAAATCAGAAAGCATGAATGGGCAGGACTTGTCTTGGACATTAGCAACTCTCTTGACAGCTTAGTTCATGGAACACATGTGCTTATCATTTGTTAATGCAATGAACTTGAACGGTGGTCAAAAATCATGAAGATAAAAGCCGGAAGTGGCACTGTGGCTCAAGTGGTAGAGCGCTAGCCTTGAGCTGAAGAACTGAGGGATAGCACCCAGGCCCAGAGTTCAGGCCCCACGACCGGACCCCGCCCCCCCCCCAAAAAATAAGGACAAATTTCAAAAGGTTAAATGCAAGTTTACCCCCGCCCCTCCCCGCAACGGCCTGGGGTGATTGCAGGGCATCAGACATTTTATTTAATTTCCCTCTTCTCTGACTTGTAAAATATCCCTCAAATGATTCTAATGTAAAGCCAACAATGAGAGGAGTGGCTCAGTTTTAAGCAATCCCCCATCAGGTGGCTGCCCAACCACTATTGAATAGTTTAGGGACAGCCTCGTGATTGTGAATGCTGAGTAGTGAATACCTAACATTCCTGCGAATCACCTTTCCAAGACGCACGTATTGTATTTTATTTCCTTTCTTTTTGTGTACAGATACCCAAGTTTGAACTCAGGGTCTTAAGTTGGTTCTTGGCTTTGTCCAGTCATGGCTCACACTCCACCCTGTAAGCCACACCTGCACTTCCACCTTTTTGCTAGTTAATTGGAGATAAAGGTCTCTCAAATTTTTCTACCTGGGCTATATCCAAACTATGATTCTCAGTTCTCAGCTTCCTGAGTAGCTAGGATTACATTCTAAGCCAACAGCACCTGGTCTGTATTTTAACAGTGATTTGTCTGCTCTGGTAGCCAGGACCCATTTCTTAAAGTCACTGTGAACAAAAGTATTATTTTCTATTTTATTATTTTGCTTGAAGCACTGGGGCTTGAACTCAGGGCCTCATATGCTTGATTGGCTTTTTCCTCTCAAAGGTGGCACTCTACTGCATGAGCCACACCTTCACTTTGCTTTTTCGCTAGTTAATTGGAAATAAGAATTTCACAGACTTTCCTGTCCATGCTGGCTTCAAATCTCAATCCTCAGATCTCAACCTCCAGAGTAGCTAGGATTATAGATGTGAGCCACCAGCACCTGGCTAAAAGTATTATTTACTCTGGGTTCTGGTGACTCCCTTTCTGTTTCATTCCAACTGTTTTCTCTATGTAGCTGTGAGGATGATAAATAATTATAGAGCACTTTGGAATAATAAATAACCTGATCTCCTTGATCCGCACTCTGGTCTTCACCTTTGTCATCTAAATTCCAGGTACAAGCATGGGAATTGGAATTGAAAGCTATGAATTGGAAGTCTATTTGCAGAGGCAGGTATGGGAACAAAGAAAAGATAGTATCCCAGCTGGGGAAATGTCAGATAGCTGTCAGGTACAGCAGACAACTGTTTTCTGTTTGGTTTGGTTTTGCTGGTCCTGAGGCTTGAACTCAGGGCATGGTGCTGTCCCTGAGCCTCTTTGTGCTTAAGGCTAGTGCTCAACCACTTGAGCCACAGCACCACTTCTGGCTTTTTTGAATAGTTTATTGGAGATAAGAGTCTCACTGGGACTTTTCTGCCCAGGCTAGCTTCGAACTGCAATCTTCAGACCTCAGCCTCCTGAGTAGCTAGGATTATAGGTGTGAGTCACTGGCACCCATCTCAGACAACTGTTGTATAGCAGAATGGGGAATGACTACAGCTAGATTTGACATATGATTGGTGTTAGCAAAATGAGCTCCCTTCCCATAGCTTAGTAACTCCTTCCCCTCTCCACAGCTTAGCACGCTCCCTTCCTAGGCAACACTAGGCCCACTTAGTAAAGGCAGTAAATAATCAGCCTCTAACCCCAATTACCTTGGGATGGCACTTCTCTGGGGTAGCTACCACCATATAAGGCAACAGAAGCCCCTTAGAGTGACCTTCAGGTCTGGGCAGCTGTAAGGCCCCTTATCTACTACTTGGGCAGCAGCCATAAATCCTAGTCCACCATGATGAAGCCCCTGCCCCTCACATCCACATCAGGGTTTGCACCTCGTAGCTCCTTCTAGCCACTCCTAAACCTCCTAGGTTATGTAGGTCACCTCAGACAACAGCCAGTGCTTCTTCTCACTTCTCCCTTGTGAGAAGGGGTCTTGCCGCCCCTTTCCCGGCAATAAACCTTTCTTTGTTCTCTGTACCTGGATGTCTGCGTGGTTCTCTGGCAAAGTCTAATTTTACCCTATCAATTAGAGAGAGCATCAAGAAACATGGTGGCCAAGGATAACAGCTTGGAAATGGACAAAAAAAAAAACAACCACATCCTGGCCTGATTATGTTAATGGGATGACTTAAGACATACTACAGGGTCTTTTGAACCCACAGTCCCCACAGTCCATGGAAATGACAATTCTAGTCTGACCATATCAGGTCAAAAAGCTCTTCTACTCAATGTGTTGGAGGAACTGATAACACATGCAAGTTCCCATGAAAGTCCTCTTTTCCCAGGACTGACCAACCCAATGTCAGCAAACTCCAGAAAAAACTCAAGGTCTGAAGACCCTCAGGGCAGCTGCTCCCTCCCTGCCTGTTCCCTGCTTTGAAAGTATGCTTTCACTTCAATTTACATTAATAAACTGGCTCCTACTAAGTCTCCTCCGTGTCCATCTCTGAATTCTTTCTTCAACAAGACCACAAACCTTCTGGTACTTGAGCTTGCTGCCTTGACCCTGGTGACAGTATTAGTTATTTGTGCCTTACATCAAGTTTAAGTCCATTACTAGGACCTTTGTATTCCAAGCCTTGACTGATTGTATGTGTGTAATAACATTAACAGACCCCAGAAGATAGTCAACTAAGTTTTTGGTAAAGGGTCATCTCTTATGTTCTTGAAATTATATTTAAGAAGTTGTTCTCTTTCTCTATGAATACAAAACCTTGTATATTATCTTTTCTTCAAATTGCAGGGAAAATAAGCCAAGTTTATCATTTTAATCTTTTCCTTTTTTGGGGGGTCAGTAACAAGGCTTGAACTCAAGGCCTCATGCCTACTTACCAAGGGCTCTACTACTGACCTATAATCCAGCCCAACTTTATCATGTATTCACGTATTTATTTATTTTGGAGATACGAGGGCTTGAATTTAAGGCTTCACTCTAAGCTTGCTTGTGAGCTAGGCTGTCACTCTATCACTTGAGCGACACTTCCAACTTGACTTTTGCTGGTTATTTTGGAGGCAGGGTCTCATGGACTTTTCTGCCAGGACTGGCTGCAAACCAAGATCCTCTGGGTCTCAGCCTCCGAGTAGCTAGGATTTCAGGTGTGAGCTACAGGAACCTGGCTCATCCTGACCGTTTTTAAGAGCACACTTCAATTGGGTTAATTACATTTATATTGTTGTGCCACCATTTCCCAGAATTATTTTTGGCTTGCCAAACAGAAACTTCATCCCCATTAAACTCTCCTCTCCCTTTCCTCTAGCCACATTTTATCTTTTAAACATGAGTTATCAATTTCATGTACTTTTTCAAAAGTTTGTGAGATACATTGACCTGCAAAGTTTTACTCTGGTGTTAGACATTTTTGCCAATTCAGTTTTACTTACATACAAGAATTTATTTTTTTTTCTTCACAAATCCACATATCATTGAGTTAAGACAACATATATTGTAATACAAAGTAAACTTTGGTTGGTTGGTTGGTTGGTGGATTGGCTGGTTTTGTGGTATCTGGGATTTGAACTTAGTGCCCCGTCCCTGGTAGGTTGGCATAACACTGCTAAACCAGTCCTAAACCACACCTCCAGCTCTATACCTTTGTGCTGCACCCTAACCCCAAAGTGTATTTTTTAAAGGAAATCTCAGTTCATTTGAAAAGCAAAATTAAATATGAAATTTTATTTTATGCCTTAAATGTTTGGACAAATAATTTCATAAATAGAATGTCATATAATCTTCTAAAAATCTCATAATGGAATCAACCCCTGCCCACCCCCAAACAAATACTGGTTTATTTTTTTTTTCTATAGGAAAAATAATGACATTTGCTGAAAAAATGTTTTCAGTTTTCTCCTTAGTACTTTGAATCCTGTTTATCTAAAAAGCTTTATAATTTGGGTGTTGTTTTTGTTTTTCTGTTTCTGTTTTTTCCCCAGGATTCTTGATTTCCAATAGATCTTGCTTGGATTGTTTGGCTCAAAAATTCTGTTATTTCATAGAGTAGACTATAACATGTATAACTCCATAGGGTCTGAGATACTTGCAGACTCTTTCTGTAAGAACATATCTTCTTTAACTTCTAGTTCTAAGAGTAAAGCTTCAACAACAAGGGAAGGGGTAACAATGATTTAGTAATATACTCATTGCCTTACTCATGTAACTGTAACCCCTCTGTACAGAATCTTTACAATAAAATAAAAGTTAGCACTCATTATCTTGCCTATGTAATTGCAACTCCTCTGTATGGTATTTTCACAATTTAAAAAATTATTTAAAAAAAGAAAAGCAATCTACTTTTCTCAAGTTCAAGAGACATTTCCTATATATCCATATTCTGATACTTAGTGCAGTAGAACAAAAGGTCATGTCACCTCTGGTAACAAGCCAAGATTCCCATACATCTCATACTTCAATTTTTTTTCTGTTAAAAGTACAAGTTATATTAATTTTCTGGTTATTCTAGTGAACATAAGGTTGAAAGTCATTTTTTTCTGTGCATGAATAAACATACGGAGCAGTTACACAATTCAAAGCTGTGACATAAGTCAACAATTAAGTCACACCTATGTCAATTCCTAATGAGTTGGGGGGGTTCGATTTGTTTTGGTTTTCTTTGGGTTTGGGGCTTAAGGTGTTGTTGGTGGTAGTAGTTGGCACTATCTTGTTTGTTTAAACAGAATCTCACATCTGTGACCTCAAACTCATGATCTTCCTGTCACAGCCTCCTGAATGCAAGGATTACAGGATTCACTACTACATATGACCATTAACACCTGCTTAAAAATATGTTTTTAAGCTGGGTGCCCGTGGCTCATGCCTGTAATCCTAGCTACTCAGGAGGCTGAGATCTGAGGATTGTGGTTCCAATGATAAACTACCACCAAAAAGCCAAAGTGGAGCTCTGGCTCAAGTGGTAGAGTACCAGCCTTGAGCAGAAAGAAGCTCAGGGACAGAGCCCCAAGACCAGCATATATACATGTGCACACATGCATGTGTGCGTGCACGTGCATGCGTGCATACACACACACACAAAATGTTAATGTGTTATTTTGAAGAAGCAATAAGCAAAAACCTAATTTAACTCTTAGTCGGCAGAATATTAGTTATTAAAAAGAAAAAAGCAAACTCCAGCCATATTAATCATTTCAAATGGTTGTTCCTAACTGAACTGAACCCCACTGTGTCCCCCAGCATAAAAATGCAGAATGTACTTACTTAGAATTGAGGAATAGTCATTGGAAAAATAAATTTCTGGCAAATGTACAAACTATGTGTGGTTCCCATAGAATTAAATATAAATAGATCAGGTTCAAAATAATAATAAAATTCCCCTGGGTCTGAGTAATACAAAATGATTGGCACAACTCAAATTCCATTGCAAGAGCTAAAGTAAAATTCTAGAACATGGCAGCAGAGAAGAGTCATTTAGCATCCTTTGTAATTATATGCTATCTTGGAACTATCCTGGTATCTATGACCTTGGCTAGAAATTCAGGATACTGACTCTCATGGAGAGCACAAAGATTTCTTCTTCCATATTTTGGGGCTTCAAGAAAACAAACAGTGGGCTAACCTAATACCAGTTAGGCATGGTGTTGATCACAAAATTATACTTTAAATATATCTATATTTCTTTCATACTAATATTTCTAAAATGTCATTATATTGATTGAAAGGCATCTTTTTGCTATTAATCATAAAGTATGAATATGGTCAGACCGTATTGGTCTTCAAAGTTTTATTTTATTTTTTGTGCTAGTACTAAAGCTTGAATTCAGGGCCTGGGCACTGTCTCTTAGCTTTTTCTGCTCAAGACTGCTGTTCTACCATTGGAGCACGGCTCCACTTCTAGCTTTTGGGGTAGTTAATTGGAAGTAAAAGTGTCACCGACTTTCCTGCCCAAGCTGACTTTATATCTGAATCCTCAGATCTCAGCATCCTGAATAGCTAGGATTTAAGGCATGAGCCACCATGCCCACCGTTAGTCTTCAAGGTTTTTTACATGAGGAAAAAGACTATCACATTGTAAGGTTTTAAATTCACTTAAAATACTATAGTATATTCCCTAACTACTTCCATTTTCATATCATTTTTACTCTTCAATAAAGAAACTTAACTTAAAAAACATAGTCAAATGGTTATATAATTTTATATCTTTATAACAATTTTCATGTAATAAATTTTGTAATTAGATTTATTCAGAATATATCTTAGAAGGGAAAATTTAGTCATTTGGATATAGCAAAGATTCCCCATAATATGACACATTTGGATATAGCAAAGATTCCCCATAATATGACAATTTATCCCAAGGGAAAAATGTCCTAAAAGACATTCAAAGTAAATGGTTCCAGAAATGAAGTCATGAAATGCAAATCGTTTGTGCGCATACATGAATGCTGTTAGTTAGCTGCTTTGTCTTTGGGAATGGTTGGATGAACTTAGCTCCTTTGTCCAGACCTGTCTAAAAGAGACAAGAGGGATGGGAAGCCCAGCTGGCCATTGTCATTAGGCCAGGTCAGCCTATAAAAGCCCCAGGAGATTGCAGAGTTGTTTTCCACAGGGTCTTCATACCTTTTTGTGCACTGAACTCCTTTTTTTCCCAGCCCAATGACCTTCAAAGGCCATGTGAAAATTACCATGGTATAATTTGGGGGAGAGGGGCGAGGAAACAATTCAGTTTGTAATTCTTACTGTAATTTTAAATGACTATGCTTTCTAAGACCAAGTATTCTGAATAGAGGATATTTTTCTGACTACTTGGTTTATTATATGAGAATTCTTACAAAGACGTAAAAATTGCCTGGTTGTCACAAATTCATACTTTATACTGGAGAAATAGTCTCTCTAAAAGTGTCAACATTGATTGGCTATTACTATCATGTATTTTCAGAATGACATTTCTCCTAAGATGTGACAAGAGTAGAAAGAAAGCAGGGGTTATACTGTGGGGGAGGAACATACAAAGCAACCAAAACCATCACATGGTGCCTTATAAATATGTTAGAAACAATAGCAAGAAAGAAAAAAACCACTTATGTCCCTATCTTAGAGTTCATTTTGTTTAACATCATCTTATCTGGTCATATGTACATAGCTTTTGACCTTTTCTGCTTGTCCCAGACATATACTAGTTATTGTAAATAAGGGAAACCATGGGACCTATTGTGATCATTCAGTAAATGCCCAAAAGTAGGATTGCTGGGTCATAGGGGAGCTCTATGTGGAATCTTTTGAGGAAACTCCACACTGCTTTCCAAAGTAGTTGAACAAGTTTACACTCCCACCAATGCAGTAGAGTTCCCTTCTCCTCCAGCATCTGTTGTTATTAGAGTTCTTGATTATAGTCATTCTAACTGGGGTGAGGTGGAATCTCAGTATTGTTTTGATTTGCATTTCTTTTATGGCTAGAGAGGTTGAGCATTTCTTCATGTGTCTATTGACCATTCTTATTTCCTCTTCAGAGAAGTTTCTCTTTAACTCTTTAGCCCACTTATTTATCAGACAGTTGTTTCTTTGAGGATTTGTTGTTGGGGGAGTTAATTTTTTGAGTTCTAAGTATATTTTAGATACGGGACCCTTATCAATTGCATGGCTAGTGAAGATCTTCTCCCAATCAGTGGGCTTTCTATTGATCTTGCTAGCTATGTCCTTTGCCATGCAGAAGCTCTGCAGCTTCATGCAATCCCATTTGCATTTGATGTTGGTATAATTTGGGGAGGGGAAGGGAAAAAACAAAATGTTTAAATAGGATACAGGTTGACCCATTGCAACAATGAGATGTACAAGACACTATGTTGAAAAATGAACTTTACAATTTAGGCTAAGGAGTGGGGGGAGAGGAGGGCAGGGAGGAGTGTAATTGTGCAAGTGGTAGGGAAGGGATGATAGGAGAAAAACAAAGGAGGAGGTAAGAATGCTTGATAAGAAATGTACTCATTATCTTGCCCATGAAATTGTAACCCCTCTGTACAGTACTTTCACAATTAAAAAAAAAAGAAATATACTCATTACCTTGCTCATGTAACTGTATCCCCTCTGTACAGCATTTTCACAATAAAAAACATAAAAAACAAAAAAAGAGTAGAAAGAACATGGACTTTGAGACTAGATAGACCAAACTCAAAATCCACAGTCTCCCTTTTCCCCACCATGTTATTTGTCTACTTATCTATGTGTATAAGCCTCAGCATTTGTTTGTTTGTTTGTTTGTTTTTAAATAGTACTTCCAGGGCAGGGATGTAGCTCAGTGGCAAAGCACTTGCCTAGCAAGTGCAACATCCTGGGTTCGATCCTCAGTACAAAAAAAAAAATAGTACTTCCATAGATTTTTGGAGGGGGATGTCTCACTGAGCTCAGGCTGCCATTACCTGAGTAGGTGGGTATTTTCTCACAGACAGATCTGGAGGCTCATGAAAGTCCATGTTCAAGGTGACATGGGATCTGGTTCTCCAACAGCTTCCTTTGTGCTTTAATTTTACATAGTAGAGCGAGGTCACCTCTCTCACGTCTCTCCTTGAAGGGCACTAATCCCATTCAGGAGGACTCCATCCTCATCACTTACTCATCTTCCAAAGGCTCACCTCCCAATATCATAATGGCAATTAGAGTTACTATATGTAAACTGGGAGATGGGAGTGGGAATCAGAGGGGGAACACACAAGCATTCAGCCCATCACAGGAAACAAATGAAATAATATTTTTAGTGTATCTCAAATACAGTACTTTTTAAAATGCTATTGTTCTATTACCATTGTTATTTTTGTCAGTATAATTACCTTCTCTAATCTTCACATTTAGAATTTATATTCTTTTCATGCCAATTCAATATTTTATTAAGTCTCTTATAATGGCAGCATTTTACTTAAAAATCTGACTGCCTCACCCCTCCACCCCCACCCCACATACACACTAGATTGAGAGAGTCTTGAGTGTGTAGAGTCTGCTTAGCTTCACCTTTGTCTTTCTTCCACACAGTGTTCTCGGGATGAGCAACTTTCTGGGTGCTGAACTCAGTTGAGTATACCAGAACCTAATAAAACTTGTTTGAACTTTTTCTATCTGAAATTACTACAAAAATGTGAAGTATTTCAAAAAGCATGGATTCACTTCCCCAAACGTTTGTGGAACAAACACATTTCAACACAGGGGACCAGTGCCGACCCATGCGTGCAAAGTCCATGCACTCACAGCCACACCATAACCCTGCTCACTGCATGCCATTTGCCAGGAAATAGGAGCCTGCTTCTGTATGCTTGTTCCATTTGAAATTTTCTTATGAAATGAATGCTGCACAAGCACTGCATATACTGGTGGAGAAGGTTAGGAGATACTGAGTAAATCCATGATTTATGTTGCCAAGATTTCATTGTCTCCTGCAATTCTTCCCCATTAGAAACAGAGCATTTCCATCTCCAAATTAAGTACTGGTGTACTTTGATAACTAACTAAACAACTGAATGAATAAGATCTACCATTATTATTATCACTGTCGATATAATTTCTTTTCTCAGCTAGAATTGATTGTTTCCTTCTTTCTATTCTAAAAGCGTGTTGTTCAAATGTGTCTAATGTCATTTATTATAATCCATATTTGCTCCAAAATGATGTGACTTTTAATTTTTCAACCTGAAGTACCCAAACTGCCACTTACAAGGAAGAATGCTATCGTTAGAGAGCCCAAGCATATTTGATTGGTAGATTTGTAAGAGAAACAAAGAATTGTGCACAAAGCTCCAGGGTTTGGTCGGGGAGGGGAGACAGGCTACCTCTGATGTTAGGTCACAAACTTAACAGGGATACAAAGTGACACAAACATACCATGCTATGCAAGAAAGAATATTACAATTAAGACCTTCTTACATTTTTCTGAATAAACGAAAGGAGAACAAGTTCATTCTTCAAGTTGCTTTGGTATTTTTTTTTACAGAAATCAGTTTCAACTACATAATATTAATTTCCTTTTGCTTTTTTCAGAACAATCATTCTGAGGAAAGACAGAGGCTCTTCTCAGCAAATGATCCCTTGCCCAGCTAGAGCATTTCTCCCCCACTAAGGAGGGGCATCAGCTTGGAAACTTCTTTAACTTCTAGAAAAATCTCCTTAAAACCAATCCTAGAAACAGGGACAGGCAAGACCTTCAGAAATGCCTCTTTCACTCAGCCATTTACTCTGACACACAACATAAACATCCTATTGTGACTTGCAAAAAAGGATTTGGGCTGTCTCACATATAGACAGAGATAGAGAGATAGAGGGACAGCTGGGCAGGATAAGTAGCATTCTCCTTGATGCTCCAAACACTTCCTTACCAGGCTAAGCTAACATCTGCAATTCTACAAGTAGAATTCCTCTGGTCCCCTGATAAAAGTACTCTGAAAAAGGAAACAACTCTGTTATTTGCTGTCTGTGCTCTGAAGAAAGGGGTGGACCAAATCCTTTCTTCAAAGTAGTTCAAAAGAGAATAAGGACTGTTAAGTGGAGCAAGGAAAAAACAGAAGGGAAAATATTATAGCCAGCTGTTCTTTGGCCATGTGGAATAGTTAGCCTATTTGTCCTGGAAACATCCTCACCATTAACAAAACAGTAAAGAATCCTTTAAAGGAATTGGTTGTTAGCTAGATGTTGAGATAAGGTGTCTTTTTCTACAAGTCTTTATAACTGAGTTGTCTTTTCCTCAAGATTCTGCAGTAATGACTCACATCCTAGAAGCTTTGGAAAGATACCCCTCGGAGAGGTTTTGAATTCTTAGTGTGGTCATTCTATCTAAAATAATGGTACACATTTTCTTTTCTCTTTTTTTTTTTTCTGGAAACACTAGAGTACAGAAGCCATTTCATCTTCTATAACATTGTCCAACCATTGTCAAGAAACTGTTTGCTGATAAATCCTTCAGTGCTGCTATTTGACTCTGCTGCTTACAAATTGAGAGCCTTCAAGCTAATTTCCTTCTCTGGTCTTTATCAGAACTGGCAAAGCAGTGGTCACACCAGTGGCAGCTCAGATAGCCCTCTCTATCTCAGTGCCTCTTTTCCTGATTCTAAGCTTGGATGGAGTCAGCCTTTCCTTACAGAGGAAAGTGGAGGTGTGGCTCAAGTAGTAGAGTGCCAACCTTGAACAAAAAGCTAAGAGAAAGCACTGAGGCCCTAAATTCAAGCCTAGGTACTGGCACAAGAAAGGGAAGGGAAGGGAAGGGAAAGGAACGAAAGGGAAGGGAAGGGAAGGGAAGGGAAGGGAAGGGAAGGGAAGGAGACCTTTCCTTGGGAGGCATTTATGGGAATATGATAGCTCAGACTGATATTTTACTATGATGGAAGCTCATTCACTGGCACTTCAAGCAATAGGAAAGATATATTGCAATAATTCCATAATATTTGAAATTTCCATCTGGATTGATAAGGGAAAAAAAGGCAATAGTTGTTTTGTAAAAAGATACCTGGAGATTTTTACACAATGAAGGGCCAAAACTAACAATCCATCTCATTTTGGAATAGTGGCTATGTGGGCTGCTCTGCATTACAGTCTTTAGCTCAATGGTTTTCTTATGTTGCCTAAAATTGTATAAAACTGAATTGATGTGGTTCATAGACTATCTGGGGCCTTTTGTTTGGTACTCAGATGTAATTCTGAACTAAGCTGTATGTTCTATGGCCGCCAATGGAGAGCATGTGCATAGCTTGAAAGCTCCATCAGGCCATGGGAAACAAACCTATGGAAACAAGCCTCCAGGTCCTCTACCTCACTTACCCAGCCCTACCTTGGTTCTACCATGGTTCTCTAGAGGAAAAAAAAAAAGGCGAGAATGCCACTTTAATATATGACCCTGCTATCTCTAGAGACCCTGAGAGCTGTATAGACCTTTTTCTTATTCAACCTGCAATGCCTGTAATAGACCCACTGGGAAACATAGCTCCTTTACTGAAGCAAAGAAAATTATTTGCACACCCCAGCTGATAAAGCTGAAACAAAGAAGCAAAGCCTAATCCATTAAAAGATGATTGCTTCATTTCTCCAGGATCTGGTGCTCGCTCTCTCTCTGTCTCTCTCTCTCTGTCTCTCTCTCTCTCAGTCTGTGTGTGTGTGTGTGTGTGTGTGTGTCGGAGGGGGGTGGTAGTTGGCACTATGGAAGGGAAAGTATGGGTAAATGTTCCTAAGTAGATGGAAAAAGGTAGTTGAACCTTCCTAATAAAACTCAGCAAGCATTAGATTCTAACAATTAGACTCAGTTGTCTTTTCCAAATATAGGTGACCTTTTTAAGTGGAGCAATTGAAGTCTAATTAAACACAGACAAGTCGAGGCTGCACTCAAGAACCAATTTCTAAGTTCAAAGATTATTTTATTGCCAAGACCTTGCTTCCTTTTAGCTGAAAAAAAATGATAATGGATTATTAAACATCAGGCACATATAAGTATTTGATGCATTCCCATAAAACATTCTTTGGTAATTTTGTTAGCTATTTCTACATATAAAAGTATAAAGGATTTGAGGGCTGGGAAGTTGGCTCAGTGGTAGAGCGCTTGCCTTGCATGCCTGAGGCCCTGGGTTCGATTCCTCAGCACCACGTAAGCAAAAAGAAAAAAGCCGGAAGTGGCGCTGTGGCTCAAGTGGTAGAGTGCTAGCCTTGAGCTGAAGAGCTGAGGGACAGTGCCCAGGCCCAGAGTTCAGGCCCCACGACCGGACCCCCCAAAAAAAAAAGTATAAAGGATTTGAAAGATAAGGTCATTGATAAGGAAGCTGCAATTGCTTACTCATGACAGATTGTAGAGATAAAAATGGCCATGACTAGATCAAGCCTCTCATTTAGGATGTAAGGGAGGCGAGAGCAGCAACAACTGGCCCTAGAGCCAATGTCAATGGCAGGATCTCCAAAGACAGAATCATCATAGACGATGTGGGATATTCTTTCCTCTGACCTGACAGACGCACATGAAAGAACCCCTTCTAGCCTGGACTGTGCAAGCTTGGTGATGTGCTGCATAATAGGGTAACAGGCACTTAAAACAACAATAACCCAAGCACCAGTGGCTTGCACTTGTATTCCTAGCTATGCAGGAGGCTGAGATCTGAGGATTGAGCTTCAAAACCATCTTTGGAAGAAGAAAAATCCATGAGATTCTTATCTCCAACTAATCAGTTTTTTTTTGTTGTTTTTTTTTTTAAGCCAGAAATGGAACTGTGAGTAAAGTGATAGATCACTGAACCTTGAGCCAAAGGCTAAGGGACATCACCCAGGCTCTGAGATCAAGCTCCAGTACCTGCACACACAAAAAGTAAATAAATAAAGTAACAGCTTCTGCCCTTAGGTGATGTTTAAAGTATTTTCAATACACTTTTATTATCTTCTCATTTTTTTCCTCACCCACACCTCAGTGAGTCCAGTGTGTCCCCAGTTTCCAAATACAGACACAGGCTACAAATACTCTTCCAGACCCTGGCATGCCCATGCATTATACCATTTGGGGTATAAACCAAAATCTGGAGAGGATCAAAGAAACCCAGCCATGCCCAGCCCAACCTTGCCTTCAGCTACTGCCAAACTCTACCATGGGACTCTGAATGGCCATTGGTCGTCTGGATAGATCCCATTTTTAGAAAAAGGAAAGAGAAGAGTGAAAAGACTGCCTAGAAAGTAGAATTAAATTTGGGGCTGTCATTCTTTTTTTTTTTTTTAATTGTAAAGGTGATGTACAGAGGAGTTACAATTACATAAGTAAGGTAATAAATACATTTCTTTTTGAACAGTGTTTTCTTTCACTTCCCCTCCCCTCCCCCAACTCTCCTACCCCCCACCAAGTTGTAAAGTTCATTTCCTCCCAGTGTCTAGTGAGTATCACTGTTTATTGGTTCACCCTTTGTCCCACCATTTGGAGCTGTCATTCTTTCAGGAATTGACAAGTCCTTCCTCTTCCAACCACACATCTGTATGAAACAAGATTTTTGTTCATATGCTTCAACCAAAACAACACAGGGCAGTGTTGTCAAAATGCAGAGTGAATGTTGTTGTTGTTTTTAATGTACTATGTTAACATTTTTTGTTTCTTTTTATGTTCTTCCCCCTGTAGTATATCCCCTGTTTTCACTGTATTTAATTTTGGTACCCTGCATCTTGAATATACATTTATCTAATTTGGGAAGAGGAAGGGAATAACAAAATGCTGAAAGAAGGACACAGGATGACTCATTGCAACAATGATACTCACAAGACACTATGTTGGGGTGGGGAGAGGAGTAGAGGAGGTGGAGGAGGGAAAGGATAGTCGGAGAAAAAGGAAGGGGTAATAATGTTTGACAAGAAATGTACTTATTACCTTACTCACGTAACTGTAACCCCTCTGTACAGTATCTATGCAATACAATAAAAAAAATTTAATGCAGAGTGAACAGGAGACTCCTTTTGTTAGACAAGACACTAAAAACTTTGCAAGCCCATTGTGGTTGCTCATGTCAGTAATCCTAGATACTTGAAAAGCAGAAATCAGGAGGATCCAGGCTCAAGGCCAGCTCAGACAAAAAAGTTCACAAGATTCCATCTCAACCAATAAAAAGCCAAGTGTAGTGGTAAGCATCCGTAGTCCCAGCTATAAAGGAAGTGTAAATAAAACAATGGTCAGGGTAGGCTGGGAAAAAAAACGTGAAATACTACTTGAAAAATAACTGAAGATCAAAGGCATAAGGCATTGTTCAAGTGGAGCATTTGCCTAAGCAAATTCAAACCCTAGTATACCCTCCTTCCAAAAGAAGTGAATGAGTACATTTGACAGGTAAAATGCTATCACTAATCCTAACTAATCATGAGGCTGAGAGCTGAAGATAGCAATTTGAAGCCAGCCCTATCAGGAAAGTCCATGAGATTATTATATACCTTTAACCACCAAAAAGTCAAAAGTCGAACTGTGGCTCAAGTGGTAGAATCTATCCTTGAGCACAAAATCACGGAGACAACATTCAATCCCTGAATTCAAACCCCACTGCACAAAAAGAGAAAGAGAGAAAAAGAGAGAGAGAGAGAGAGAGAGAAAGAAAGAGAGAGAGAGAGAGAGAAAGAAAGAAAGAAAGAAAGAGGAAGGAAGGAAGGAGGGAAGGAAGGAAGGAAGGAAGGAAGGAAGGAAGAGGGGGAGGGAGAGGGCGGAAGGAGGGCAGAAAGAAAAAAATGTATTTGGAACAAAAATAAAAAGATCAAAATACAATTTGAGATCAGAAATTAAAGAAGAAAGAATTCACAAATAAAAATATCTTCAAAAAATAATAATGTTTTAGACTAAAGATTCATTTGCAAGACAAAAGAATATGGAAATCCAAAATTGAGGCAAAGTCTTTTCTTTTTAAGACTATTAGAGGAGTTTATTGAGTATATTTTGTCTAACTGGCTGATGAAAATAAAAACAAAAACAAACAAAAAGCTAGAAGGCAGAAAGTGTTGATAATGGAAGCATTATGGTTAGATCAAAATATTTGTATGGATTGATTTTACATGAATTGGTTGTAATTACAGACAATTCAGGATACAACCTAAAAGTTTAATAATTGAGAATAGTTAAATAAATTGTCAACAACCTCATGCCAATTATATTTAATAATGTGGGGAAAATATTTACAAATCACAGAGTAGGTTAAAATCTGGTATTTGGGAATATACATATAGAAAAATAAAAGAAGGGAAGGCTCTATACCAAAATTTTAATATTGATTATTGTGGAAGGATGATAATATGAGTGCTTTCTTGTACCTTTTTATGTATTTAAATCTCCCCAGATAATAATAATAATGATAAGAATAGTACAGATTTTATTGGTAGAGCTTCCTAAAGTTCTTGTTTTCCTGAGCCAGTTCTCAGTTGAAATTGTTTATATCCAGTAAGCCAAACACATGGACATCTCTCTGGTTTTAATAAATAGCCACAGGAAACCAGTCTCTTCCTTCCCCTTCCTCTAGCTCTGCACATTCTGTATTATTGCTTGCACATTCAGCAGCTCCAGGGTGTGTGCTAATTGATTTTAGTCTATGAATTGAGAATTAGGTAGATTAGAGCAGAACGATGAACTCTTCCTGAAATAATGAATGCAAATGAATGCAAAAGTATATCCTCAGGATTTCCTGCAAGAATCTTTTATTACCATGACAGCTAGGAATTTTTACAAGTACTTATCATAAATAATTTATTGCCTCCAGTGGCAGGCTAGATACCTGGCATGACTGTTACCATGGGAACATCAATGTTCATAAACAGTTTAATTCTATTCGTAGAAGTTGAAATGAAGGCTGGCAGTATCTTTGTGTTACAGATGTGAAAAATGTGGGCATTCGGAAGCTGAGTAGCTGGCTCAAATCCAACAATAAATAAGAGGAAGAGGTGCTAGAATCAGTTGACCAACACCTAAGCCAGGGTTCTTGTGCCTAGAGCGGGACCACTATTTAAATCTTTCACAATGTGAGGTTGGCTGGACAGAGACTGTCCCAGAGTGATGGAGGGTAGTGTTGGCCTTGTCTCCAAGAAAAAGGAGATGCATGGCTCAGAATTAATCTTAGGGGTAAAGTCAACAGGCCAAAGCACTGAGAAGTTTTCACCAGCCAGTGACCATGACAGACCAAATTTGAGCTGCATAGACAAGCAGGAAGGAAAGGAAACATATGAGCACCAATGCGTAAGAAAGTGTAAAGAAACAGACATGGAAAGGAGATGGGTTTATTTGATTACATACAGCTCAGTGAAGAAATGCAGAGTAATATTTAGGTGCAAAGGTTGTGTATTTTTTTTGTTTTAGGGTTGTTTGTTTTGTTCTTTGTTTGTATGGCTAGGCAGGTTCTCTTGAAAGCTGAAAAGAATTCATAAATATTACCAGATAGAGTACATAGCACTCAATACATATTTGCTAAACTTGACTTTTTTCAAATTTGAAGTGAGGGACACTCATGAGAAAGGAATATGTGGAAGAAATGCCAGTTTATAACTCCCAGCATGAAAAAAGTAACGAATGACACAAAAACAACTATGTAATTTGAAGTACAAATAGAGCCAAAATAGGATGCAAAGCAGGATTTAGATATTAGAAGAAGTTAGGTTTCTAGAACTAATGTGAGCATTTTGTGAATGATTTCCAAAGAATTTTTGTTTCTGCTTTCATTAGAAACAGCCTTTCTTCAGAAACCTTATTTTGAAGACCAGTATAGAAACCAAATACAGAGCTATTCTTAGCCCAGCTTTTTTGTTTCTGTGCTATCCCTTTGTACAACCCCCTCAAAGCTCAGGCCAGGCTTTACAACTTCTTGCTCTTTTGTCTGCTCCTTCCTCAACATCCAATCAAACATTACATTTGCATTTAAGAAAGAGTGGATGTTCATTTTCTCTTCATAACAGGGCTTTGCTCTGTAGAGTGTGCTTTCCTATTGATGATTCTCATAATCAGAGGCTAGGAGGAAGTCAGACATAGTTTGAACTAGGCCTTAAATTACAACACCGGGATGAGTATTTTTCTACTTGCTGATACTGCATTTTCTGTGAGAGCTCTCAAAGAAGCTCTTGCCACACATGACATATATGAGAACTCACATGTTCAGATTTGCATCATCCATCAGACCTCTAATTTCAGGAAAGAAAGATTTGCCCCATAGCACAAGTCCTTTAAAGCATTTAGGAGATAAGTTACCACACACAAGCCATCCTGACCCAACTGGGATGGCTGAGTAATTCTAAGTTACAGTTGAGCAGGCCTGGTTCATGTGTGTACCTCTAGAGCATAGGATAAGGTCATTGAGGTACAATCATAATCCTGGAGGCACAGTTAATGCTATCTAGGTGTACTGGTCCATCTCTTTGCCAGATAAAGAATTAAGAGGCATAAACAACTAAAGTACTGCAAGACGAATTACCAGGAAGTAGAAACATATATTGGGGGGTGGGAACAGAAATGGAGGGAAGAGGAGTGAGCAAATACAGTCTTTATACCAAGGTGCATTATGTAAAAAATGAACTATGTTAATTGAAGGGAGGGTGGGGAGAGGGAAAAGGAAGGTGAACAAAGGAAGGCGTGACATTGGACAAGGAGCATTGCACCCCTAACATGGCTTATGGCGTTGTAACCCTAAACAACAGCAATAAAAAATTAATTTTAAAAGAATGAAGAGGCAAAGGAGTCATAAAGTGTATTAAAGCAAGTTTATTGACAGAAAAACTAGGGTGGAGACTGTAACGCCAGATCCCAGCGCTGGAAAACCGTTAAGTCTTCTTGGAAGGCAGTTGTTACTGTGCAAGCGCTCTTCCCACCTCTCTTCCCAGGGTGACCTTCTGTTCATAGGCTTTCACTGATTGCATGCTGAGTTGTACATGCACCACTCTGGCTGTTTTTATTGGTTCTCTCATCTCAGGGCACACATTCAGAAGTAAATCTGATTGGTCACATCTACTTGTGCACAAGGCATTACCTAACTACTGACATAGAATTTGAGCAGCAACTCAGGACATTATGGGAAGAAAAAAAACCATTATTTTTGGAGCAAGAGCTCTAGGCAGTATGAGGACAAGGAGCACAATGATTGTCTGCCGAACGTGATGTTGGTCTTTTTCTATCCTTACCTACCTAACAGCTCCTCTTTCCTTTCCTCACAGTTCCAAATAGCATGATCCTAAATGCTGAATTCCCAAAATATGAAAATCCCTCAAGCCAACATGCTGAATAACATAATATGAAAGATTAAATTCTGAATTTTGAAATCTTGAACACTATAAATTCCGAAAAAAGAAAAAGAGAAATCTACAAATGGAAGATGCCGACAAATTTTGGAGAAGGCACTGGTGAGGCCGCCCAGCAATGAGGAAAATGTCAGTTTCAGAAAAGCATCATTTAGTTGGGTGCTAGTGGCTCAAACGTATAATGCTAGCTAATCAGGGGGCTGAGCTCTGAGGATCAAGGTTTTAAAGCCAACCTGGGAAGTCCATAAGATTCATCTCCAACAAACAGGTATAAAGCCAGAAATGGAGGTGTGGCTCCAGTGGTATAATACTAGCCTTGAACAGAAAACAAAACAAAACAATAAGCCTGAGCAAGAGTGAGAGGTCCTGAGTTCAAGCCCCAATGCCTACACACAAAGAGAAATGTACAAAACATCATTTGTTTGTACTGCCCTTCCTTGGTAGCTGATGAAATTCCAGGAGTTTTTAATGGATTAAAGCTGCATTTGCCTAAAACAGCCAGAGAAGTTACTAAGTGACTCAAAAGTAATTAGCACATAGAAAACAACACACAATGGCATGGCTGTTCAATACTCTATTGCTTCTGCCAGATTTATAGTATGTGTCCAATGGATTTCTGAGTGCCCAGAACAACACAAAGTGTGGCACAGAGATGGGAAATTTTAATAGAAATGCTTATATCAACATGCATCAAATCATAGATTTTCGTAAAGAAAATGGATGTAAGTAAGTATATTTTCTGAAGAGACACATGACCTAGAAGAAGAAGAAGTACCTTTTTAAATGTTCTAGTTTTGGAGATTAAGCTCTAAAAAGCAGTTATTCATTGTGATGCAAGTTTTCTAAATGTAGTTAATCATTGTGGAACTTCCTAAAGTCTATTTGTGTGTAATCACCTATATATTTTTCTAATATACTTTTTCATATGTTAAACTAAAAGGTTTTTTGTGGGGGTAAAGTTGTTTTTTCACATCTCTTTAGTCGTCTATTCCCCATCACTTAAAATAACCATCAATGGAAGAAAGTGTGGCTTAGTAGCATTTGTACCACACCAGCAAGTGTGATTTCAAATGTTAGTACTTAATATAAATTATGTAAAGGTGCTCAGTTCTACTTCATTGTATGCATGTTGAAATTAGTGGAAATGTATTATTTCAGTGTTGGTTTTGTGTGCAACTATTCTGCATGTTTATGAAAATATTGGAACTTCCTCAACAAATGAGGGCATGGGCTTTTTATATATCTGCATTTAGGAAAGATAAAAGCTGGAGACCTGGGGTTTTGGGGATAGCTGCATATGAAGTAAAGACAGTGGAGGTTTTTGATTAATCTTGTCAAAAGACTTTGGCTACCAGTCACAATGTTGCAGACTACATTTATATTGGTACATATAATTATCAACCATAGTGATAAATACTTACTCTTTTCCCAACCTATTTTTTTATTCCCCGTGCATACATCTTATACCTCTGCAACTGTCATTAATGTCCCTACATGTTTACTTTTGCAAATGTGTGTTATTGATGTCTGTGTTAATACATAAAATGGCCCACAAGCATTCTGTCATGTGTTTTCCTTTTACAACTTCCTTTTAAGAATAAAGTAAATGTTTTTTAAATAATTAGTCAATTGTTATTCTTTTTCCAGAATTCTATTTTAGGATTCGGGTCTTAGGGGAAATTTAGACTTTAGCAATTTTGGCTTTTGGAATTTCAACATTTGGGATTATGGCATTGAGTTTGTGTCTATCTGGATTATGGGCCAAGCCCCTGCCTGGTCCTCCATGACACACATGGATTGAGCATGGTTAACTGTGAAAGTGATGATCCAGAGTCATCCTGAGAACACAAAAGTATGCATCTGCTTTAGTGCCCAGAGGCTCAGAGTGGTGATTGAGCTTGAGACAGAAAGATTTGAGAGCTAGTTGGCTGAAGTCACAGTACAAGGGGAAAAAAAAAGGTAGGCGAACTCGTCAGTGAATGAGGAAAGAGATGAAAGACAACCTGTTGGAGATGTGGACTTGAGGTCCCTCAATGCCCCCCAAAGGAAGGAGAACAGATTGGAAAGCCATCCAAGGATCATTTATCAATGGGACAAGATGAAAAGTAGCCAACAAGTGCCTATAGGAGAAACTTTGTGGGAACCAACATTATAAAATCTCTAGGGAAGACATCATAAGGCATTTTTGCATAGATTCGCTTGCCAAGGGTGAAAGAGCAGAGCAAGACAAACTTTATGAGTAGAATTATTTCTTATTTATTTTGGACAAAGTATCTAGAGGGAAAGCTTTAGAGCTGCTGCTGGATACAGATAGTACTAAGCCACATCCCTGGTAGTATAGTAGTATAGAGGTTAGATGTTCAGGAATCAAATAGATGGTTCTAAGCTTCAATATTTACTCCTTCCTCTTCAATGATATGATTTGGATACGTTCTTTACTCTCCCTGGACCTTGGTTTCTTCATCTGGAAAATGAGGCCAATAATAGTTTCTACAAAGGACCTTAGTATATAGGTGCTACCTAAACATTAGTGACCATTTTCATCCATTGTTTATGGTTAAGACAAAATACATGACGGTGGATACTTCATAAAGACATTTATTTGGCACATAATTCTGGAAAGTCTAAACAATATAGCATGGAGCCTGGCAAAGTCCTTTCTGATTGTATCACACTATAACAGAAAGCAAAGAGGGCAAGGGGAAGGTGCCAGGCTTGCTTGTAACAACCCATTGCCATGGTAACCAATTGGAATGGGAATTCCTAAAAGAGGAGCATTACTCCTTTGTTAGGGCAGTTCCCCCATGATATAACATCTCCCAGCAGATTCCACATCTTAAAGTTCCCAGCACCACACTGGAGACCAACTTCTCAGCACATGATTCTTTGAAGGACAAATCATATCCAAGCTATAACAGCGATCATATTATTGAAACAAAACAGTCGCAACACACAGACAGGTATTATAAATAATAATACAAGAATATGTACCCTAAATCAACTGAGTAGAAAACTTGTCTTAGCGAGAAAAAAAAACCATTGTAATTACAGATAAGGAAGAACAGACCAGAAAGGAAGTGACTAGAATTGCTGAATTTTTAACAATCTATAAGTTATTATAGTATTTTTCATTCATTCACTCATGGAAGAAGTATTAAGGACAAGTAATTGCTAGGTATTGTGTGTGCAACATTAGGGATACAAAAACAAAGAGGATCAAACTCCTGCCCTTAAAAAGCTCAAAGACTAGAAGAGGAGTGTGAGAATTACCTGGGGTTTGCTCAGGGCAGGATCGATGCCAGGCACCTGGAAGCCAAGACCATCACACCTTTTATGACTCTAGCAAAAGAGAGAAAGAGAGAAAGAAAGAAAGAAAGAAAGAAAGAAAGAAAGAAAGAAAGAAAGAAAGAAAGAAAGAAAGAAAGAAAGAAAGAAAGGAAGAGAGAAAGAGAAAGAAAGAGAAAGAACAAAAGAAAGAAAAAGAAAGAAAGAATGAAAGAAAGAGAGAGAAAGGAAAGAGAAAATTGACATAATAGAAGGGAGAAGAAACTATGATTTTTTTCTCCAAGAGAAAAAATTAAAGTTTTTCTATCTTCTTCTTCTGAGTGTGAGCTGCAATGCACTGTTATTTCTTTTTTAATTAGCTTACATTAGTTACAGGTCTGAGGGTGAGGAGAGGGATATTACATTGTTACATCTCCAATCAATCATGTTCTCTCTCCTTCCCTTCCTCTCTCTCTCTCTCTCTCTCTCAAAAAAAAAGACCCAACAGGTTTCATTGTTCCATTTTTTGTAGTTGCAAAAAATCTATTTTGTTTGATTCAAGCTCCTTCAATCTCCTCTCCAGCCCAATTATTGAGCAGTATATATTGGATGAGATGCATATTATTTCCAAAACTAGGTAATAAAAGCAAATGTGACTTCCTCCTTGCTCTCTCTTGGACATGCGCTCTGGAGAAAGCCAGCAGCCATGTTGGGAAGACACTCAAGCTATCCTAGGAAGAGAACAAAGGACCAGCAGCCCTTAGATGAACCATCCTGGAACCAGACCTCCTGCCTCAGTGCAGACTTGAGGTGAACACTTCCCTGGAGGATTGTATTAGGAGACATACAATGGACAACAGTTTGACTTTAGTCCAGAACAGGAACATCTGCTCCAAGCCACATGTAAACTCCAAACCCACAGAAACCAAGAGATAGGAAGTACTAGTTTGTTAAATGGGTAAGTTTGTCCCATCTCAATGTAGATGAATACAACAGGAAAGGAGAAAGATAGAAAAAGACCAAGAATAAGTACTCAGAAAAAAAATTTACCTTACCTGCTTGTAAAACATTCTTATACACCATCACTAAAATCTTTTCAGAGATGAGCTAACACAAAATCCTAAAGAGCTGGGGATTGGGGGAAGGTGGGGGGGAGGGGGGAATGTACTTGTGGAGGTGGGAGGGAAAGGATGGTAGGGGAAAAACAAAGGAGGAGGCAACAATGCTTGATAAGAAACATACTCATTACCATGCTCATGTGATTGTAACCCCTCTGTACAGCATTTTCACAATTAAAAACTTACTTTTACAAAAGAGCTGGGGAGGGGCCAAATCAACATATTTGGACACAGAATGTCATGATTTCTAGAGGAATAAAGAAAACCCACTTTGACTATTTAAAATTTTGCCTGTGGTCTTCAGAAGTCCAGTAGTGATTAATGAGATGAGTCATGATGGGGCAAAGATGTCTAAGACTGGAGAGGGGATCTGTGTGTGACACCCATGGTGGGGGAAGCAACCCAATCAGGCACAAGAAACAATCACTGAAACTAACGCAGAAATGAATAGGCAAGTTGATGGAAATTGAAAACTGGCATATACATATTAAATGACGTATAAACAACACACTGTAAGCCAGATAAAGGAGAAAATGGTCTTTGGGTAGACAAAAGAACAACTAAATACTACTAGTAAAAGGAAAAGATGAAGGCTCACTGCTGATGTCTCCTGCCTGTAATGCTTGCTACCCAGGAAGATCTGAAATCTGAGGATCACTGTTTGAAGCCAGCTTGAAAAGGAAAGTCTGCAAGACTCTTATCTCCAATTAACCACCAAAAAGTCAGAAGTGGAGTTGTTTCTAAAGTGGTAGAGCACTAGTCTTGAGCAAAAAAGCTATGGGATAGTGTTCAGGCCCTGAGCTCAAGCCCCAATGCTGGTACAAAAAAAGAAACAGAGGGGGAGGAGAGGGAGAGAGAAAGAAAGAAAGAAAGAAAGAAAGAAAGAAAGAAAGAAAGAAAGAAAGAAAGAAAGAAAGAAAGAAAGAAAGAAAGAAAGAAAGAAAGAAAGAAAGAAAGAAAGAAAGAAAGAGAAAGAGGTAGGAAGGAAGGAAGGAAGGAAGGAAGGAAGGAAGGAAGGAAGGAAGGAAGAAGAAAGGAAGGGAGGGAGGGAGGGGGAAAAGAAAAGAGAAGTGGGCAAGGACCAGGAAGGACAGACAGCAAGGTTCGTGCAGAATGACTCATGTCTTTACAGTGGAGCTCTGACAAGAGACTCTCAGGGTTACAGGAGGAATAGGGATAAAAACAGGACTCCTGCCAATGCTACGTTTATTTTCCTGGTGAGAGGCTGGGCTTTAAGTGGCAGAGGCAAGCGTCTGAGAGTGAGAAAGCATAGTAAAGTTCATGAGCAAACGACAGTTCCTGCAACAGCTTGGCTTGTGATTGCATTTGCAAATAATTCCCCTTCTGTTGAATAAGGCTTTGGCAAATCTATTCAGTTTGATTCTGGGGAAAAGGGAAAAAAATAAAATCCATGATGCCAGTGCTTTCTCCAGAATAGCAGTAATTGCAGGCCCTCAATGTGTTTGAATTTAGACTCAAATTTTCATCTCTTAATTTTATTGCAAAGAGTAGTGGTAGCAAGTGACAGGAAAATACCTTAGGCCTAAAATTACGCTACTAAAAGAAGACAATAGGCTGGACTTTCCAGCATTCTAAGACAGTAACAGAATGACTAAAATGATCTAGAACTAAATTTTGTATTAGGAGATAGTTGTCCATACAATGAGGCATATGTCTTTTAAAAATAGAGACAGCATCTGGGGCTGCCTTCTCATTGTGTGAAATATACAAAAATGCTAGACAAAAAATGTGATTAGAATTCTGATACTTTATGGATAGAGCCTGAAATAAGGCAAGAATATTCATGCAACCCTCTGCAATATGCATAACAATAGAAACTGAAAATACACCGCATGGGAAAATGCTAATGAAACATTAATAAGCAAAAATTTCTGTGCAGATTCAGTGAAAGTAGAGTTTTATTAGAGATTAGAAGTCTGCTGTTTTGGAATAGTAAAACTTCAACAAAAAGAAGACAGAATTAGAAATGATAAATGTAGTGTGTTTAGGTTTCACAAGGCATTAGGAAAAAATAATATATAAAATATGATCCAAATGAACTCCAAGAAATGGAAACAAGAGAGGTGTTTTTTTTTTTTATTGTACTGTTTGTAGTTCTTCTGTCCCCCCCCCCCCCCAGCTTTTTTCCCTTTGGTTTATTCCCTTTTGTTGCTGTTTTTTTTTTTTTATTTCTGTACCTTTGTCTTGTATATAAGTTTATCTGATTTGGGGAGGGGAAGGGAAAACACAGAAATTATGAGACAAATGGTGAACCAATTCAGCAGTGCTAGTCACTAGACACTATGTTGGAAATGAACTGTACAACTTGGTAGGGGGGAAGTTAGGAGGGGAAAAACTGGGAGAGAATAAGTTAAGGGGTGACATTGCTGAAAAGAATATGTACTCATTACCTGGCTTATGTAACTGTAACCCCCTGTATGTCACCTTTACAAAAAAAGTTTAAAAATTAGAAAGAAAAGCAAAATGTATTTTTAACAAATTTATTTCTAAATATTGATAATGTATAAAATTCTAGTTTTTCTTTATACTTTCTTGTTTTCAGATATGCCTGATCAACTCTATTACTGTTTAAAATATTATTTTTAAAACTTGTACTTCAAAGCTGGGCACTAATAGCTCACACCTGTAATCCTAGCTACTTAGGAAGCTGAGATCTGAGGATCATGGTTCAAAGCAAGCAGGAAAGTACTTGAGATTCTTTAATTTTTAAAAAAATCAAAAAATCCAGAAGTGGTGCTAAAGCTCAAGTGGTAGAGCATTAGCCTTGAACAAAAGAAACTCGGAGACAGAGTCCAGACCCAGAGTTCAAGTCTCAGGACCTGCAAAATAAATAAATACATACATACATACAAAAATAAATCAGCAAAGAAAAAGACCTTGTACTTCAGATTTGAATGCAGTACTGTGTATAAACAAAGGAAAGAGCATATGTAAGTTGTAGCCTACAAAAATAATATTATTATAAGAATGACAGAATGAATCTGGTAACAAATGTACAGGCCAAATTTAGCCTAACAACTATTAAAAAGAGTGCAGCTGAGAAGAGGGAAATTATGAAAAGAATGAGAAAGGACAAATTGTCATTGAATCATAATCATATGAATTTTTTTCAAAAGATATAAGGGGCAAAACAAAAATAGAAAATACTATTAAACAAAGAGAATATTGAAAGAGGAGATTTGACTTCCTATAGAGTATACAATTATAATATATGCATTATATAATATACATTATATATTCTGTGAACTATTTCTGTAAGATATAAGAGTCATAGGATGCTAGACTTAGAAGGAATCTCAGAGATAATCTAGTGTCCATTTCCATTATCTTACAGAAAAAGCTGATACCCAGACAGGGAAGGGGATACAAACTTTATTAGAGTGAGTTTGAGATGCTTTTAGTGTTCAAATTTAGTGCCATACCACAATTATCCACTATTATTGTTTCCACAACACATGTCGCTGTGGCACATTAGAGATGGGCCATCACATAGGAAGCACAGTATTTTAAAGGGATGTGCTCAACTTTTATAAATTGAAAAGGAGTAGCTCACTAAAGAAAAATAAACAAAAAATCCAAGAGATAAGTTAATTTAAAGCTGAGCAGTGACCGTGTAGACTCAAGGCATGTGTTTATACCAATGAACTAAAGAGAACCTAAAAGTGCAAGTAAAAGAGAACAACCGGGGCTGGGAAGGTGGCTCAGTGGTAGAGCGCTTGCCTTGCATGCTCAAGGCCCTGGGTTCGATTCCTCAGCACCACATAAGCAAAAAGAAAAAAGCCAGAAGTGGCGCTGTGGCTCAAGTGGTAGAGCGCTAGCCTTGAGCTGAAGAGCTGAGGGACAGCACCCAGGCCCAGAGTTCAGGCCCCACGACCGGACCAAAAAAAAAAAAAAAAAAAAGAGAACAACCAACCAACATCTATCTCATTCAAGAGACAGAATAACTAGGATTTAACAGTTCTCTATAGTGTATTGGTACTTAATGAAAACAAGAGCCTCAGATGTTTAGGGCCCAAGTTTGTAGAAAAATGGATGGATTTAGAAAGTTTTTGTTGTTGTTTTGTTTGTTTATTTTAAATGGAAAGCCAACTAGCCAAGTTTTCTGAATATTTTCAGCAGAGAAAAGAGAGTTAACAGAGTTCTTCTATTCAGGAAACCCCCACAAGTAGAAAGTAGAAAGAAGGTAGATGTAAGCAGCTGATAGATGTGAACAGAGTACAATACAAGAACACAGAAATAATTTGAAATGCTAAAGAATTATTTGACACAAAATAGAGCAATTAGGCTTTAGGGAAAAAAACACTCTCTGGTAAATAGAAATAAATATTCAAAATAAGGCCAGGTGCTGGTGACCACAACTGTAATCCTACCTTCTCAGGAGCCTGGATCTGAGGGTTGAGGGTTAAAGCCAGACAAGGCAAGAAAGTCTGTGAGACTCTTATCTCCAATAAACTACTCAGAAAAGGCCAGAAGTGGTACTGTGACTGAGGTAGTAGAACCCTAGCCTTGAGTACAAAGAAGCTCAGGGACAGTGCCCAGACCCAGAGTTCAAGTGCCAAGACCAGAAAAAAAATCATAATAGAATGTATAATAATAATAATTAGGTTGGAGACATTTATATTTAGGTTTTTATGTTAACAATAAGTATGAACTGTAAACATGAATAGGATATCACTGAAAAGATAGTTCAGTGCCCGTGGCTCATGCCTGTAATCCTAACTACTTGGAGGGCTGAAATCAGAATTGCAGTTCAAAACCAGTTCTTTGGGCATGTACAAAAGAATCCTTCCAAGAGCTAGATAATAGCTTACACCTGTCTGCCAGCTGGGACAGGAAAAATAAAACAGGTACTCTCTGGTCTAGGTCTGAGCCTAAGAAAAAGTAAGACTATATCTCAAAGTAGCAGGAGCAAAAAAAAAAGGCTCAGTGGTATATGACCTACGTACAAGTGTAAGACTCTGGGGTACTACTAGTACTACTATTAATAATAAAATAATAATAGTAATGATAAAAGGGAAACTGTTGGTATTTGTTAAATATAATTGCAAACGTTTCCTCCGTCCGTCCCTCCCTCTCTCCCTCCCTCCTTCCCTCCCTCCCTCCCTCCCTCCCTCCCTCTCTCTCTCTCTCTCTCTCTCTCTCTCTCTCTTTCTTTCTTTCTTTCTTTCTTTTGACAGGATCTTTCTATGTAGCCCTATCTGGTCTTTTGCATGCTGAGATTACAGACACACACTATCACATCCAACTTCATTCTCCCTCTCTAAATAGATAGATATAGCTATATATTGTTTCAACTGAAACATACTTATGCATAAAGCATTGCTGACTTAAGACTAAAACAAAATTATCAAGTACACTTATTCCTTCACTGCTAATGTTGACCTGTATCCCATTCCCCCTTAGAATCTGAGACTCCTGCAGTTATGCAATAAAACCAGCTGGGAGGATCAGCCTTGAGGATAAGGGAAGGGGAGGAGGGGAGGAGGGGAGATTGTAGATGTGTTTAAAGGGAAGGAGCACCATGGAGAATGGCTACCTGTATTTGCCAACTCCTTATGGGGGAAACCTTTGGATCTAAGCTAAGCATCCACATAATAGTATCTCTGCTAATGTATGATGGCTGGCTGATAATATCCCCATGCTCTATTTAATGGCCAATGAGGTAGTGCTTATGCCCAATACCAGCAATCACCAAGAGGAAGTATTACTATATACTACTACTCAAATCAGGGCTTCCAGTTCATAATCTCAAACCAGTCTATATTTCTTCAGTTTTGTATCTATTTTTATTTCCTATCTAAATACTTTATACTCATCTACCCATATTCATCCTAGGAGCATTTTACCTCTAGCCTGTCATTTTGGATAAACACAACTCCTAGTGTGGCACCTTGCACAGACAAGGCGCTATAAATAATGTTCACTGTAGAAATGAGTTCCTTCTCAGAGAGCCGGTTCAGCCATTAAAGGAAATATTCCTAATGCATGTCAAAGAGGAAACTCCACATTTTTTAATCCTGGAAATGGTTATATTTCAAATCACTTTCAAGGTTTATTCTCATTCATTTGCTCGGTGCAGCTCTCAGCATTAATATTTCTGATGCATTGGGATATGCACCAAAAATAAGGAATCTAATCTAAATACATAAATTGGCCCAGGAAGTAACATCCTGGACATACTATTATTCTTATTGATGACAAACTCAGGTTTCAACTCTCTCCCCAGAAATTTTCCCATCCTCTCTGGAAGACTTTATGCCAAAAAAGGCATGCTTCACCTAGCTCTTTCTAAGTGACAGGTTCTATTTAAGTGCGTAGATAAGCGTCAGGCTGTGCTGCTTTGAGAATGAAATACTATTATTGTGAAGTAATATTTCAGTAAAACAATATATTTGTTAGCATTCTATATCTCTTCCATCCTTCCTAAATGTATCCATAAAAGTCCTCAGTGAGTTACAATTCCTTTCAGAGGTTTGTATTGTCCTGCTTATAAGGATAAGGCTTATGCAAATACATCTTTCTGATTAATATAGACCATACATATTCTACTGATTTTGTTTCTGCTACTGCATAGCTGGGAGACCTGGGTAATGTCATTTTCAATCTCTGTTTGGCTTTTTTTTTCTTCTCATTTACACCAAGAAGTTGATGGTTTTCAACATGATGTGGCAAAATCTTTTTGTTAAGTAAAATATTGTATTGACATCTGAGTTTGAAAATCACTAACTTAAATACTATCATATCCATTTAACCAAGAAATACTATGTTTTATTGTCAAGGTGATATACAGAGGAGTTTCAGATACATAAATAAGATAATGAGTACATTTCTTGCCAAACTTATCCTTTCCCTCAATTTTCTCCTACTTCCCCCCCCAACCCCTCCCAAGTTGTACAGATTGTTTCCAACATATTGTCTTTTGACTCACCATTCTGTTGTTCCCCTTCCCTTCCCTAATTCAAATAAACATATATACAATGCCAGGGTACCAAAATCAAATGCAGTAACAACAGAGGACCAAGAGGTTTTCTTTTGTTGTTGTTTTTAATGTACCATGTGATTTTTTTTTGTTTCTTTTGTATGTTCTGACCAAGAAATATTATAATTCCCAATAATAAATTTGTGGTTTCTATCAACGAGAAGTGAGGTTCTATAAGGATCTTGGTATATGCCATGGTCAAGGAAGGCCATGACTCATTTCACCTGGATTATTTTCCAAAGGTAGATTAAATAACTCCCCAAACAAAAATGATGTTATAATATAAGTACAAAAGGATACACAAAATAATGTGCTGTTACTTCTGGCCAAAGAAACAAAAGAGTCCTCATAAGGAGATGACATTTGAAGGGGGCTACTGCTGGCATTTGAACTCAGGGCTTTGTGCTTCTTAGGTGCTCTAGCATTTGAAACATGCCTTCAGCACATTTTTGTGCTAGTTATTTTTGAGATAAGGTCTCACTTCTTGTCTAAGCATGCTTGACTGCATTCTGTCTATTTAGGCTTCCTAACTCAGATGACAGACTTATACTACTATGCTAAGCTATGAGTTGAGAAAAGCCTCGAGAACTTTTATGGCTGGCCTCAAAACATGGTTCTCTGTTTCCCAAGTAGCTAGGATTACAGGTGTGAGTTAATGACACCTGGCTGAAGAGGTGCATTTGCCCAGGAGGTAAGGTTTTTGACTTCAGAAAACAAATGATATTTTTCCAAAATGGCAAACATCTTAAGGGAAGAATTGCAAGCAGGAAATTGAAAGACACTGTTCAGAGTTTCCTCTGATGTGTGATTGTGATATCAAGTGTGATTAAGTATGATACAAGTCTGATTGCAAAAGTGATTGTGGAATAAAATGAAATGATAGGGACTTTGACCCAAAGCTAGGAAATTAGTTGCAATTAGTTAATGGAAGTCTTCGTAGTTCAAGATTATGAGGTTTGCTTTTATTCTCCAAGAAACAGAAAACCTTTGGAGGTTTTATTTATTTACTTTTTTTAAGCAGAAAATGACACAGAAATACACATAGAAAAAAATTCTCAAGTAATAACATATAAGTAGGAATAGGAGAGACTGGAGACGGGAGGGTTAATTAGGAGCCGTGAGTCCTAGTGAGAAGCAATGAAGACATTCTAGGACAGTGCTATGAACTGATTTTTGCCAATCCCCCCTCCCCTACCCAATCATATACTAAAGCACTAACTTCAATGTGATTGTCTTTGGATTTAAGACTTTTAGAAGAGTTGGAATTACATTAAAGGAGGTCATGCTCGTAAGATTCTAATCGAGTAGGCCTGAGAAGTAGAAGAGACACCAAAGCACAATTCCTCCTTCCCTCCCTACTTCCCTCCTTTCTTCCCTCTTCTCTCCCAATCTCCATTCACCTTCCTCCAAACATTCACTCACACTCTTTCTCTCTCACGCTCTTCATCTCTCCTTCTCCATGTGCATATACCAAGAAAAAGCCAGATAACATATAGCAGGAAGATTACCAAGATATTACCAGATATTAGCAGAACATGACCATGATGACACTCTGATCTTGAACTTGCATCCTTCAAAATGATGAGAGGATAAATGTCTGTTGTTAAGCGCTGTATTTTGTTATGTCAGCCCAATCTGACTAAGATAGAATGCAGGGAGGCACTGAGGAAGAAGCAAAGGAAACAGAACCTACAGAACTTGACAGCAAATCCACTTAGGGAGCAAGATACAAAAGTCAGTGGAGAGAATGACCGTAAAGGGACAGAATTTGGTTTGTGTTTCTGACAAGTTTTGTTGCTGAATCTGAAGCACTGTTAACATAGTCAGTCTTCCAGTAGATGAATGGAGCTGTAGGCTTTGTGCTTAAGAAAGAAGAGTAAATAAAAATATTATTCATTTTGGAGTCATCTGTCAAAAGATAATACCTCAGACTTCTCATGTATGAACAAGAACATTAATTTACCTTGTATGGTAGATGGGAAGATCTAAACATTCAATAAAAAAGTGTATCAAGTGTATCTATTTCTGTTTATGTTATATAAGCCTGCCTAATGTGTGTCTCTACAACTTCTAGAATTTGTGCATTATAGAATTAGAAAAGGCCAAAGGTCTATCTTAAAATGGTAAATAATGTCTAAAGCCTCCAAGTATTCCCTTGTGCTCTGGTACATGTGTAATTTGTTGATGAGCAAGGGGAAGACTAAACAAAATCTAGCATGCCACACAGTTCAATAAACGAAAGATACTATGACCCTGAAGCAGGATAAATGGCAAAGTGTTCTTCAAATAAAGCACACTTTTGTTCTAAGAAGACTGAAAGCAAAAAGGGAGCAATCTACTCCATAGGGATGCTGATTAGCAAGAGAATTCTACACCTGGGAACCTTTCACAAATACAATGAAGTAACAAAGTTACAGAAGGCAAATGAGGAGCAAAAAAGGGAAACTGCTGAAAGAGAACAAGATATTATAGAACAAATGAAAGTTTTATAGGCATTCAACTAAGTGGGGTAATAAATAAGATACTTAGAAAATACTTTGAAGATCTTGGCTTGTAAAAAAAAAAAAAGATCTCTTAACAGCCTGTGATTACATAAACTTGGTGAACTTGAAGATGCAAGTTAGGATTTCCCACTAAACATTTTAGTCCAGTAAACATAGAAATGGGGGAACTATTCTAAACCCAGAAGTGTGGGAATGCCTATAATCTAGAACAGAAATTCAGACACGTGTGTGTGTGTGTGTGTGTGTGTGTGTGTGTGTGTGTGTGTGTGTGTGTGTGTTTGCCCCTACTGGGACTTGAAGGCCTCATAATTAGCTTTTTTCCCTTCAAAGCTGCTGTTTTACTTCAGGTCACACCCCTACTTCCACATTTTGCTGGTTAACTGGCGATTAGTCTTTGCATTTGTCTGCCTGAATAGGCTTGAATTTCTCTCTCAGATCTCAGCCTCCTGAGAAGCTGGAAAGAATTGCAGACATGAGCCACAGGTACCTAGCCCAGACTTCTTTAATTTAGTGAGTTACTTTGTCATCCTCATTTCTCAGAGGCACTTTCAAATGTGTTAGCTATTTTTATTTTGGCTATTCAATTACATTTTAAAATAATATGTATTGTTATTTTTTTATTCTCCCACTTAGAATTTCCAAGGACTACTTATTATGGAACACCAAGATTTGGTGCAATTGTGCTTCCCCTCCCCCACTTCTCTCATACACACACACACACACACACACACACACTTTTTTTCTGCCCCAAAGGATTAACGCTATACTTTCACATTTTTTTTTAACATTATTATGCCTAATTAAATAGTGCTAATGGCTAGGTCATATAGTGTTGTATGGTTGCATGATTTTGTTTCCTTTCTTGCTCAATTTTCTGTTTTCCCTGGAGTGGACTGTATTGTTTTCAATTGTACTGTTCATTAATTTTCTTAATTTCCTGCCAGATGTGTATATACTCAAAAACATTTGTCACATCTTGTGTCATGTGTCACATCTTTTCTCTTTGGAAATGTCTTATATGTCTTTGAACTCTTGTTCTACAGGATCCAGCTGACCTCTAGCTCTGCTCAAACATGGCTAGGCCAGGCTCTAATCACTACCCTGATAGAAATGTTAGTTAAAAACATCTTTTTTGATGTGATCTCTTAGAGAGTGTAGAGAATGAAGATGCCTATGTGCTTCAACATTTAGAGGCCAAGAGAAGAAGGCAAAGGCATCAAGTTTCTGAAAAGACCTGGCCATGGAAGGACCAACAGATGGTGTCTTAAAGTCAGGGGAGAAAATCTTGCACATGGACCTTCTTTGCATGGCGGCTTATATCATTGAGCCAAGCCTCTTCTCTCTTAATTGATTAAGTTAGGCCCTGAATAATATCCCTTTTGATTAATTCAAACCAACTGCTTTGGGACCTTAATTCATCTGTAAAATCCCTTCACCTCTGGCATATTCTATTGTCTAGAAGCAAGTCATAGTTACTACTCACACACAGGAGGATTATACAAGACTTGGATACATCGCAGGGGACAAGAAGCAGAGGTTACCCTAGAGTCTGCTTGCTACAGAGGGCTAAATTGAACTGGGAAGGGTAATGACATTGGACAGAGAAGTGACAACTGCCAAGGAATTTCCTTGAGTAGTTGAGAGAAAATGGGATGGAGCAGGCAGGGCTAGAGGTGGAGAATATTATCAGCACCTCGTACACATGGCTTCTTCTTTCCATGTTTCCCTTCAGAAGCACCCAGTGTCTTCTGTGCTCTGTGCTCAAAGAGGCAGTTATGTTTCTTGCTGGCTTCCTCACATTGACCCTATATCCAGTCTTGCTAAGTTTCTTCCAAAAGTCTAGTAGACAATTCCCATCTGGTGTCGTCTCTTTCCCCACTTCATTTTTTAATTAAGCTTAAAAATAATTGTTAAAAGCTAAAAAAAAAAGTGTGATAAAATACACATATCATAAAGTTTACTCTTTGATCTCTTTTACAAACATGATTCTGTAATTTCAAATGTAGTCATATTCTTGTATAACCAGTTCTAAAACTTTTTCATCTTACAAAAGCTGTCCATTCCTTTGGCGTAGTTGCTGGCCATTACCATTTTTCTTTCTGTTTCTACAAATTGTGGTTATTTTAGATGCTTCATAAACTGGCATTAGCCAGTAGCTTCTTCTTACAACTGGTTTATTTCACTTAGGTGTGTGTCGGAATTTTATTCCTTTTAAAACTAATTTAAAATTTAAAAGAATTTCTGGCTGGGAATGTGGCTTAGTAAAGTATTTGTTCTAGCAAGTACAAGGTCCTGGATTCAATCCCTAGTACAGAAAAATAAATAAACAAAACTTAAGTTTCTTAGTTCTTTTTGTGCTCATGAGTCCACTCTCCCTTGAACCATTATTTTGGTGGATTTTCCAGAAGGAGAAAGAAGCATGTGTATCCATTCTAGTCTTCAAAAAAGAACTAATATACTATTTGTGAAACGTGAAAGGTGTTTGAGGATATACTCTTTTGATGCTTAAAAAAAAAGCTCCTTAACTTTGCCAGACCCTCTGTCAGAAGGTAGAATGAAAAATGAATTTGCTTTTAGTCTTTATCTAAACAAAGAAAAGCTAGTTCTTTGATGGAAGCAAAAACAAGTTCCTTCTAGAAAGTTCTTTTCTCAGCATGAGTATAAGCTCTTCTCTAAGAAGAGCTGATTCCCAGACCTGCACATCACCTTGGCATGTGATGGAAATGCAAATTCTTGGGCCTTGTATCACATACCTCATGGATCTGAAAATTGGGACAGGGCAGTGCACCTTCAACCTTACCACCAGGGATTCACTGGTCTTCTAGAGGCAATTCTCCAAAGCTGCATGACATGTTGTGAGGTGCCTATACTACCTATAGCACTGATGTTTAGGACTTTTCTCTGCTGAAGAGAAAGGCCCTGTCAGGGATCTAAACTACCAAGGGTCTTCCTCATTCCGCACCCCAATGGCTGGTCACACTGAATGACCTTTGTTCAAGCAACCTATAGGATGGGCAAGACCACCTAATCGGCTTGGATTTGTGGAGAATATCAATTAAATACATCAAAACTGAGGTCAATGCTGAAATTTTTAAAAGAGCACGTAAAACAGACTGATGAGCTCAATGAGTTTACAAATACAGTTTCAGTGGATTTCTTGCACCAGAAAGACTTGATCAGGATACATCTAAACTATTGATAGGAAGTGCTACATGACTAATTGATCATAGTTACTATTCTGGGTTGTAAAGCTGGGCCAAACTATGTCCTTGCTGCTGTTTTGTTTTGGCAGATGCATATAGGCAACTTGCTATCTCTGTCCAGTATCTGTTCAATTTGCCTCTGTGAAAACAAATTTGGTAGCATTTTTATTTCATTTCAACATGGGTTCTTTTACAATTGCTTCTAGACAGATTCTCTGGGAAACTGGCGCAAATTGCTTTGTAAATCAACCACCAAAGAATCAATATCAGTGATGCTGTTTTAAAGAACTCTAGATAACCAGTCCCTCTGAGGCACTGTCACTGCACTCTGAGGTTCAAAAGCAAATTTTCTGAAAATGAAAGCAAAGGAAAGCACACAATATTACCAAAAAGGTTAGGGAAGAAAAGCCAGAACATGATCTGAGAAGTACATGTTCTGAGAACAATGCTAACATAATGAGAATATCTGGATCAAGCTTGACTTTTTCAGGTCATGGTTATTGATTTAGGAATTGAAGCAAATAAAATTATTATCTGAGATCTGTTTACAAAGATGTTTTGAATCCAGCATATCACCCTTTAATGTTTTACTATTACAAATTTTTACTATTACAAATGTTTTACTATTACAAATCTCCCAGGATAGGGAAGACCAATAAATCACCTACCCTAATTACATACTTTGTGCTAGAGTCACTTCTACGTTTCCAAAGAACTGAGTCCAACCTCCAGCACTGTGGTTGAGGGCAGACAGACACCTATTATGCCTCCTATAACAAATCTGCAAAAAGAAATAAATTAATTTGGAAACACAAGATGTAGGATGATAGTTTAAGATGTGGCTGTCACTAACGTTTGGAAGAGCAGTGGCTTCTTTTTTTTGTCAGTTCTGGAGACAAGCTGTTCAACATCATGGCAGACACTGGTAATTGACCCCTGATGATCCTTAAGTGTGTCTGTTAAAAAAAATTACATTCCCAAGCTTTCTTATTTTTTTTTTTTTTGGGTCCGGTCGTGGGGCCTGAACTCTGGGCCTGGGAGCTGTCCCTCAGCTCTTCAGCTCAAGGCTAGCACTCTACCACTTGAGCCACAGCGCCACTTCCGGCTTTTTTCTTTTTGCTTAAGTGGTGCTAAGGAATCGAACCCAGGGCCTCATGCATGCAAGGCAAGCGCTCTACCACTGAGCCACCTTCCCAGCCCCTAAGCTTTCTTAATAGCCACATGATTCAGCTAATATTGCTGTGTCACAAATTACCCCAAAATTTAGAGCTCAAGACAATCATTTTATTATGTGACTTTGCAGACAAGGACTCTGGATAGGGCATTCATCACAGAACTAGCTTGACTTCTACCTTTTGCTGTTGGTCAGATTGCTCACCAGCCCATTCCTATTCAAGGGGGGAGAAAATAAGCCTTCAGCTCCTGATGGGGAGTGGCATTTGGGATGGGAGATACTGTTGCTGTCATCTTTAGAAAGTGCAGTGTGTCACACTATGGGTGTGACCATGTTGGCTAAACTCTAGCTGAGAATAGAGGACCAATTGGTGGCTTAAGAACATCTCTTGAAGTGTTCTTAAAGGGTGTGAGTTGGGGGAAGAGTAGGTTTCCTTCTCATTTTTACTTTCCCCTTAGCAGATCTATGGAGTAAGATGGCTGGACCACAAACTGAGGATTACAGAGCAATGAACTTGAAGGAACTTGGTTCCCAGATGACCGTGCAGCACCTACTTTATATGAATTGTCTACCGGATATTACAGAGAAATCAAATTTCATTTAGGGAGAACAATGGAAGGAGTGATGTCAATGAAGATGTATTATAAGCTGATTTGCTGAATTAAAACCTCTTTGTACAACTACTTAAATAAAAACAGTGGCCTGAAAATAAAATACAATAAATGAAGCCATATGATGCAAATACATCATAGACTATTGGATTGGTAAAACATAGTAACAACTATTGTGGTAGAGAGTGTGACTACTATTGTGTTCTCAATTGTTTTCTTATAAGGATCACTATACTTTATATATATAAAAATGCTTGACAGTTACTTTAATTAGTAACAATAGTTTGTTATTTTTATTATGAAGTTGGTAAGAAACCAGAAAAATACATTCACCCATGGGGTAAGTACAAGATGCACCATAAACTGATGTGTGAGATGCATCTCTCTGATCCCTGGTTTTTTGAATTTCCTGAAGCATATCTTTTCTCTTTTAAGGGGAAAGATAAACCAGAATAAGGAAACACACACACACACAACAAAGGCAAATAAAACAAACAAAAAGGTGAACAAGTGAGCTTGCACTTGACCTGTAGGACATGAAGCATAAATGGCATATGTGTGTATAAATGGCATTTCAATGGCAAAAGACACAACTTTTTTTCTACTTCAGATTTGTAAACATTTGCAGAATGAGCCTCATTTCAAAGTCTAAATTGGTCATTCTATTTCTCTCTATATTGAAGCACTGACATTTTGGGAGATGTCATTAGAAATCACTTCAAGAATAGGGAAAGGTTGTTGTTTTTTTTTAATATACGCAAAATACGAATCAGGCTAATAAAGTCTTTTGGCTTTGAGAACACGACATTTTAGCAGAATTGCACCCTCCTGGGTGCAGGGGATCGCCTAACTTCGGTCCGTGCCTCCCGGCGGACGGTGCCTTTGTCTCAGTACATAGCAGTAAGTGCCCTCAGGCGGAGCACGGGGTAGCGTCAGCAGGGCAACGCATAATACACAGAACGCGTAAGGCAAGGCTAGAGAAAAATGCGATGAAAGAAAACGATGCCACAAAAGATGGGATTTCTTGGTGGTGCAAAAAGAACCAGTACCGCTCGTAAGACTTGGAACAAAAGACATCGCCCCCATTCATCAATGTAACTAGGTCCTGGGAAGCAAAGAGCACGCCTCTCCGGGGCCGAGGCTGGAGTCTGGGGTGAATGGAGGGTGGATCAATGGCAGACAGGTGGACGACCCGGCGGCCCGGCGGCCCGGGCTCGTGGCGGAACGCCACCGGTCCCCCACGTGCCTCGCCCCGCAGCCCGGGGAGCCCCGGGTGTGCGGTGCCCGCCCGCGGGGTTGCCATGGTTTCCGGGGGCCACGTGACGCGGGGGCGGGGCGCGGCGGGGAAGGGGGAGGGAGGCGCGGCCGCGGCGCGCGCGGGAGGAGCCGGAGATGCTGCCAGCCCTCCCCGGGCCGCGCTCTCTCAGCTGCCCGCCGCGCCGCACGGAGCAGCCGCGCGCCGGGAGCCGCGGGCCGGGCCAGCCGGGCCGCCGGGGCCCAGTGCGCCGCGCTCGTCGCCAGTAGCGCCGTCTGCGCGGTGGGCGCCGCTTCCCAGGCCGGACCCGGGTGGAACGAGGGCGGTGCGCAGGCGGCCCGCCGCGGGAGAGGCAGGATGAGCATCGAGATCCCCGCGGGGCTGACGGAGCTGCTGCAGGGCTTCACGGTGGAGGTGCTGAGGCACCAGCCCGCGGACTTGCTGGAGTTCGCGCTGCAGCACTTCACGCGCCTGCAGCAGGAGAACGAGCGCCGGGGCGCCGCGTTCTGCGGCCGCGAGCATGGCAGGACCTGGGGGGACGCGGCCGCCGCCGCCGCCGCCGCCGGGGGCGGCACCCCCAGCAAGGGGGTCAACTTCGCCGAGGAGCCCATGCGCTCCGACTCCGAGGACGGCGAGGAGGAGGAGGAGGCGGGGGCCGCCGACGCCGGGGCGTTCAACGGTGAGGTCGGGACCCCGCCCCGCGCCCCTGCCCCGGAACCCCCCGCCGCCCCCCTCCCCGCTGCACTCCGCGGGGCGCCCGAGCCCCGCAGCCTCCCTCCCTCCCCACCTCTCCCCGCGTCCTCCGCCTTCCCTGCCTCCCCGCGGAGGGTGCCCACCCCCTCAGCATCCATTTCTGTCGCTCCCACTCGCCCACCTTCCCACCCCGCTCTCCTGTCGTGCCCTCCCCTGCCTTCCCCTCCTCTGAGATAGGAGAGAGATGGAAAGCTTAGGGGGCCGCTTCCCTTGGTGTCCCATCGGCACCCCCATTCTTCCCAGGCCGGTTTGGGGTGGGATCTGCGGGGAGGAACAACTTTCCCTGCGGTTGGAGCTATTCCCCCGGGAGGATGCCATTGTACCCTCCCGCGAAGGGGGCCGGCCGGCCCGCTGCCTCGGCGTCCTCATTCAGCTCTGCAGTTTATTAATGGAGCGGCCAGAGGGGCGGGGGGCGGGGGGCGGGGGGGAAGCCAAGAGTGTCAGATTGTATCGTCTTTTCTGTGGTCAGGATGGTAGATTCACCAAAAGGGGCGTGAAATCGGCCTCACTGGGGGGTAAAACACCATTTCTGGCAAGAGCTGTGACATTCTTGGAAACAGTAATTTATTATTTTCCCATTTACCAAAGACTGTGTCGGGATGGTATTTTTGGACACCAACAAAGGATCTTATTTAGCCTGCCACCCATGGGGTCTTTGGATGGAGGAAACAGGCTAGAGGTATAGAAAAGACATCTTGCACGATTTGGTGCTTTTTCTCCATCCCCCCCCCCCCCCCCAAGTGTGTGAAAAACACCGTAGGAAGTTTGTTAGTTGTCTTCAGATGGAAAACCAGTGAGTAATTGTAAGGACTGTGCCAGACACTGAAGCTGGAAAGAATGAATGGGGGACAAAAAGGAATTTTCTCAAATAGCTCCTTTTGGCAGGTCCCACCCCTTGTGCTTACAACCCCCTTTCCCTTCCACAAAAAGAAGACACGGGCGTTTACAGCCTCTTGTATTTACACAGCATGGCTAAATCCCCTTTATTATGGTATCCCAAGCTAAAATGCCCTGGTGTCTGACTGTTTTCTCTTTGTGGTGTGAGGAAAGCCTATATGCAGCATTGCACCAGCGTTTATTTATTCATGCTCCTTACAGTTTTTGTGCTTTCATACAATGAAAACATCTTAAAGTGTCATTGGATTTCCTTGTTTCCCTTCCTAGGAAGATATTTCATTCCTTTGCAGAATTAATTGCATGCTGAAATGGGTAATGAAGCGAATGAAATTTGTTGGCTTGTCTGAAACAATCACAAAAACCCTGGAAATGAGTGATCCATGAAGAGAAGAGGGAAATGTGTTACTTAAGATTTTAATTTTGGACTCTTTAGTGTTTCTAAGATAGGCTAATTGTTCTTTTTTTTTTCAAAAAAACAAACAAAAAATAATTACATGTTTTCTGACTAGAACCGAGAAAGATAAAAGAATACATCTTTTGCAGAGATGAGAAGGAGAAACCAATAATGGATGACACAGGAAGGGCAGTGGCATCTTCTATTTCTTTTATGCTCCTGACACACGTGTGCACACACAGGCATGCCCATACAAACATACACACACCAAGGGGAAAAAAGCACACATTTCCTAAACTGGAGGAAGCTAATAACTAAAGGGCTTGATAAAGAACCTGTATATGTCCTGTATAATATAATTGTTAATAGGACTAAAATATTTTGCTTGTATAATGCTTCTGCAGTGCTTTGCCTTGACCATCCTACTTTCTCCTTATCACAGTGCATGATGCACAGAAGAGAGGTAATGTTCATTTTATAATGAACCATTAAGGAGCAGGGATATTTTATATGGCTTTATGTCCTTCAAGGTACTTTTACTGCAAAAAATTACTCAATGTGAGTTATTTAATATATACTTTTAACTGGTTGCTCTATTTATACCTCAGCCCTATTCTCAAAGACTTAAAAACTTAAAAAAATTATTTTGGTGTTGGTACTGGGGCTTGAACTCAGGGCTAGAAGCTTTCCCTTAGCTTTTGTGTTCAAGCCTGGCAATCTACCACTTGAACCCCAACACCACTTCCAGCTTTTTGTTGGTTAATTGGAGATAGGAGTCTCGACAGTCTGTTTTAACCAGGTTGGTTTCCAACTAGAATCCTCAAATTCCAGGCTCCTGAGTAGAAATGATTACATGTGTCTGGATGACTTGATTTTTTTTTTTATTGCAACCAAATACAGTTGGATCATCAGCACACATATATGGACACATGTATATCTCAAACTGCAAAGATAGTATTGCCTTCCACTAATTGCAATGCCTTAATTAATTGTCAAAGTAAATTATGTTGACTTACAGTTTGAAAACACTTAATTGTAGGTTATAAAGTGTTTGGCAGATTTCTTTGTGATGGATCAGATAGTAAAAACTTTAAACTTTGTGGGGAATCACATGGTTTCCATCACTTTTTTTTTTCTTGCCAGTCCTGGGCCTTAAACTCAAGGCCTGGGAACTGTTCCCGAGCTTCTTCTGCTCAAGGCTGGCACTCTACCACTTGAGCCACAGCCCCACTTCTGGCTTTTTCTGTTTATATGGTATTAAGGAATTGAACCCAGGGCTTCATGCTGTACCACTAAGCCACATCCCCAGCCTTCCATCAGATTTTTTTTTTTTTTTTTTTTTTGGTCGGTCATGGGGCTTGAACTCTGGGCTTGGGCACTGTCCCTCAGCTCTTCAGCTCAAGGCGAGCGCTCTACCACTTGAGCTACAGCGCCACTTCCGGTTTTCTGGTGGTTTATTGGAGATCGGAGTCTCACGGTCTCTCCTGCCCGGGCTGGCTTTGAACCGCGATCCTCAGATCTCAGCCTCCTGAGTAGCTAGGATTACAGGCGTGAACCACCAGCGCCCGGCTCCATCACATTTTTTTTAAAGCAGCCCTTTAAACATAAACTCCTTTCTGGAGGTTGAAGTTGTACAAAGCTGACTGCCACCAAGTACAGTTAGAGTTGGGAAAAAAGTCAATGGAGTACTATCAGAGGAGAAAGAACATACCAGAAATAAACCTAAGAAATATAAACCTATCAGTTTAATGTTTACTTCCAGAAAAATGCCAAAGAAAATTGCCAGACTCTGGGTAGTTCTCCTGGCATAGGAAATAATCCATGTTGGAAGACAAGTCAATTTGCTGTGACACATCACAGCTGGTCAACAATATGTAAATTTTCTCATGCATTTCCAAGAAGTTTGATTCAGAAAAGAACATCACCTGATACCGTTCTTGGAGAACTTTTTGAAATAGGCTGGGTGGAATGGATCTTCTCTCTCTCTCTCTCTCTTTTCCTCTTCCTCCTCCTTTATCTTCCTCTTCCTCCTCCTCCTCTTTTTTTCTCCTCCTTTTTCCTCCTTCTCCTCCTCCTCTTCTTCCTCTTCCTCCTCTTTTAAAATCAGTAGATACCTGAGATTTTTCTGAGGCCCATGGTTTCCTGACTATACTTTGAACAAACATTGAGCACTAGATAGTGGTGCTTCTAATGTCTCTGTATCCTAATAATAGTATTCAAAAAACCCTGCCATTTTTGACATTTTCTGTGTGTTAGGAATGTCTCAATGCTTAATGTCATTATCCCAGCTCCATGAGAAAGGAGAGGCTGCCATTTGTACAGTTTGTCATAGTGAAACAAATAGGCCTCACTTCACCCCTGTCCTTTTGACTACCAGGTTTATCTGCAAGGGGCTGTGTGACTTGTACTAAACCTGTCAAGCCCTCCTTGAGACTCTTAATGTATTTTATCTTTGCAGCTTTGGAAAAGAAACTTGCCCAAGGTCATACACAGAACTAGTAGACTAGCAGAGCCTGGTTTTTCACCTTGGTCTCACCTTGAAGCCCAAGACCACTGGGAGTTCTTAAATTTGTTCCATGGGCTCACTGGCAGGTCAGATTTTCCCACTATTGGTAATGGTTTGCCTTGTTGGTTCATGTCTTGTTCCATGGCTCCCTTTAGTAATAAGTGATGGGATTTGTTATTGGTTGGTAGTAAAAGGCAATTTTTTGATCATGAACCTGGTTCCCATTTACTCACATAAGGATCAAGTCTATGATCTTGATGTCATATTATGGTGATTTAATTAAGCCAAGCATCATTTAACACAATCTGGAAAATTCTGATCTGGTCTAGAGTTCAATGACTTTTGAAGGTCATGTGGCATGCCAGACATGGCAATAAACCTAATAATCAGTTGGGTGAAGGTGGTCTTTACTACCTCTCCCCTTTCCAAAGGATCCTTTCCTCTGTCAGTATCTTTTCCTGTTCTTCCCTATTTTCAATTTGTAAGATCAGATTATTACTTTCTGCATACTATCAATTAATTCTGGCTTTTAGGCAACCTTCGGGATGTTAGAATGAGAGTAGCTTTTGGTGGCCCTCTCCTGGGAAACTATTAAGGCTGATAGAAGCCAGTGTAATGGTAAGCTCTTGGCATCTGCTCTGCTTCTCTTTCTCAGCCTATAGGAAGCAAATAAAGCTTGCATGTTACTTCCAGAAGAACAGTTTTTCTAAGCCTAGAACTTATTGAAAGACTTTACAGTGGATCAAAGAGTTGGATTGCTACTTATTTGGAAATACAATCTATAATAGTTAATAGTTTTATTTATAAGCTCTTGTGTTGTTCAGAATTTTAATTGTCAGAACTGAAGTAAATACAATTTAAATTAGCCTGAAGAACTGATTTGATAAAATGAAAATACCAAGTACACAGGAACATATGCAGAACCATCAGTATAATAGAGAAGAAAATTAACTGCTTTAATAAAACATAGCGAAGAACTACTTTTCTACATTGTGGAAGATCTAGAATCCAAAGTAGATACAGGAGCCAGAAATGTGGAACCATATTGTTTCAAACAGGTCTATCAGTGTCAGTGTCTCTTCCGTACTCAGTCCTAGTCATGTCAAGTGTGTGGAAGAACCTTCCCTACCCTCAACTTCTACAACTTAAAGGAAATGCGGAAAATTTTACAAGGTATATAATTAAGATCATGCAGAATATCAAAACATTTGAGCTTGTAGTTATGGTAGATGGAATAAGAGAATTAGAGCTATTGATCATGAGACACCTTGGGTTACAGGAGAGTTGAGAAGAATGTTCAGCATGCTTCTGAAGGAGTTTTCTTAGGACATTATGAGCAAATACTCTATATCTTCCAGACACTGAATTAGAAGGGCTATGTTTTACTTTAACTTGCATAAAAGTCAGAAGTGTGTCTGAAATAGTTTTAGTGGTATCTAAAATGAGGCAGCAAAAACTGTAGGATAATAAACAGACCAGCTTCCTCGGACAGAATACAGGTGGAAATGTCCGTAACTGTTTCAATTCTTTTACCTATTGAACTCATGATCTAACTGATAGCAGGAGATTGTAAAGAGAGGGCTGGTTTAAAGACTTGCTGTGTTGGCTGTTGGTTGGCGTTGCCTCCAGATGCTCTTTAGTAGGAGCCTGCATTCTCCCTGTGGCCAGTACAGGTTATGAGACAAGACAGTCAGCTGTGTTAGCACTGGCTCATGTAGACTAAAGACTTGTATTTTAGCAGTTACAGTTATCTTCTACAACTGACTGAAAGTTAGGATACTGTTTTAAATATACATTATCAACCTCTCAAATACATTTAATTGGTCAAAAATAGTCATTAAAAGCCGTTTAAAACATGAACTTTAATTCCAGATGCTTCTTTTGTACAGGAAGGTTTGTTCTAGACCCATTGATGTGTTGCTGTGCTCTAACTTCTTGTCTCATAAAGGGATAAGTGGGTAAATGTGTGAGGTCCTTTGGACAGTATGCATATCAAGCACGGATTACACATTAAATAATTTAGTTGATAGTAACTGTTCTTGTAGAAAAGCAGTTTCACTGTGTTGTGTAGAAGTGAATCTAGGCTTTGTACCTTCAGGAGAGTTGAAGTAGAAAATTGGTTTATACTGTAGTTTCACTTCAATGTATGTTGTATAGTAATAAATGCCACATTCTTTTGACTTAAAATTTATAGCCCAGAACTCCAGGATTTTATAATTAAGTCTTTGATGATGTCTTTGGCCATTAGAGATTGCTTGATAGCTTTAAATCCTGAAATGGATTACATCACTCCCAACAATGGTAAACTGTTGAAGTCATTATTTCTGTTGTGAACATGACTTCATGGTTTTATAGGTGTAGAAAATACTCCAAGTTAGACGGTAGTTGTGGCTTTCAGTACATAATTTAGTCAGTTAAGTTGGGATATCAAAGAACTTGAAATAGTGTCTTTGCTTTCCCACTCCTATCCATCTAGTACTTTCTGCTTCTGGAAAAGGGGGCGAAGGGAGAAAAACAAGTTAAGGGCATCTGTGAAAGGGAGAAAGAGAAGGACAATCCACTGGAATTTGGAAAGTGTTTGCAGCTCCTTTGGGCACACTGTAAACTCACCTAAACAAAACTGAGGTTAGAGTTTCTCTTTTTCTTTTTTTAACCTAGGTTAGAAATCAAACTCTGCAGCTATTACTTCACCTAAGACAGTGAGAAGCTTTTCATTGGTGGTTGCAGTAGCAAGTGATGTGCCCTGTCCTGGAAGAACAGGAGTCAATATCCAGTGGTTATTTATCATTACAGATCACATTGTGTGGCTTCCTGAAAATTCCCAGCTGTCAAGATTTTGTTCACAGCTGTGCTGGAAAAAACAAGCATGCTTCTTTTTCAACCATGCAACTATCAGCAGGAGTCCACTGGATCTGTCAATTAGGAGTCTATTTATGACTCCTTACAAAAGTCATTTATCTGCAACAGTAGAGGTAGTGAGGACCCGGGGTGAAGGTTGAGGGTTGATGGAGTATTTCAAGGGAAGGGATTTGCTGCATGGTCCAGGTTAGGTTTCCAGAGTCACAGCACAGGAAGGGAGCTGAGATTTGAAACCTGGGACAGCCTGTAGGGAGAAGAAAGAAATGAAAAGTGGATAGCAGGATGCCGTGCTTTTTCACTTCCTGTGTGTTTACTGAGAGGTAATTCCTTCCCTTTTTTTTTTTCACTATTTTCTTTTTGTTGTTTTTTGGTACTGTGATTTGAAGTCAAAGCTTCATGCCTTCCTTCTAGGCTGGTCCTTTGTTATTTAAGATACCCCCTACCCCTTTTTACTTTAATTATTTTTCCAGGTAGAGCTTCCTGATTATGATCAGAGTTAACCTTGGACCATAGATTTCCTCTCTTATTTCTTCTTCATAGTTGGGATCACAGGCAGGGTGATACAACAGCTATGTGTTACCATATCTGGCTTATTGATTGAAATGGAGTCTCACTAACTTCTTTGCCCTAGCTAGCTAGCCTTGATCCTCCTGATATCTTGGGATTATAGGTGTAAGCTATTATACTCAGGCTTTCTCTTTCTTTCTTTCTTTCCTTCTTTCTCTCTTTCTTACTCTCCCTCCATCTTTCTTTCTTCTTTCTTCTCCCCCTTTCTTCCTTCCTTCCTTCCCCCTCTCTTTCTTTCTCCCTTCCTTCTTTCTGTCTTTTTCTCTCTCTCTCTTTTTTCTTTCTCGTGCCAGCACGGTGGCTTGAACTATTTTGGCTTTTTTGCTCTTGTCTAGCACACTAACTCTTGAGCTATACCTCCAGGCTGGCATTTTACTAGATACTTAGAGATGGAGTCTTTCAGATTTTTCTGCTTGGACCAGCTTTGAACTTCAGTGCTCTAGTTCCCTATTACAAGCATGAGCCACTGGCAACTGGCTCTCATTCTTTTTTAAGGCAAAAGAAATGAGTATTCATATAAGTTACTCTCTATATTTAAGGAGCACTCCTTTTTCTGGAGATTGTTCCAGCAGTCCTATATATGATTTGTTTTGTTGAGTAGGGATGAAGCAGGTGAGTCACAGGTTCCTCACCTAAATTTAGTAGGTCTTAGCCTTGTATTTTTAGTCTGCATAAAACTATCAGGAGTATTTGGGGTGGCGTTTGTTATCTTACATATTATGAATTCTTGAATCAAGTCTGGGCTGAAGAAAAGTACTTTTGTACACTACCTTCAGAATTTCCATTGTTTTGCCCTTTGATGTTTGTTCAGTGCAGTGAAGCCTCATATGATACTGTTTTTTTCCTTTAAATTTTATTATTAAGTAGTTACACTAAGAGGTTACAGTTCATAAGTTAGTTTCTAAGTACAATGAATCCTGATCAATATCACCTCTTCTATCCACCCCCCCTTTTCCCCACCTCCTATCCCTAAACTATTTTTATATCAGTTGCTTAAGAAGACGCAGTGGAGCTGACTGCTCATAGTTCATACCTATAATTCTAGCTACTTAGGAGGCTAAGATCTGGAGGATTACAGGTCCAGGTCGGCTGATGCAGAAAATTCTGTGGAATTCTATTTCTGAAATGCTGGACCAGAGGCATGGCTCAAGTGGTAGAGTGCCAACTCTTAGCAAGCAGTTTAGCAAGTGCTAGGCCCCTGAGTCCAAGTCCTGATACCAGCCCACGAGAGCGAGAGACAGAGAGAGAGAGAGAGATTAGGTCCTGCTCTTGTCCTGTGCAGTCTTAGCCAGACTCTTAGCTGTCAACACAAAATCCACGGTGAAAGTCACTGTAGTGCCCACCAACATTTTATGGGAACAAATTTTGTATCTCAGAAATTCAAATGACTCAGACTGTTCCATTATGTAATTATTTTGTGGAAAGAATTTGAGCTAAGATTTTCAGGTCATGGCTTACACGAAAACAAAACAATATAAAAAAATCAGAAATATAAACACAGTTGGTGCAACATTTATAAATGTCTCAGCAATAGATTCTGCCATGTGTAGCTTAATATGTTTGGAAACCAAAAAAATTTATTCCAGTTGCTGCTGTTTAAAAAACGTTGCTTAATTTGAAAAATAAAAAAGACAAAAGGTCAAAATATAAACACATGTCCCACATAAAAATGAAGCCAAGAAGATACAGTTACTCTGTATCCGCTTGGCTGGGGATTGACATTGTTTAATTTACATTAGCTGTTCCAAGACAAAACAGTTCATGGGAGTGATATTGAGGGAAGATTTTTTGGAAGGAGAGAAGAAGAAATCTTCCATTTATTTCAATACATTTTAGACCCCAGAAGCATCTTTTCAAAAGGTCATGACTGAGGTGTTTCAGAATGGAACAGCTGAAATCTAATGTTTGTTAAATGGTGTCTTTTAATTTAATAATAACTGTTGTTAACATTTTGGGTTGTCTATTAAGTTTCTGATGCTGAAAAAGGCTCATTGCACACACGCCATTTAGTTCTCTCCCCCACCCCTGTAAGTGGTGGAGTCAGGAATCGAACATGGCAGTCAGTTTCTCAGACCTGTTTATTTCTCAGGACACCCTTCTTAGCAAAATGCACTCTGGTCGAGTATATTCCTAGTATGTCTTTTGTAAATTTTGCACATGTACCAGTGTATTTATTGTGCAGTTAAGAGGGCTTCCCAGCATGTGAAAAGGAAGCAGTAAAAAGTTATTGTAGGGCTGGATGTAGCTCAGTGGTAAAGTACTTATCTAGCAAGTGCAGTGCTCTAGGTTTGATCCCCAGTACCAAAAGAGAAAAGACAAAAAAAAATAGTTAAAAAAAACCCTGAAAACAGCAGTTGTAGACTAGCTCTTGTCTCTTCTCTAGACTTACAGGATTGCCCTGTGTACTGCCTCAAGGTAGGTAAACTCCATTGTGGTACTACAACGCCAAATTATACAACTTAAGGTAGAACTCTGTTAGCTGTGTAAGGTAGCTGTGATCAGGTTTGGTTTCCAGATTTAAACTAATGAATTATGAAGGACCTGCGTGGAGGCAGGATTCTGCGTGTGTGTGTGTGTGTGTGTGTGTGTGTGTGTGTGTGTGTGTGTGTGTACTCCAAGGTAAATGTTTGATTCCACAGAAGTCAGGTGGACTATAAAAGGAAATCCTGTCCTAAAAGAAGGATTTAGGAGGGTGTGAGTCTGATCAAGGTACACTGTGTGCATACTTGGACATGTCAAAATAAAACACTTCTGCACAATCAATGGATGCAAATAAAGTCAGCTTTTAAAAAAGAAGGAACTAGGAAATAAAAATCATGTCACTTCAGTTAGAAAGAGACAGACTTTTCCTTTTAAATCTGTATTCCTGTGTGTATGTTCAACTCTGGCTGAGATGGTAGAGTTTTGGGTTTAGATCATTTGGAGATGAGACCAAGAGAATGGTATGTTGCAGGTGTTAATCTTTAAAGTGTCGGAATATCAGCCAAAATGAGAAGAAAGTTGATACTTTAAACATGATGAAAAGTAGGTTTTTAAAAAAATCCTCTAAAGGATAAAATCACAATTTGTAAGGTAGATGACATGGTGGTAAATTGATACAAGTAGATAGTCTTGTCTAAGTTACTCTCTTGATACTGAATGCCAGGTTCTCTCTTTTACCAAACCCCATTCTCTCTCCCAAGGTTAGTTTCAGAGGTTCTTGCCAGTTTCCCTCAGTGATACTGATAGTGATGATATGGTAGGGTGGGTATACCTTAAGCACTGGAAGGAGTGCAGATCATGTCTCACTGTAGATAGCAAAACCATTCACACACACATACACACACACACACACACACACACACACACACGCCACGCGCACGTGCGCGCACACATGTACACTCCCTCCCCAAGGTTTTTTTTTTTTTTTTTTTTTTTTTTTTTTTTTTTTTTTTTTTTTTGTTTTTAATTTAATTTTATTTTATTTGTGAACATACTGTACAGAGGAGTTACAGTTACATGGGCAGGATAATGTGTACATTTCTTACCAAGCATTGCAGCCTCCTCCTTTGTTTATCCTTCACATCCCTTCCCAGCCTCCCCCCTCCCCCCCTAATCCCAATCCTTCTCCTTCCTCCCTCCCCCCAGCCCCCCCCCCCCCCCCCACCAACATTGTAAAGTTCGTTTTGGACATGACAACTTGTACTTCTCATTGTTGCAACAGGTCCACCTGTATCCTTAAACAACTGGTTTTTCCCCATCTCCTCCACAAGTTATACTGACATCAAATATAGTGAAAGCAAGGGTTATACTGTGGGGGAGGGACATACAAAGCAACAAAGAGGTAATCTTATAAATGTGTTAGAAACACATGCATGAAAGAAAAAAACATTAAAATACACATCTAAGGGTTCATTTTCCTGACATCACATTATCTGACCTTTTCCGCTTGACTCATACATACACTAGATATTACAAATAAGGGAAACCATGGGACCTACGTTTCTTTGGGCCTGGCTTACTTCACTTAATATAATTTTTTCCAAGTTTTTCCATTTCCTAACAAATGGGGCAATGTCATTCTTTCTGATGGAGGCATAGAATTCCATTGTGTATATATACCACATTTTCTTGATCCATTCATCTACTGAGGGGCATCTGGGTTGGTTCCATATCTTAGCTATGGTAAATAATGCTGCAATAAACATAGTTGTGCTGGTAGCTTTAGTGTGGTCTTGTTTGTAAACATTAGGGTAAATGCCCAAAAGTGGGATTGCTGGGTCATAGGGGAGCTCTATGTGGAGTCTTTTGAGGAACCTCCATACTGCTTTCCAAAGTGGTTGAACAAGTTTACATTCCCACCAACAATGAATTAAGGTTCCTTTCTGTCCACATCCCCTCCAGCATCTGTTGTTGTTAGAGTTCTTGATTTTTGCCGTTCTAACTGGAGTGAGGTGATATCTCAATGTTGTTTTGATTTGCATTTCTTTTATGGCTAGGGATGTTGAACATTTCTTCATGTGTCTATTGGCCATCCTTCTTTCTTCTTCAGAGAAGTTTCTCTTTAAGTCTTTCGCCCACTTATTTATTGGGCAGTTGTTTCTTTGAGGATTTGTTGTTGGGGGGTTTAATTTTTTGAGTTCCAAGTATATTTTAGATATGAGACCCTTGTCCGTTGTATGGCTAGTAAAGATCTTCTCCCAATCCGTGGGCTTTCTATTGATCTTGCTAGCTATGTCATTTGCCCTGCAGAAGCTCTGCAACTTTATGCAATCCCATTTGTCCAACCTTTCTTTGATTTGTTGTGTTTCCAGGTCTCTATTCAGAAAATTTCGGCCTGAGCCAAGGAGACCTAGGGTTTCTCCTATTCCATCCTGTAATGTTTTCAGAGTGTCTGCTTTGAGTTCAAGGTCTTTGATCCATTTGGAGTTGATTCTGGTGCAGGGTGATATATAAGGATCTAGCTTAAGTTTTCTACATGTAGTTAACCAATTTTGCCAGCACCATTTACTGAAGAGGTTGTCTTTCTTCCATTCTATTGTTTTAGCTCCCTTATCGAAGATTAGATGGCTATAGGTCTGTGGGTTCATTTCTGGGTTTTCAATTCTATTCCATTGGTCCTGAGGTCTGTTCTTATGCCAATACCAAGCTGTTTTGATTACTATGGCTTTATAGTAGAGTTTGAAGTTTGGTATTGATATTCCTCCAGCAGTGTTCTTTCCATTCAGGAGCGTTTTTGCTATTCGGGGTCTTTTATTGTTCCATATGAATTTTTGGATTGCCTCTTCTATTTCCTTGAAGAATGAGGGTGGAATTTTGATAGGTATTGCGTTGAATTTGTAGATAGCCTTGGGAAGTATTGCCATTTTCACGATGTTAATCTTTCCAATCCAGGAGCATGGGAGGTTTTGCCATTTTTTAAGTTCTGTGTTGATTTCCTTTTTCAAGATTTTAAAGTTTTCATCATAGAGGTCCTTCACTTCTTTAGTTAAGTTAATTCCTAGGTATTTTATTTTTTGTGGGGCTATTACAAATGGAGTTGCTTTCCTAATTTCAGCCACACTTTTCTCATTGTTGGCATACAGAAAAGCCATTGATTTTTGGGGGTTAATTTTATAACCTGCTACTTTGCCGAAGTTTTGAATCAGCTTGAGTAATTTGCCTCCCCAAGGTTTTCATGTGTGTGGTCACTTCACTTTGCCAGTAGTGGTGCTCAAATATTTTTTAAAATTATAAGTCAATTAAATACTAAATGTCTAATGGGAAATGTGAATATGAATGTAAAATGGCTAAAATCTTTAGACTCAAATACTTTAAATAGGCTCCTAATACTAGTCTCCTAATAATCTTATATGTTAATGACGCACTTTTAATACATTTTAATGAAATATTTTAGTCTGTTTTGAGTTCAGTCTCATAGATTGAGACTTCATTTTATCTTAAAAAAGGCATTTTTGTCTCTGGGCCTGACATTGGATCATTGTACAAATAAATGCAGAGGACACAATGCATGGATTTTGTCTTGCCTGTGAAGATTTCACATTCTGGTGACAGTTGACATTAGGACCCCACCTGAACCCCTTCCATTTACCTGAACTCGGCTAAATCTCTCCCTTTCTTGGGCATCCTGCCATCTTGTACCTGACTACATTCTTCCCTGTATGGCACAAGTCCTGGCCACCTTTCCCAGCCCTCTTGCTCTTTGGAGCCCTCTGCTTTTCCTCTAACTCTAGTATAAACTTCCCTGTGTAATATTCATATTGAAGAGTTCATCCTCTTCCCGCATCCCTTTACTTAGGTGTTCTACAGGCAGCTCCAGATACTTTTGTCTTATATTGTGAATGTGTTACCTTCTGCCTCATTTTTTTCTGCACACTCATTTCATTCTTGAGAGCTTATTTAGAGGTTCTAGCAGGGGAGCGCAGCTACTCTTATACCCTTGACCCAAGACCAGTCCTTCTCTATGGAGGATGGCTATCCTCTTAGACCAAGCATGCAGCTTTGGGAGGGATGCAAATGGAGTGGTGAGGGAGGAAGGGGACACCCGCCTAGCCAGCAGATCAGCCTAATCAATCCTGGCAGTCAGTGCGGTTACATGTCGCAGCCAGATCACCCTCACATCCATCATTTTATTATTTTATTGTTGTAGCCAGATCGCCTTCACATCCATCATTTTATTATTTTGTTGTTGTGCCTCCACTAATTTGCTAAATGTAGTCATTAGAGACCCCTTTCTCCTGCCTCATAATTTTTACACTTGGTAGTTGACTGTTAGGAAAACACACACACACACATACACACACTCACACACAGATTGCTTGGGCTGAGAGTGTAGCTCAGTGGTAGAGCACTTGTCTTGCATGTGTAAAAACCTGGGTTTGTCCCCAGTGCTGAATAATGCTTTTAGTTGTTGAACATTTGAGTGTAGTGACATGAAAAATCTGAAGTAGTAGCACATACTTTAAAAAACTATGATTTTGCTTCAGCATGGACTTGGGTTTGAATCCTGGCTCTGCCATTTTGAACTCCTGGGAGGTTGAGTGAATTGTTTATGTATAGTGCTTACTTCTCTCATTTCCAGAATAGGAGTAGTGATAGTACAGATCCCAGAAGATTCAAAGAAATGAGCTAACAGTGTTCAGGATGCACTAAGCACTATTCCTGGGGTCATTCAAATGAACAGCCAGTTTTACAAGTCAGTGACAATAGAAGCCTTAAAAAAAAGAAACTTAGAAATGTAAGAAGCCAAAGATTGCTTGCAAGGCCTGCAAATAGTACTTTTAAAAGATTTATCAATGAAAATGTAAAAGTGGAGTCTTTTAATTTTTTTATCTGTCTCAATTTCTAAAAAAACCCTGTGGTCCAGAGCTCAAGCCCTCCTTTATTGCACTTGAAGCTCTAAGTAAATGGTCTCCTTTTTTTTTTTTTGAAGTAAAGAAACAATGAGGTAAAGCTTTGCTTTATTTTTAACATGGTCTTGTCCCTTCAGAATAAATATTAAGCTTGTAGGATAAATAAGTGTGTGTGTGTGTGTGTGAGAAAGAGAGACAGAGAGAGAGAGAGCTCTAAGCTTATAGTCTTATTTAAGCTTTAACAAGTAATTTTTAAACCACTTAGAACTGAGTAGGTAGGAGCACTGAAAATAGTTGTTTATTTAAATAAGACAGATGCTTGTAGCAAAAAATGTGCATATGTGCCTGAAATACAAATTAATTGGAAAAAATTAGTTGCAGTAAATGGATAGCTTGCTGCCACTTCTTCATGTCATAATATTTATAGAGGTAAGCTCATGGTGAGACAGATTCGTAGCTTCATTCTACATTAGCTTGTTTTAAATTTTATTCCTAAAAGCCACTCTTTGTTCAACTACAAATTGCTGACATCACAATATACTTCTAGAACGGAAAAAAAGACCTTGTGGAGGTTTGCTTTTATACCAAAAATCACAAGTCTAATTTTTAAAAAATTGACCAACAACACCAACTCAACAAGACAAAGAAGACTTTTGGTTCATAATAATTAATTATAATATTTACCTTATAGTTCCTTTTAAAAATAGTCAGAAAGGTGTTTTCATGTTTTAATTTTAACAAGAACTCATTTTTAAAAACAATACGTTGGGGCTGGGAAGATGGCTCAAGTGGTAGAGCACTAGCCTTGAGCTGAAGAGCTGAGGGACAACGCCCAGGCCCAGAGTTCAGGTCCCACGACTGGACCCAAAATATAAAAAATAAAAAAAATAAAAATAAAAACAATACTTTGTGAAAAAGAATTTAGAGGCACATTTAACATTCAAATGCAATGTGAACGAATCTTGTTGAGTTGAGTAACTGAAGTGAGAGATTTTTACAGTCAAAAGTAGAGCTGATTTTTTTTTCTCTTTAAAATTCTGGGGTGCCCAATATACATAGAGAAAAAGAGACTAAAGAATATTTATGAATGCCATCCCCCTGGTTCTAACTAATTTTAGCATTATAGTACCCTTCAGATTTTTTTTTCAATACCACATACAGGGTACTTGATACATAAATATTTTCCTTGCATAGTTTTGTATTAGTGCTACTTAGGCATTTCCCCATTAATTACAAATAGTGCTATTATTAATATATTCCAAGTTTACATCAGTCACACATGCATGAAAGCATCTTTTATGTAAATTACTGTCCTTCACCAAGTATTTAAGGTGTTAGATTGATTCATGTAGCTCTAGTTTATATATAACCTGTTTAAATAAACACTTTAAAAATTCTTTAGTGAATATTTTGGTTGTTCCCAATCTCTTCTTGTTATAGTATTGTAGAGGACTATTAGGGTGTGTGTGTGTGTGTGTGTTTGAGTGTGTGCATGTGTGTGTGTGTATTTGTGTTCATATATGATACAGATATTCTGTAGCTTTTGAAAGCATTTTCAAGGTATGGTCTGAAGATCCCTGGAGAGTATTTATCTTTCACACCCAGACTTTCTTAGTGTCTCCATAGGATGAAGATAATAATTACCATGATAATGTTTATATGTATAGTTTTCTCTTATGCTCTCAGATGTATGCAGTGGAGTTTGCAAAGGGCGCACATTCTTTGATACTGTGAAAGACCAAATGCAGAAGCAGATATGATAGCCTAACTCCAAGCTGTCATATTAGATATGGAAAAATATAAAACTAAGTCATTTTAAGTTTTACTAAATTTTGTTTCTTTTCGAATATATTGCTTTCTATCAAAAGCATACTTATAATGTCATTTTTGCTGTTTTAAATTACTTTTTTAATTTTAATTTTCATTGTGAAAATACTGTACAGAGGGGTTACAATTACATGCGCAAGATAATGAGTATATTTCTTATCAAGCATTGTAGCCTCCTCCTTTGTTTCCCCTTCCCATCCCTTCCCATCCTCCCCTCGTTCCCCCACCTCATCCTCCCCCCCCACCAAAGTTGTAAAGTTCGTTTTTCCACATAACGACTTGTACATCTCATTGTTGCAATGGATCCACCTGTATCCCTATTTAAACAATTTGTTTTTTCACTTCCCCTCCACAAATTATACTAATCTTAAATACAGTGAAAGCAGGGGTTATACCATGAGAGAGGGACATACAAAGCAACAAAGAAATAATCTTATAAATGTGTTAGAAACAATCACCTGAAAGAAAAAAACATTTGAATACATATCTTAGGGTTCATCTCCCTAACATCAACTTATCTGACCTTTTCTGCTTGACTCAGACATATACTAGTTATTGCAAATAAGGGAAACCATGGGACCTAAGTTTCTTTGGGCCTGGCTTACTTCACTTAATATAATTTTTTCCAAGTCTTTCTATTTCCTAACAAATGGGGCAATGTCATTCTTTCTGATGGAGGCATAGAATTCCATAGTGTATATATGTTTTACATTACTTTTAACTTCTAATATAATACATATTAGTGGATATACTCAAATAAGCAAAAATTTTTGGTGCCAGTCCTGGGGCTTAAACTCAGGTCCTGAGTGCTATTACTGAACTCTTTTGATCGAGGCTAGCACCCAACCACTTGAGCCACAATTCCATTTCTGGCTTTTTGATCATAAGTGTCTCATGGACTTTATTACCTGGGCTGGCTTTGAACCACATTCAGCCTCCTGAGTAGCTAGGATTACAAGCATGTGCTACCAGTGCCCAGCAGTTTCTAGGAACGTAACACAAGGAAGTCAAGGTGTTTTGAGGACTGAGGCTCCTGGGTCTGTTTCTGAGCATGGATTGGCTGCTGGTAGGGCCACCATCTCTGACTTCAGCTCACATTGTTGTGTCTGCTCAACAGTGTGGCACCTGTTTGTGTTCTCAGCAGATATGCAAGTTATTGGTTCTTCAAGATAGCATTGGATACAAAAAAACATCACATAGTACATTAAAAACAACAACAACAAAGAAAGACTTCTTGTGTCCATATCTTGGGTTCATTTCACTTAGCATCATCTTATATGGTCCTATGTACATAGCTTTTGAGCTTTTCTGCGCATCTGATAAAATTATCCTAGATGTATACTAATTATTGCAAATAAGGGAAACCATGGGACCTATATATCTTTTGTCTGGCTTACTTGTTTCTTTTGTATGTTCTTCCCCCTATGGTATATCCCCTGTTGTCACTGCACTTGATTTTGGTACCCTGTATCTTGTGTATACATTTGTCTAATTTGGGGAGGGGAAGGGGAATAACAGAACACTGAAATAAGGACACAGGATGACCCATTGCAACAATGATACCCACAAGACAGTATATTTGGAATGAACTTCACAACTTCAGGCGGGGGGAGGGGGGAACGAGGGCGGTGGGGGAGGGAAGGGATAGTGGGAGAACAACAAGGGAGGGGTTAACAATGCTTGACAAGAAATGTACTTATTGCCTTACTCATGTAACTGTAATCCCCCTGTACAGCATCTTTACAATAAAATAACATTTTAAAAAAGGTAGCATTGGATATTGTTAGATTTTTTTTTTTTGGTCATTTGTGGGGCTTGAACTCTGGGCTTGGGCGCTGTCCCTGCGCTCTTCAGCTTAAGGCAAGTGCTCTACCGCTTGAGCTACAGCACCACTTCCACTTTTCTAATGGTTTATTGGAGATAAGAATCTCACGGACTTTCCTGCCTGGGCTGGCTTTGAACTGAGGATCCTCAGTTCAAAGCCTCCTGAGTAGCTAGAATTACAGGTGTGAGCCACCTGTGCCCGGCACTATTGTTAGATTTTTTAACAAGCTTTGTCCCCTTTGTTAAGTGCAGTCTCATTGTGAGCTGAATTTGCTTTTCCTTTATTATCAGTCATGTTGAATACTTTTTCTTATTTATTGGCTATATTTGTATGGTTGGTTGTCTGAAAATCTTCCTTATTCTTTGCATTTTTTTCACTATCTGCCTTATCTGGTCCCTAATCCTGTATTGGTAATATACACTGAAAAAGTCCTCTCTTAATCTTGGGCTTGTCTTTGAATTTTTAAGTAATAACTTTGGGTCTCCTTTCTTTCACTTTATTTTTGCATTAATAGTAACTTTCATTTAATAAAATTTCTTAATCTTAGTGTAGCTAACATAGATCCTTTCTCATTTATCTGTACTTTTTATGCCCTATTTAAGGAATCTATCTACGTCATACTAAAAAGGATCCTCATTTATGTGTAGACATTTAAAAGTCTTCCATTTCCTGCTTAAAGCTTTACCACATCTCTGATTTGTTTTTATTTGTTGTATAACATAGAGACTCTTCATTTAAAAAAAATGCACCACTTACTGGCAAGTTGTTTTCCCATTGGCTCTTCCTGTTGTGTTTGAAACAGAGGCTTGCTATGTTTCCCAGGCTAGCTTGAAGCTCTGCTCAGGTGGCAGAGATTCATGTTCCTCAGACTCTCAAGTAACAGGTTTGCAGCACCATTCTTGCCCAACCCCCTTTTTGCCAATAGCAGTTTGAACTGGGGGTCATGAGCTTACTGTTCACAGCTAGTACTTAACCATTTTAGCCATACCTCTAGCTTGGCTTTTCACTGGTTTTATGGAAATAGTCTTGGGGACTTTTCTGTCCAGGTTGGCTTCAAACCTCAGTCCTCTATGTGTCAGTCCTCAGGTCTCTTAGTAGCTAGGATTATAGGTATGAGCCACTGGTGCCCATTAGTTTGTAAATGTCAAGTATCCATAGATATGTGAATGTAAAGTCACTATCCTATTGGTATATCTGTTTTATTTTATCTTAATAGGATTTTTTTCTACTGGTCTTGATATATGATATAGTAAGTAACTCTCATCTGTTTACTTTCAGAATTGCTTAATTATTTGGAGGAAAGCTATTTCTATAGAAATTTTAGGATATACTTCGATAATCTTTATTGAGAGTTTTATTGGAGTTGCCTTGACTTTAGAAACAGAATAGACATTTTATTGATACTGAGTTTTCCATACATGAATATGGTATCTTTATTCTGTTTTCATGATCTTAAATGAAGTTTTGTCATTTTACCCTGAAAGAATTTGCCTGTATTTTCCTAGTTATTCCCTGGATTTAATCATTTTGGAATTTCTCCTATTATACTAATCTATCACTACTAACAACATCAGTAAGAAACTACTAAGCGTTCAATAATAAAATGACCCAAATCTAACAGAACCAAAAACTTGGGGCATATCTATAAAGAGGACACAAATAACCAAGAAATACATAAGCATTTTAACTACAAGGAAACACCATTAAACACATACAAGAATGGCTAAAGTAAGACATAAATTAGGTTGGCAAAGATGTGGACTGATTAGATCTCTTCTGTATGGCCTGTGATAACATAGAACAATGTATTCCTATTATGACCCGGCAGTCGTAGGTTCTGGCATTTACTCAGGAAAAATAAAAGCGTATTATTACAAAACTTCTGGTGTAAGAACATCTATAGCCCAAACTGAAAACAACTCAATATGACATCAACAAGAGAATGAATAAATACATAAATGGTGTCATATTCATAAGAAACCTCACATTTACTTACATGAAGGTCAAAGCAAAACTAAATGGTTATGTTAGAAATGCTAACAGAAATTGCTGTGCGATTGTAGGAACTGTACCCAGATTATAGATACTTTCCAAGGTGTTGAAATGTTACTTGGATGGCTGAATACATTTGTCAAAACTCACTGAATTGTGCATTCATTGTATGTCAGTTTCACCCTAATTAAGAAAAAAATTGAGAAATGCAATTGTTTTATACTCTGGTGATACTATAAGATATGCCATTGTTTTTATGGGGGACTAAAACCAAGATTATATCCTCAGATTATGTAGTGGACATGAAATTGCTCTTTAGTCCTTGGGGAGAAAAAGCCAAAGGCTAATCGATATCCCCTATTTTAAAATCTATTAGATGTATTCAGTCAATGCTGTTTTAATTTATGAGTTTTGCAAAGTTAATAGATGTATACATGGCACTTTCATTAGATCCAGAGGGATTACTCTACACAGATCATTCCTGAAAGGCTTCTCGTGTGGGGAACATTGGAGCTCAGGATGGAGTGGCAGCACATTTTCATCCAGTGCAGATACAGGGGAGGTTGTTGAATTTGGGTATTTTCTCTGACTGTACTTACATGAGTAGGCCAACTGTTACCACATCCCCTAATTATCTTCTCAGTTAACCTTTTTGGGAAAGTTTTGTTGGGACTCTATGGCAGTAGATTCTTCAGAGCTTTTGGGTCCTCTGAGTCTGGTTGAGATCATTCACTCTCAGAAACAACAGGCTTCTATGTTCTGCCCTTGGCTTGTTCTATCTGAGCATTGGAGGAGAAAGTGTATCACATGGAGAAGGAGGAGGGGATTGAGTGTGTGTGTGTGTGTGTGTGTGTGTGTGTAGACTTACATATATACAGAATGTATTTAGCAACCTTTTTCCTATCATAGTTACTACCACTTCGGTGTGGGGTTGCATAAGACTAGCCACTTTTAGGTTTTCTTTCTAAGACTGCTTTCTGGTTTGTTACTTATTTTTACCTTGACATTTAATAATATCTGTTATATTTTGAGGAGTTTGATTTATAAATAGAAGGAAAATGGTATGTTTTTAGTGATCATTGAAGTTGGTACTTTCTAAAAGCCAGCTGTGTTTTGTGTCACCTTCAGCCATCCTTGATGTGAGTAGGTGGTTGGACATGAGCGAGGATAGGTGTCCAACCACCTACTCACAGTTTTCCTTATGCCTAAGAAGTGCTTTGAGGTCCATGGTTTATAATCTGTGTCTCCACAGGACTAGAACAGGGAAGTATTGGATTGGAGAATCCTCTCCAATTGTGGTTCTGTCCTGGTCCTCCTCACCTTCTCTCTCAGACTAGTTCCCAGTTTCCTAGTCCCCATGTATCTAGAATGCAGCACAAAGACTTGCAGGAAAGTGGTGAGTATCTTTAAGCATTTATACGAGTGGCCAAGGCTCACCATCCTTTAGCAGAAATATAGAAAACAAATGGTATTTTCAGCACCAGGAATTTAACATGTATAAAAATTATACCAATTGTGTTTGTTAGGTTAATTAACAAATGTATCAGCATTTTTTGCTGTTGTTTATTTTCTTGTTTTTTTACTGATCTTTTTAAAACATTAATTCTATATTAGTTCAAAGGTGAGCCTTATTTCCCTTTGACTTTTGAAGCATAGGCATAGAAGAGATTAATTTATTCTGCACTAAGGATTTATTCTGTCAAAAATAATTAGCTACATGGTCTTAGTTTATAGGTTCTAAAGTCTCCTATTTTGGCATCTAACAGATTCAGAAAGTGTTTATTGCTAGAAAAAGCAATACAAGGAGAGAGATGCTAATTATTCTACTGAATCTAAGATTATTATGCATATATCACTTCAGGGCATATGGACAGCGTTCTGCAAAAGACCCATGTAATTACTATGACTTTGGTACAGATTGTGTGTGTTCTTTTTTTAAGGCCTTGTTTGTTTTTAAGTGTGTATGTGGGTTTTTGAGTATGTCTGTGTGTGTGTTTATGACCACTGATCACAACTCTGCTTTTACTCCTTTAACTTGGAATTCTTTGCCAGTAGTATAAACAATGTACATGCAATATACTATAGCCCTGGATTTTTTGTAGACCAGGCTCATTGCTTCATGTTTTCTCCTGACTGCTGTTACTTTTTTATGAATATGTTATGTATTTTTAGTCTTCACTGAATTTTTCTCTCACCTAAACTTTCATAAGTCAGGCAAACCCTTTAAACTATTGGATTTGAGAAACACAAGTAGAGTTGGCTGAGCCCTCCAGGAGCAGAGATTTGATTAGAACTGTAGTGCCAATGCCACGCTCAGTGTGGCTAGATGGGGAGGGAGACTTCCTCTGTGTATTCTTCTAGTTTATCCATCCATTCTGTGGGTGTGACCTCACACCTCTTACCTGCTAGGCACACATAAAATGGTGAGAAGATAAGCAGTTCCTGTTGGCAGGAGTGGAGCTCAGAGCCAGACAGGTGTAGAAGCCTGTTTTCCCTGTACAGACCAAAAAGTAATGCAGGATTTCGTCCAAGAATTTCCTCCAAGATTAAAGAAGACTCGAGTCAGTTACACTGCTGGTCTCCTGAAGCACAGGAACTAAAAGCCATCTGGTGGAATCGAGTTTGGCAAGTGCAGACATCTCTGGTTATACACACGTGTGAGGGGGCTTGTTATAGAACACTGGCATCTGGGAGAAAGTCCTGCATGTAAATGTTTCAGCATTTTTTTCTTGGAGATTTCCTCAGATCTTATGTTATATCCTCTTGAAAATGTAAGGAGTTTAGATATTCTTAAGTCACACTTGTTTCTCTAGTATGTTTCCTATTTTATTTTCCTATATTTCCTGTCATTTTCTGTCTCTGTCTTTATCTGTCTCTGTCTTCCTTTCTCTTTTTCTTTCACTTACACATATGCACATACATATTCACAGAATATCCACTGAATAATAAAATCTAAAGGTGGAAACCCTTAAAGACTCTCAGAAAACTCAATTTGTTCTGTCACACATTAAAATGCTTTGATTTGTTGATGTTTGTGTGTGTGTGTGTGGGGGGGGGGGTAATGTTACTGGGACTTGAACTTAGGGTCTGGGCACTATCCCTCAGCTTTTTTGTGTGCAAGATTGGCACTCTACTTAAACCACAATTCTACTTTTGACTGGTTGTTAATCAGAAATAAGAGTCAGAGACTTTCCTGCTGAAACATGAGCCTCAGATCTCAGCCTCCTGAGTAGCTAGGATTACAGGTGTGAGCCATCAGCACCTGGCTTCATTTAGTTGTGTGGTTTTTTTTTTTGAGAATTTGTATTGCTGTTCATTTTGTATATTTTTAAACTGATAATTATTAGTTTACAGTAAATAAGCATCATCTATGTGGATAGGAGTGTATATTGACAAACTTACAAAGATATGTTTTTCCTTCATTAAAATCTATTGAAAAAACAAGGGCAGGTTTTTACTGTCCATATTTCATAAGTCAAAGGTACACAGTTCCCCAATTTCATGGAAGGTGGCCAATGGTGGAGCCATGGCTCCTTCCTGCTGCTGCCCTGCCTTCCTCTGGCCATTGGGTATGTATAATGTGTGTGAGTGAGAGTACCATCCTCTTTGCCTCCACTCCCTTCCCTTTCCTATGCTCCCTAGAGAGAAAGCACATGGCATTGATGGGCCAGATGTACATTTATTTTCAATAAGACTTCCACCCAGGTTCTCAACCTTTTTACTCTCTGTGCTAGCTAGATTAAAAAGTGGAAAGATTTCAAAGATGACTTAATCTAGGGATGAAACTTATGTTTCATTCCTTCAAGAGGGGAATGGATGTGAGAGGTTGGGATTTGGGTAATTGTTGATCAAACTCTGTATTTTCTTGGACAGGTGCCTGGTGTCATTCTAACTGTCCAATTCCATGTTCCATGGCCTGGTGGGAAATGAAAATCATAGTTGTTTCACCCGTGTGCCCACAAATCAGAAATACAGTTGCAGAAGAAAACCCCAAGGAGAAATACTGTATTATTGTAGGATGTAGGTGGCCTGCAGTAGATGCATGCTTCAATTTGTGAACACGAAGGCATGATGCAATTAGATTCTCCTCTGCTGTTTGGACTCTGAGAATCAGAAAGCTGAAAATGCAGTCTGATGAATGCATTGTACTGGCCACCCAGATTCACAGATGGCATTGTAGCAGTGATATGGTTTTCTAAAATAAACATATATTAGTATAATTCCAAACAACAAAAAAGAAGGGAAACCTAATTCCTTTGATTCATCTTGTAGCAGTACTGGGAAATTTTGGTCTATATTAAAACCACATAAAATAACTGAAGGCGTATATAAAGCAATGTTATAATTTAGGCTCAGATGGTTATAAATGGCCTTGTGACAACACAGATGGCCAACAGAATATTAAAAGGTCACACAAGACAACAGTTGTGGGATGCAGGTCAGTTCTTTTCTCCTGCAGGACTGTTCTGGAGGTTGCTGCAAGGGTCCTTTAAATTAGGGTGATGACCAAAATTACCCCTGTAAATTTAAATTTAGTCAACATATTCTAAGGAGCTGGGGTTGTAGTGCAGTGACAGAGCATTTGCTTAACATGTACAAGGCCCTAGGTTTGATCCTCAGCACTGCCAAAAACAATTCTAGATGAAATTTGTATGGGAAGTCTACAGTAACTACTTCAGAAAATGCAGAAACCTAAGGATCCCTCGAGAACACGCACTTCCTAGTTGTCAAGCCAGAAGCTTACAGTCCTAGGGGTTCCTCTTCTGGGGAGGCTGGAGTTGGGGCGGGGTTGGGCCAGGAGAGAGAAGACAGCTCCTCCGCCCCTCTACCAAGGCTGTGGTAGGGCTTCTGCCTTCATTTTGCCTCTGCCTGCCTGTCCTACCTGTTGTGTTTTTCTGTGTACTGTCTCTAGTCTCCATAGTAGCCTCCCTAGGCTACATTCTAAAGGAGTTGCAGAAGCAGACAGGGAAAGTTAAAAAAACTGATAGACAATTTTGTGTGTGTAGTAAAGTACATGCAGTTTATCATGTGAAAGTTCTTTGTAGTAGACATATTTATTTATTTATTTATTTTTTGGTCAGTCATGGGGCTTGAACTCTGGGCTTGGGTACTGTCCCTCAGCTCTTCAGCTCAAGGCGAGCGCTCTACTGCTTGAGACACAGCGCCACTTCCGTTTTTCTAGTGGTTTATTGGAGATGAATCTCACGGACTTTCCTGCCTGGATTGGGTTTGAACTGCAATCCTCAGATCTCAGCCTCCTGAGTAGCTAGGATTACAGGTGTGGACCACCGGCTGATTTTGTAAATGTGTGACAATTATTTTGGTATGTGAATAAAAATATTTTTTTTTTTTGGGTCTGGTCGTGGGGCCTGAACTCTGGGCCTGGGCGCTGTCCTTCAGCTCTTCAGCTCAAGGCTAGCGCTCTACCACTTGAGCCACAGCGCCACTTCCGGCTTTTTTCTTTTTGCTTATGTGGTGCTGAGGAATCGAACCCAGGGCCTCAGGGATGCAAGGCAAGCACTCTACCACTGAGCTACCTTCCCAGCCCACATAAAAATAATTTTATGCCTTAATCAATTTGGAGGGATATACTTTTTCTATAAGCCATACTATTTTAATACTGGGACTTTTGAATGAATTATTTCACAAAGGTAGTCTTTAATGATAGTGAAGGTGGATATGGAAAAATGTACAATTTCAGGAATTATTATTTTCACTTTAGCATCTTTCTTAGGCAGTATTTTGGTGCTAGGTTCAAATACTCCAACTTTGCTTTAGGGATTAAAAGCCTGTGGGACTAAAAGCAAAGTCAACAGTTTCTCTAAATCTTACTGTAAAGTTTCCTCATCAGTTATATGAAGATTCTGGTATTACATATGAACCAGTATGGTAGTCAAGATTAATGTAAAACATCTGACACTATTTTTCCCCACATGTATTCTGCTACTGATAAAAATTCCATATTTACATGATCTGAGGGTTTCCTTGGTGCTAATATTACTGGTTACTGTTTTAAAAGTATTAAAGATGCTAGCTCCATGGCATTTGCCACCTGAATGTACAGTTAATGCACGATTCCTTTCTTACACAATGTGACCCATAATTTTACCTACTTCTGTCAACAAAGGAAGTTTGAATAAACACTCAAACCATTTCACTTGAGATAACTGTGCTAGTAAACTCAAGAAGCCTTGAGCCCAATGGAGTCGGGCTGTGGACAGAGGGTGGGTTTGTCAGCAGAGCGGTGCCAGTGCTAACCTGGAATTGAGTTATCAGTGTTCAGGTCTGCACATCTTGGATAATAGGTTAAATAAAATTTGTCAAGACTACAAATACCAAATCTGTAACATTCAAGGGTATACTTTCCTTTACCCTTCACCTAAAAATGAATTTGGTAACCATGAGCATTTTTTGTTTTGTTTCTTGATGTTTTCATTTTTAAAATCATGCTAGGTCTGGGCATACATTGCCTTTTCTTTCTCTAGTAGTATTGCTTTAGAATTAATCACTGAAAGTAGAATTATTCTTTTAAAGGACATAAACTTTTAAAGCACTTCGTGTAATTATCAAATCATTTTTAGATTATTATCTAGAATTATACCGTTCTGATTAAATAATTTCAGCTACCTATAGCCAAGAATTTTTACTTTATTTATCTTGTTGGTACTGGGGCTTGAGCTGATGTTTTCTAACACTTGAGCCACACTCTCGACCTTTGTACTCTTTAACTTTTTATCCTAGGGTTTCAGTTTTGCCTGGAGCAAGCCTCAGACTTCAATCTACATTACTGGAATTATAGTTGTGACCATCATGTTTGGCTTGTTTTTGAGATCAGGTTTCACTAACTTATTTCATTGGACTAGCCACTAACTTTGATCAATTCTCTCATCTTCTCCTCCTGAGTAACTGGAGTTACAGACCCTAACCAGAGATTTATATGGAAAGTGTTCAGGGAAAATTAATTTAATAGGAAAAACATGGATATATTAGTGAATTTAAGCATTTAATTTTCATGTGTTTTTAGTTCCTCATGTATTTTTTGTTTATATTGTTCTGTACTTAAAGTATGATATTGCTTATTAATTTGAACCTTTTCTGGGTTTGGGAAAAATTAGGTGTTTTAATTCTAATCTTTTTATTCTGCTTTTTTCTTTTAGCTCCAGTGATAAACCGATTCACAAGGCGTGCCTCCGGTAAGTGTAACTGCATGACAGCATCTTACTGATAGTTATGCTGGACAAGAAGGAACAGAGAGAGTTGTTGTAGAATAGTAACTTACTTGTTGATCTCTTTCTCAGAATAAAGGCCTGTTGTGTATTCCTAGGTTAGCACTTGATTGCAGATGCCCTCTAAGTGGCTGTGGTTGAGTCACACAAGGTGATGTGGGACTCTCACTCCAGTGTTTCTTCCTATTTTCAAGAAAAAGTTACTGGCTTTCAAGAAAGAGTTATCTGATTAACCAACCAAATTCAGAAACAATGATTAGCAGGTAGGTGCTGGAGACTAGAAACAGTGATAGGAGGATGAATTTATCTAAGGGCAGGAAAACTCTCAGATTTAAGAACTCATATCTATGGGGCTGTTTAGAATAGGAGCAAATGGCTTCAACTTTTGACTCCCCAGAAGCCATTGCTATGTTAAATATACCCTACTAACCTACTGTGTGGTGGGAGAAAGCTCTGTAACTGGTGCTTCAAGTAGCTTTCCTGGACCAAGTCTCACTGTACTGCCAGGGCAGTATCGTTGAGAGCATTTCTGTCTAGAATAACTTCAGCAAACTGAGTTTGGACACTGAAACGGGTAAACTGTTATTGGAAAATTTACTCTGTGGTTTCTTCTCCTCTGAAGGTAGAGGACAAATCAAGTTATATTTGTTTGAGAAAGTTTTAGTTTGTTTTAAATGTAAGTAGAATTGTGTTGAAAACACAAGATTAATGTTTGGAACAGATCATTCTTGACATGAATAACTTATTTTATAAAACCTCCTGATGGGGCTGGGAAGGTGGCTCAGTGGTAGAGCTCTTGCCTTGCATGCATGAGGCCCTGGGTTCGATTCCTCAGCACCACATAAGCAAAAAGACAAAAAGCTGGAAGTGGCGTTGTGGCTCAAGTGGTAGATCGCTAGCCTTGAGCTGAAGAGCTGAAGGACAGTGCCCAGGCCCAGAGTTCCAGCCCCACAACCAGACCCAAAAATAAAATAAGATAAAATAAAACCTCCTGATTTCCACCTGTGCTAAAATATGAGAGATGCTTTCAGGTTGACTTTTGTTTTTTGTCAGCAGGCACTGGCATGATTTCTTCTTGCTGTGTAGTGGCTAGGTATACATTGATGGGAATTAGGAATGTGTTGTGTGGGCAAGGCATCTACTTTGCCATTTTGAGCTTTATTATCTTGAAACATATTTGCATTTTAAAGGATGAAAATAAGCTCTAGCTTTTGATGCCTTTTGTAGAGTCAGGTTATGTTTATATGTCAGTAAAGCATGAAATTTGATCTAAAGCAGAGCTTTGGATGAAAATTGTGACCTTGCTGGGCATCATTGGCTCACACCTGTAATCCTGGCTACTGAGGAGGCTGAGATCTGAGGATCATAGTTTGAAAACCAGCCCAGGCAGGGAAATTGTGTGACTCTTATCTCTTGTTAGCTACTAAAACAAACAAACAAACAAAAAAAAAAAAACAAAAAACAAACAGAAGTAGAGCTGTGGTTTAAGTAGTATAGCACTAGCTTTGGGACAGTTTCCAGGCCCATAATTCAAGCCCCAGGGAAGGGCATGAAAGAAAGAGAAAGAAAGAAAGAAAGAAAGAAAGAAAGAAAGAAAGAAAGAAAGAAAGAAAGAAAGAAAGAAAGAAAGAAAGAAAGAGAAAGAGAGAGAGAGAGAAAGAGAGAAAGAAAGAAAGGAAGGAAAAGAAAAATTGTGCCCTTTCTGCACAGTGGTGACAGCTAGCAAGGAGGATCACTGTGGTATATCTTGTCTTTATGATATGACTTTCTTTCAGTGGAAACATAAGTAACAGACTTAGAATGAGAAATCGCCCTTCCTGCCTCAAACTATGATATGTGACATTTATTTCTGGGTAAGCTCCATTAATACTTATTATACAATGTATTTATCATTAATCGATGGATCAGGGGCACAATATGTAGGTTAAGTTAGTCATGAAGCACTATAATTTTAAACCTTCCAAATGTGTTTCCACTATATTTCAGCAAGAGTTGGGAGCAAATATAGAAAGAGGGTGGAATGTTAAAAGCAGATCTTGCATTTGTTCTCCCAATGACAGACTAGTAGAAATAACACAGCAGGAAAGAATTCAGTGTAAATAGTACCAAGTTATATTCATGTTTTATTCAACAATTAGCTTTAAAAGGGGTAAAGGTGTTACCCCAATAATATAATATACTGGACATGATTGTGAGGATGATTTTGATTATTAGAAGGAAAAGAACTAATTTTGTCGAATACCTCTAATTGGTTAGGCCTGTATATTTTTCCATCTTTTGGGGCCAAGAAAACGAAATTGTATCTTGTGCTTTGGACAAGAGAACAGTGATTTTTAAGGAAGAAAAAGTGGGATTTGTTAAATTAAATACATACCTATTTATTTTATTTAATTTTGACTGTGTGTGTGTGTGTGTGTGTGTGTGTGTGTGTGTGTGTGTGTGTGTGTGTGTGTGTGTGTGTGTGTGTGTGTGTGTGTGTGTGTGTGTGTGTGTGTGTGTGTGTGTGTGTGTGTCCTGGGGCTTGAACTCAGGGCTTCAGCAAACTCATGCTTAAGGATAGAGTTCTACCTCTTGAGCCACAACTCTACTTCTAGCTTTATAGTGGTTAGTTAGAGATAATAGTCTCACAGACTTTTCTGCCTAGGCTGGCTTTGCATTGCAATCCTCAGATCTCAGCCTCCTGAGTAGCTAGGATTATAGGAGTGAGCCACCAGTGCCCAGCTGACTTTGTTATTTTAATTCTTTTTTTGGGGGGGGGGGGGGTCCCGTCGTGGGGCCTGAACTCTGGGCCTGGGCACTGTCCCTCAGCTCTTCAGCTCAAGGCTAGTGCTCTACCACTTGAGCCACAACGCCACTTCTGGCTTTTTTTTTCCTTTTGCTTATGTGGTGCTGAGGAATTGAACCAAGGGCCTCATGTGTGCAAGGCAAGCGCTCTACCACTGAGCCACCTTCCCAGCCCCTGTTATTTTAATTCTTATAAAATTTATCTGATTTTTTTCTGGCAAAGAACATAAATGGAGTTAAGACATTTTAAGGAGGAAATTCTACAACTCTTACTAATTTAAGTGACTGAAAAGGAGGTTTAGTGAAGGATATCAATATGAACTTCATTAAAGTAGCATTGCCTGAAAATAAAAAGTAAATGATTGTTTACTCAAATATAGTAGAGAAAAAATCATACATGATCATCAGAACCACCTCTGAAGATATCTTCTTTGATAGTTTTATATCAGAAATTCTTTTTTCAGAATTCAAGTATAAACTTTCATATTAGAACTGAATTTAGGGGAAGAAAACAGAATTTGATGCCTGACAGTTTCTTACTCATCTGTTGTAAAGTTATAATTCCAAAAATAAATGCTACATTATAATTTAACATATAATCTAATATGCCATATTTTGTAATGATACGTACATAATATGTGCTGATTCACTGAAAGAGTTGATAGGAGGTACAATATATTTCTCATGTTCCAAATGAATTTCTTTTATCTTTGAGTTTGGGGCTTTTGCTATTTATGCTACATCTATTAAAAATAAAATGTTAAACGGGTAAGTTTTACTCAGCGTTTTAGAAGCTAATTATTCAGGGTAAAGGCTTGTGGTAGAGGGAGTAGTAGAAACAAAGGCATGGATAACTTATGGGTCAGGTTAGGCTTTGTAAGTACTACAGAACCTGAAGTATTTGTAACTGGCAGATGATACCTGGCAACCTATAATATATTGTATGGCGGTACCTTCCTACTTTAAACAGCACCAGTAATCCATTGTGGAAAGAAAAAGCCTGCTTTTGATCTTAAAACAAAAGGAAGTGTAGCTGTGGCTCAAAGTGGTAGGGCATTGGCCTTGAGCAAAAGAGGTCAGGGGCAGTGCCCAGACTCTGAATTCAAGCCCCATGACCAAACAACAACAATAAACAAAACAAGAAAAAGTTTTCACCGTAGAGGTCTTTCACTTCTTTAGTTAATTCCTAGGTATTTTATTTTTTGTGGGGCAATACCAAAAGGAGTTGCTTTCCTGATTTCAGCCGTGCTCTTCTCATTGTTGGCATACAGAAAAGCCATTGATTTTTGAAGGTTAATTTTATACCCTGCTACTTTGCCAAAGTTTTGAATCAGCTGGAGTAATTTAGGAGTGGAGTCCTTGGGATTCTTTAAATACAAGATCATGTCATCTACAAAGAAGGGAGAGTTTTCCTTCATCTTTCCCTATTTAGATCCCCTTTATGTTTGCATCTTGTCTCATTGCTGTAGCTAGGCATTCTAATACTAAATGGGAGAGAAGTGGAGAGAGTGGACATCCGTGTCTCGTTCCTGAGTTTAGAGGAAATGGCTTTAGTTTTTCACCATTAAGTATAATGCTGGCTGTAGGTTTGTCATATACAGCCTTTAAAACACAATACTTTAAGGCTCTAGTAATCACTACTTTAAACTACAGAGAAATCATAGATACCTATATACATATAATCATATATATCTACTTATTTGACTCATTGAGTTTACCTTTGTTTATCAATGCTAAGGATTGAATTTAGGACCTTGAGCTTGCTACTACTTGAGCTACTTCCCCGCTGCCCCTTTTGCTTTTAGTCTGTTTTTTTAGACAGGATCTCTCATTAACTTTGAACTGGGATCCTTATGTCTTTATCAGTTGGGTATCTTCTTCTTTTTCAACTTTGGGATCTTAACAGGAATATCTAAGCTTATTGTTAGTGTTAAAATAAATGGTTTTAATAAAACCCTCAACAGAATGTGTAGTCTTAAAGGTGTTAGTGCTTGGCTCTCCTTAAACATGATTTAAAGCAAAACAATAAAACCCTCAGCTTTTTGTGCCTTAGTCTATTAGAAAAAAAGCATTAGAGGCTCTTAACACCATTTGATATCAGTCTTTAATAAAGGGACCATTTTATTGTTGGTACATCATAGATTTTAAAAAGATTATAATGGCTTTTCTCTGGTTTTGTTTCTGAGTTTGGGACAGGGATATGCCCAGTCAGTCCTGAGAGAGTGCCGCCTGGTATCATGAGGTCAAATTTTAGTCAAAAGATTTTATTTTGGAAAAATGTCCTACTTATTAAAAAAGATTTAAAGAAGAGCTCAAGGAGTTCCTTTAGGTTCCATTTCTTAATACGTTTTTCAACATTTACCTTCCATCTCCCCTCGGCACACATGTACACTCTGGTTTTTCCTGGATCAGAGTCTTCGTGTGTACCCAGGTTGTCCTGGAATGCATTTTCTGCCTGAGTCACCTGAATGGTAGGATTATAGGTGTGTGCCTCCATGTTCAACTCCACTTTAATTTTTAATTGAACCTTTTAGGAGTCCTAAATACTTGAGTGTGTATCTCCTACAAATGGGGACCTTCTGTATAGTATCACACTCATGAAATTATGCCTTGATAAAATACTGTTGTCTCATGGGCAGTCTAGACTCAGATTTTCTTAGTTGTCCTCCTAAGTTCTTGCCCTCTCTTTTTATTGATGCTCACTAACAGGTTTGCCTTGTATTTGGTTGTCGAAATTCAATTTGTCTTGCTTTCATACTCCCTGAGTCCATTTTGCTTTTTCAGAGTTTTGAAAGCTATCCTTAACAGTTACCTTGTTATCACTTGTTGTGACTGGCAGGGGCTGGCCACCGGTCATTATGTCCAAGAGATGTTCAGTGTGACCTTCAAGAACTACTCTTGAGCATTACTTGCTTTGATAAGTAATTGTTTCTTGCAATGCAAGTGAAAATAGACCTCCAAATTATGCATTTGGTAATGTTCTTTTCTCCAGGAGTTAATTATCCTTGTCTTTAATGTTTTGCCACAAGCATTGAATTTTATAGTATGTGTTTGGCAGACCTAACATTTTTAAATCTCATTTAAGCTAGCATTTAGAAAAATTCAAAGGTGAAATTAAAGTCTTTAAATCTCACAAATAATATGACATTAAAAGTCACTATGTGATCACCCCAAACAGAAAATGATTCGTTCCCAGGAAGTAATAAAAGCAGAAGTCCCTGTCTTGTCTTGAATCTGGTTCAGGGAACATGAGCTTTCGTTTTCAAAATATTTTTTAGCCTTGTTGTTCCTTGTTTCTACTCTAAAATTATTTGATAATAAAAACACTTCACCCCCAAATTACTATGTTTCCCTGGAGGTCATTTTCAAATTATCCAGTGAATTTGCTGATACTATTCTAGTGACATATGTAAAAAAACCCTAATCTTTATTCCTTATAACATTTCTAACCTGGTGATCACTAGTATCTAAATGCATGCTGGGAGAAAATAACTATGCTGCACGAATTTATCATTTGTTTCTGTGTCCCTAGGACTACGTTAGGCACACTCTCCATCTGTAGTCATTGTGTAACAGGGAAGCTGATCATGACTCGTATTGTGCCTAAGGCAAAGGGGAGGGCATCTTTTTTTTTTTTTTTCCAAAACACAGCTCACAGGAAGGGGACCGTTGAACTGGTCTTTAATCTTGTACTATGCATGTTGCTGGGAAATAAGGGGAAGGAAGCTTTGTGCTTTCTCAAGCAGTCAGCTGTTCATATTCCATATTGTGTGAAGTCCATCTTCTCAGTTTGCTGTCAGCCATTTGCTCTACTGTCAGCACTGGTGGCATGCAGTGTGTACACACACATGCCATTGGTGGCAGGAGCTTGAGCCCAGGATCATTCCTGCCTTTAATTGACACCGCTTTAGTGCTGTCATCTACCTTACCAGCAGAGGCTACACAGGCTCTGGGTTCCGATAGTCTAAGGTTGAAGCACAGCTCTGTTCCTTACATAGCTACTTACTAGAAGGGTGTGTGTGTTCTCAGTAGCCTTTCTAAGGCTCTGTTTGTCTGGGTACAGAATGACAGTAACATTATCTCACCCTAATAATTACTCAGTAGGTAATTCTCTCCAGTTTGGCCTTATGATATCACCTGTTGTCGAAATATGTCTCTGGCTAGGCAGGGACTTCTGGGGCCTAGAAGTGGAGAGCCAGGTGAGCCACGTACAGGGCTGAACCTGAAGAAGTTGGTGGAAAAATGACCCCCAGGGTGAGACTTGCAATGGGGCATTGAGGTAAAACCAGACCTGCCAGCACTGGGCATAGGAGGTCAAAGGACTTGGGTAGTGGGTGACATCTGGTGAGGTTCACTGAGGTGGCAGGGCACAATTCTAGGCATCAGGAACTGTCCAGGCTTCTTCTTCAGGTGGGGAGGAGCCATTAAAGCACTCCTAGTATCTCATGCCCCTGTTATCTCTCGGTGCCAGGGCTAATGTGAAAAGGTAATTTGTTAGAAATGAAACCAACGGAATAACAGGCTCCGGTTCCTTTTCATCTCCATCTGTTTGCCTGTTCCCATAACCTAGCAGCCCTTGTGTTCCTGGCCCCCATATCCTAGCACCTAAGTGGCTGGCTGGCATATCATAGCACCTGAGTGGCTGGCCTCAATATCTTAGCAACCCTTGTGAGCCCCTGGTCTAAAGGAAGTTTATGTCACCTATTCAGCTATGGGTGACCTATTTGGATGTGTCGTTTTCTGTTGAGAAACATTATTGTTTATGACAGATTCATACTTGAGAATGACAAGAAATAACAATACTGGACAAATGTCACTTCTCTTTAAAAGAATGGGACCATTATCTTACTATCCATTCATCTAGCTGCTAACGGACAAGTTCCCAAAGAAGAAATAATACTCTACATGTTTCTACAGACCACAGAGATAAAGTGGTAAGCTAAAGGTCACTGTTACCTTTCAGCTTAAGAAATTGTTTTCCTTATTTTCTTAAGAACAGTATTTCTTGAGAACATGAAGACTACTCACCTGGTTCCTTCATACTATGCAAAATAAGTGCATTTTAAATCACATTGGATTCTTTTGTTTTTAGACTTGCTTTTCTAAGTTGTAAGATGTCAGTTTGATGGTATAATTATACTTTTATAACCATACAAGAGATGACTTTATAACTGTTTAGTCGTACTGTCACTTTAATTAAAATAACAAACATTTTTTTATTAACTCACTATTTGCAAGATATTGTTGCATGCATTCTTTGAGACTGTTTAAGATGAGGGAGGAGACGTGCCCTTGCCCTATAGGAATTGTGTATTGTCATTGGCCTGTTAGTGTGTGGGACAGCACAGCAGAGTGGCATGTGATGGTTGTCACTTACACTGATTCTGTTATATACACACTGCCCAGAGCACAGGTGCAAAGGGGTAGGTGTGCCTTCCATGCAGTGAGTTTGTCTTCTACGAGGTGAGGGGAAATGAGTTGCCATTGCTGCAGGTTTGCTAGGTTCCCCCAGCATCCCCCTCCCTTTTTGTGAGTACCAGAGCTTGAACTCACTTGGCTTTCTTGCTTACAGCTGGGCACTCTGTCACTTGAGTCACATCTGAAGCTCAGTTTTTTACTGGCTAGTGTTGGAATCTTGCTGACATTTCTGCCCTCACTGGCTTCAAACTGTGAGCTTCAGTTCTCAGCCTCTTGAGCAGTAGCATTATAGGGTGAGGCACCAGCACTTGGCTGTTTATTTTCATTATTAATCCTTTAACATAAAATTCACCCATTTTAGCCATCTTTTAGGCTTCAGTTGTGTTTCATTAAGAACATCCATATTATTTTACCATCATCCATCCATCTATGCAGCATTTATCCTCACAAATTGAAACTTTGTACCCATGATGTGTTTAACTCTCCATTCTCCTCTCCCCAGCCCCTGGCAATCAGTCTGCTTTCTGCTTCTATGAGTTTTGGAACTCTAGGTACTGCATAGAAGTAGACTTCTACAGAATTTGTCCTGTTGTGACTGACTGCTTCCTCTTTGTGTGGTATCTTTAAGGTTCATCAGCATTATAACTTGTCAGAGTTTCCTTCCTTTAAGATGGAATAATGTTCTGTTGTATTTGTGGTCTACATGATCTTTATCCATTCATCTGCTATGGGACATGGGAGGGCTCTTTGGACTATTGTGAATGGTGCTATGATGAAAAATCTATGTGAATCACTGCTTTCACTCTTTTGGGATATATGCCCAGACACCGAATTGTTGGATTATATGGTAATTCTATGGTATTCTTTGTTTAGGTTTTTGTGGAACTACAGTACCTACCTGTACAGTTTTACATTTTCATCACCAGTACATAAGGACCTCAATTTCTCTACATTCTCACCAACACTTAACTGTTTTCTACATTTTTGTTTTATTTATTTGTCTTGATAATTGCCAACATGGTAAATTTGAAGTGTATTTCCCTGTGTTTTTGGTTTACTTTTCCTAATGATTAGTTAACGTACTAAATATCTTTTCATTTTGTTCATTGGAAATTTAGATCACGATGATTTTTAAGTTAGGTTGCTTGTTTTTTTTTCTTGTTGAGTTGTAGAAGTTCTTTATATATTCTAATTATTGGACACATGGTTTATAAATCTTTTCTACTATTTTGTGGGCCAAGTATGAATCTTTTCTGGTGCTTTTCACTTTTTCATTTGAGTTTTTTTTTAATTTGAGTTTCTATCTGGTATTTCCTCTCAGCCTGAAAGATTTAGTTTGTTAGGCCCACCTACTTGCTACCCATCCTTTCAGTTTTTGTTTATCTGAGAATTAGTTCATCGACTTTACTTTTTGTTTTGTTTTTGGTGCCGGTCCTGGGGCTTAAGCTCCTGAGGTCTGTCCCTGAGCTTCATTTTGCTCAAGACTAGTGCTCTACCACTTGAGCTACAGTGCTTTTTATGGCTTTTTCTGAGTAGTTTATTGGAGATAGAGTCACGGATTTTTCTGCATAGGCTAGCATTTAACCGCAATCCTTAGATACAAACATGAGCCACAAGTGTCTAGTGCACCTTGCTTTTAAAGGATAATTGTGCTAGATACAGAATTCTGAAGTGGAAATTTTTTATGCTCTTTTTTGGTGTGTGTGCCATTATTGGGGCTTGAACTCAGAGCCTCGTGCCCTGACTTAGCCTTTTCACTCATGTCTGGGTCTTTGCCGCTTGAGCCACACCTGCAGATCAGGCATTTGTTTTCTATTAGCAATTTAAATGTACCATCTCACCACCTTTGATTTTCCTTGATTATAATAAGGATTTGTTGTTTTATTGTTCCCCTGTATGAGATACATCATCATTTCTCTCATTGTGTTTTGAAATTTTTCTCTGGTTGACTTTTATCAGTTTGATTTTTTTAGATGTGTTTATATATGCATTTTCATTTATCCTGTGCTGGGGTTCACTGAACTGCTTGGACCTGTGGATTTGTTGAGTCTTTTGAGTCACTGTCTTTACATTTCAGTTGATTATCATAGTTTCCTTTACCTCTTCAACATGTTTAAAATTCCTGTGAAATTGTTTTGAAATCCAAGAAGTGGGCCCGGTTAGAGGTAGTTTCTATTAGCAGTTCTTTTCACACTATTGTTTTCCTGTCTGAACACTGTAGGTTACCTAATTGAGGAATTCTGGATTCTGATTTTTAATCTTCACAGTGTTGGCCTTTTTTCTCTTTGGTAACTTGCTGGTGCTAAGTCTGTGTTTCTGTCTTGGCGGTGGTATGTAGCTAATGTCTCCACTTTTTGTTGGTGTGTTTGTATCTCTCTGGCTTTTCCAGATTGGCCTGTTGTCTGCCTGACTTAGTGGCAGAGGTTGGTTAGAGGTTCTGCCATACCAGTTAAGTCCTGTGAATTCAGAAACTGACATTTCAGGCAGCCTTTACTTTCTGTCAACCACTTCACCCCAGTGTGTGGGTACCATGGCCTTGGGGACAACGAGAGATAGGAGCTCCTGCACATCCACACAGCCATGCAGGCAGCCAGGGGTGCATGGAGAGCTCATAAAGCCTCAGTCACGGGTCACCTGCAGTTAAATTGCTGGTTCTCCAGCAGTAGCAAAACTGTATGGTACTGGTTGGAGCTCTCCCACTTAGAATTCATCCAGGCCAGTGTATGTATGCATATATGTATATATGCAGGAGTGTATGCTTTTCTTTTCTTGTGTCTTCTCAATCCAGTTATTGAAGCAAAGCTGCTAAAACCGCTATGCTGACCATATCAGACAGCAGCCATTAGCACTTGCTGGTATTTTCAAAACTTTAATACTTGTCATTCTTCACCTTACAAGTATCAATAGAGATCCTGAACTGAAGAAGTAACAGTTAAAAAAAAAAAGAATGTTGGGGCTGAATGCCAAGTGGTACATGCCTGCAACTCTACCTATTCAGGAGGCTGAGATCTGGAGGCTCAAAGTCCCAAGCCATCCCAGGCAGAAAAGTTCAGGAAACTCCCATCTCCAATTGACCAGCAAAACGTGTGGTTCAGGTAGAACACCATTTGTGAGCGAGAAAGCTGAGCAAGAATGTGAGGGCCTGAGTTTAAGTCCCAGTACCAGCATATACACACACACTCATATACACAATTAAACTAAAAGGTAAAATAAAAATAAAGAACAAGAAATGGAAATTGATTTTTTTCCTCTTCAGGAAGAAAATTTTTTCTAGTAGGTTATTTAAGTGAATTTATTTCTTTTGACTTTAAATAATGAATACGCCAGATTGAATTACATTCGTTTTAATATATCTCATATCAAGTCATTTGTTGTTTTGTTATGTATTGTTCTAAAACAAGTTGGTAATACTTAATAGCATCAGAATTCTTCTTAGATTTGTGACAGTCACACAGATGTTTTGATTGAGAGATATTCCTCTAATGCTGCTATCTGACAGTGGCATTTCTAAATCTGTAAAGCTAAGCATTGACTAAGCCATTTCTCAATAATCCTAGCTGTATTAAGGCCCAGTTGCCTGACCTAAAACAGTCTAGTGAAATGATACTTGTTCTGAAAATGTATTAGTAAATTAAAAGAATCTGGGTAGTGTTTCTCTTCTAATTCTCTCCTATGTGTTCATTAGGCACCATTTGTTTCCAAAACAGAAGCACTCAAATAGAATTCTGAATAATTAACAAAATTATTCAGAAGCCTGAAGTGCTTCTAGATCTACTATCTACTAAAATTTAAACTTTGGTAAATGAGGCTGTATTATTTCACTATCAATTGTAGTTTCATTTAGTTTAATATGACTGGAGGCTTCAGACCAAACAAAATGTCAGGAGATGATCATATCACTTGAACAATGCAAAATATATTTGTACAGACTTGGGAAGCTATCTCTTGATGCTTAAACCAAAGGATCAGAATTCTATTTGATTTCTCTTTGGCTATAAATTTCTTAAAATCTATAGCATCCATTAAATACAATGCTTAGAAATCTTTACTAGTTCATTGTGAGCTAAGTGCAAATGTAATTTCTATTCTAGTTCTTTTCTAACCTCAGCCTCCTGAGTAGCTAGGATTGCAGGTGTGAGCCACTGCACGCAGCTTTGAGAAGTATTTTTGAAACTTTAGATATGTTATTGGCTTCTGTAGCTTTAATGATAAAAAAAGAAAGCAACCATAGTATGTAAATTTTTATTTGCTTAGAGTACTCTGTTACTGTTTATTTATACCAGCAATACCCATTCTAATAGAGTTCTGAACATGAAAGCTTATTTGTGAGTTGTCAGTAGTTCTTGATTCTTCAGTCACTTGAAAGAGGAATGGTATATATGTGGGGGAAACTTGTCATTAGAAACAGAAAAACATAAAAAAGAATCAAGTCTATTTTGAAGTTTTTGGTGGCTGTTAAGCAGCAATAAAAATAATAGTTTTGTAAGAGATAATGACAGCTTTCTTAACAAAAATACTTGAAATATTTAACATGTTTACAAGATGATAGAATGTTTACAGTGGAGATAACAAAAAATTTTATGGCTAGGCACTGGTGACTCAAGCCTGTAATCTTAGCTACTCAGGAAGCTGAGATCTGAGGACTGAGGTTCAAAGCCAGCCTGGTCAGGAACGTCTGACTCTTTAATTAACAATAAGGAAAAAAAACAACTAGAAGTGGTCGATTGCTAGCCTTGAGCAAAAAACCTTTAGGCCCTGAGTTTAAGCCCCAGAAAACACACACATACAAACAGAAAATTCTTAGAATTGGTAATTATGTATTTGGTATGATTTGGGAACCAATCTAATCAGGAAGGTAGGTTTAAAAGTTTGAGAGGGATTAAGCAGATGGTTTGTGGGTGAGTCTTAAAGCACACATGATCACATGGGGAGAGGCAGGACCCTAGGTCAAGTACAGTCACCAAGTCAGGGTTAGATGATTAAATATTTGATAGTTGCAACTCTTTTTTTTTTTTTTTTGCTTATGTGGTGCTGAGGAATCGAACCCAGGGCCTCAGGCATGCAAGGCAAGCGCTCTACCACTGAGCCACCTTCCCAGCCCAATAGTTGGAACTCTTTTGACATAAACATGGATGATTTAGGAATTAGATGCCTACTCTTTAATGTGAAATATATAGAATTTCTTTAACATAGCTAAAGAATATATTTATATCATTCTTTTTTTATAGCATATGTATGTATGCATATCTGTGTGTGTGTATGGTCTATATCAGAGTAGATATAGCTTTTGGTTTTGAGACAGGATCTTTGTGTTTTTCTGTGTGATTCAGGCTGATCTTGAACTTGGGATTCTCTGTGCATCCTTATTTATTTATTTAATTTTTGTGATAGTACTGGGTTTGAACTCAGAGCCTCATGCTCTTCCTTGTTTTGCTTGTTTTTATGATCAAAGCTGATGCTCTGCCATTTGAGCCACAGCTCCACTCTTGCTACTCTACCTCCCTAGCGCTGGAATTACACATGTGTAATATTTCAATCTTTTGATTCAAGAAGTAGAAAAAATATGAAGTTCACACTTTTTTCCTTTCTTTTTCTTTTTTCCTATTCCTTTATCTCCCCATTTGGGCTCAACTCAGGGCCATGTGTACATCCTCTGCTACTGAGCTACAGCCCTTCCCTGTTTTTTTTTTTTTGTAAGGGGGGGGGGTCTGGTTGTGGGACCTGAATTCTGGGCCTGGGCGCTGTCCCTCAGCTCTTCAGCTCAAGGCTAGCACTCTACCACTTGAGCCACAGCACCACTTCCGGCTTTTTATTTTTTGCTTATGTGGTTTTGAGGAATCGAACACAGGGACTCATGCATGCAAGGCAAGTGGCTCTACCACTGAGCCACCTTCCCAGCCCCATCTTCCCTGTTTTTTAGTAGACTGTGAGGTTAATATCAGTCCTTCCTCCATTTGCCTTCTAGCCTGTGGGATGGGGAGAGAAAGGAAGGGAATGGAAGGGAAGGCAGGAAGAGAGAGTATAGGAAGGGAAGGGAGTGGAAAGAAGGGAGACATCTTGAGTTAGAGCTACCAGCTGGGTTCTTTGGTGATCATCAGGACTGATGACAGTATTCTGGGTTTCTCCACTTCTGTGGTTGTGACAATATTGTGTTTCCTCATTTTTCTGAAGTTGGCTGTGATCATGGCACTTATAAAGTGACATATGTTCCTTTTGCCACTTCCTGGTAGAAACTTTGGGAGTTAGTGAGCAGTTTGCCCTTCCTTCAGGGCCTTGTGGCTTTCCAGATTGTGGAGGCCCTGTCAGTCGGCAGTCCTCAGTGACAGCCACAGAGAACAAAGTACCCACTGTCCTGAGATGGACATACCTTATTTCTTGTGAGCAAGAAATAAACTGATGCTGTTTCTAGTTACTGAGATTTGAGGCTATGTCCTGCCATAAAGCTAGTCTAACCTGCCATACAGTGTCTGCGTGTCCAACCAAAATAATGATTTTTTTTCTGCCACATAATGTTAACTTTTACTGTGTGCCAGTGATCCCTGGGAGTACTACAGGGTAGTAAGGGCTCTCTTTCCTAAGTAATCTTTGTCCAACTGTCTGCCAACTATTTAGGGTGTGCCATCACTGTGACACTATCTTCTTTTCTGGTCTTCATGCAGCTGGGTGCTCCTCCCTCCTCTGTGTTCCCACGGTACTTTGTATGTCAGTACTGTGATCTTCCATGTCTGTTGCATATTGCTTATAATGTATAACAAAAGAATATATGGAATCCCATTCTTACACATTTATAAATTTGTACATCATTTCTTTATTCTTTGTCACCCATGCATTTCAAGGAAAAAAAATATATATACTGGGGTTTGAACTCAGGGCCTCACACTCATTCAGCAGCCATGCCTGTAGCTTGACTTAATTGCTCATTATTGTGGAGATGGAGACATATATTTTTCTGCTTGGACTGGCCTTGTACTTGACCCCCTCAAGGTCTCAGTCTCCTGAAAGCTAAGATTATAAGCATAAGGTATTGGAAGCTAGCAGATTCATAAAGAATAAAATTAGATCTTTTGCTTGAACATGATTTGAGATCAAAATGTGAACCTGTTTATCTGGGGCATGTTCTCCAAATGTCTCTGCTCTGTGAATTCAAGCTTGAGATCATTACTAGTATATGAGAATAACATACACCAAATGACCAGAGCGGAAAGGTGAATGATGGGGAAGGGGGCACCCGTCACTGTGCATCTTCCTTCACTTACCTGTAATTGCTATATTTTATACCATTGTTTCCCAATCTTTTCATTATCGAGCTTCTCCTCTCCTTGTAGACTTCCCTCCCTCAATGAGATCTTATTGCATAGATATAATCTATCTACCTATCATCTATCATACATAAATACATATACATACATATGTATGTGTGTGTTCAATATATATTTGTGCTTTATTAAAAAGAATCAGGACTGGGAGGGTGGCTCAGTGGTAGAATGCTTGCCTTGCATGCATGAGGCCCTGATTTCAATTCCACAGCACCACATAAGCAGAAAAAGCTGGAAGTGGTGCTGTGGCTCAAGTGGTCGAGTGCTAGCCTTGAGCTGAAGAGCTGAAGGACAGCACCCAGGCCCAGAGTTCATGCCCATGACTGACTAAATAAATAAATAAGATTCTATTTTTTGCTTTAAGAACCATTTTTTCCTGGGTTGAGGCAAATGTCTCAAACTGGTATTTATTAAAGGAAATTTTCTTTCCTTTTGTAGGAAGGTATTTTTACTTCAGTAAGCCAAGTTTAACTGTATTGAGCCAGAACTCTGTTGTCTGATAAACCTGTGCTTTTATAATTGCTTATTTTAAGCTGATTATTATTGAAATAAGTATGCTAGAAACCTTTGTGTATTGAGAACATGGACAGTTGACTTCTGTATCTTGTATAGAGTATTTTCTTTTTCTAGACTGAAGGTCTCCAAACCACACAACACAGTCCTTCTGTATAGGCCAGATTTGTCTTTGGTTCTTCCAGTAAATATTTATGGAGGACAAACTGTGTGCATTTCTGTGTCAGAGCTGAGTACCCAGTGTTTCATGCAGCTCTTCATTCCTTATTAGTCAGGATGCCAATATGGTTTGTATATTGGTGTTTAATAAAGAGTTGTTTTGAGAGTACTTAATTTCAAGCATCAGCAACAAAGTGAAGCCAAGTCTTGGTGAAAATGTTGAGAACTGGTATAGCCTTTGTTTCTAGTGTATGAAAAGACTGAAGGCCAAGTTCTACAAGACAGTCAGTGTAGTTCTTGTGTTCCCATTTGTTCTGAGTCTGTGGCAGTTGTCTGGCTATCTCAGTGCACAGTCCTCTGCAGTGTAGGGATCTGCTTTAATCCTTAGACTGTGCTCAACAACCAATATGGTATTCACTTATATATATGCTATATATATATTTATATATGCTATGACAGAAAAAATTGAGTGTAAAGTTTGAAAAACAAAGCCCACTTCTCACTACTGTTGAATTGCCAAAGAATAAAATAAATAGTTCCATGCTAAATTTCAGAGTGCTTAAAAAGGACAAGGCAAATAGATACATTTCAGAAAAAATACAAGATGCAATGCAAGTTATGTGGATACCTTGGTTTGATTTGTCATCCAGACATAGAGCCTGTCATTCATTTATATATTGCATAAATATTCACTGAGTTTCTAATCTCTGGACCAGGCCTTTCAGTGAGTAGACAGAGGCACTTAATCTCACTAATTTTTTAAATATTAAATTTTATTTTATTGTAAAGATGCTGTACAGAGGGGTTTCAGTTGCATTTGTAAGGTAATGAGTACATTTCTTGTCGAGCATTGTTACCTCCTTTGTTTATCTCCTACTGTCCGTTCCTTCCCCACTTCCCTCACTCACTCTTTTTTTGTTGGTCATGGGGCTTGAACTCTGGGCCCGGGCACTGTCTCTCAGCTCTTAAGCTCAAGGCTAGTGCTCTACCACTTGAGCCACTGCGCCACTTCCTACCCCTCACTTCTTGAACAAATAATGTAAGACATTTTAACCCACAGCAGTCTCTTCTTGCCTGCCTGCCTGCCTTTCTCCCTTCCTTTCTCCCTTCCTCCCTCCCTCCCTTCCTCTCTTTCTTGTTTCCTCTTTCTCTCCTTCCATCCATTCATGTTTAGCCAGTTATTGTCTTCATTGTCTTCATTCTTAAAGACTTCATAAGCTTATTTGTTCATTATTCATTCAAATGTGCATTACATCAAGAAATGTACCATGTTGGTTCAGGTACAATATAAAAATAAAGAGGAAAACACAGATAGTCCCAGTTTGGAGAGCCAAACAGATTGTACAGTATGGTCAGTAATAGCAGTGAGCTCCTGTGCTGTGTTGGGGGAGACCAGACGATGAGCACAGGAGTGGAGGCTTCTAAATTAGCTGTGTAGGGAGAGGACGAAATCAAGATGTGACATTGTTTACGGTGCTTGGGATAGAACTCAGGGCCTCAGAGGTGAGGCAAGCTCTGCACCACTGAACTATCTCCCAACCCATGATATGATTGTTGATCTGGCCTTTTAGTGGGAGCTGGAGGGAAGGGATAGTTCCAGTTAGAGGAAACTGTTAAGTTACTATAAGGAGCTAAAGGTACCTTTTACAAAATTGCAGTGTTTGCTTTTGAATTGGCTGTAAGAAGTGAGTTCTAAAGTGATGAACCAAGTGAAACAGGAATGCCAAGAAGTATTTATAGTGTTGTACAAATAGTGTGTAGTGAACAAGATAGCCCACACATACTATTCCATCAGTTTTAAGTAGTAAATACAAAATTGATAAGCAATTTAGAATTTAATAGTCTTCCCCCATTTATGCTTAGTTAGGATTTAGTGGTTAGCAGATTATAAATCAAGAGAATTAGGATGTTCTGTGAGATCAACACTGACATGAGATCAATACAATGTAAGATCAATATTAATGTGTCAGATGATATGGATAGAAAGTGTATGAGTCCCCATTTCAATGAAAAGCTATCCTACCTACCAGGAAGCCTAGCCCTGGTTGGTCACATATAAGGCGAGCTCAGACAGGAAATAGGACTCTTATCTCAAAAAAAACAAGAAAAACCAAGTTTGGAGGTATGGTTCAAAGAGTACTTGCTTGGCAAGCATCTAGCCCTGAGTTCAACCTCAGTACTGCTTAAAGAAACCTCCAAGTATTCTATTATCTACTATGCTAACTTGTCTTGTGTTGATTTGTGAACTAGGCCACTTCGATGCGCTTCATAATCATACTTATGTCACCTACATTTGGTTTAATTCTCTACTGCCTTTGTCTGAAAGTCTGAATTTGTGAATGTGGAGCCCCCATTTTCTTTTTGTGCTGGGTCCTACCAAATTATGTAGCAGCCCTGCCTATTCAGTTAGTGGAGACAGGAAGCTAAGGAGAAGTAGATGTCCTTGTGCCCTCTGGAGAGTAGCAGCCAACCAATTAAAGCATCCCAGCGCATTAGCAGGGCCATCTGTAGTCTGTGTGTGTGGATACCTCAGGCTGGCCAGCCTAATGTCATGTGACATTCCATTTATTTGACAGACTCTGTAGCTTCCCAGATCCTGTTCTCCAAACAGCCTTTTAATTGTGATTTGGCTCTTCTGTGGTCTTCCTACAGGGAGAGAACTGGCTGGTCATGCTGACTCCATGCTGCTTCAAGAAGTTAGCTACTAATGTGACATTCTGGTTAGCTATCTCAGTGAGGATCTTTAATGGGGGGTTCCCATGACAGGTCTGCTTCTGCTGGATTTCTGATGCTCAAGGCTGAAGTCCAGGCATTGTGTTGATAAATTCATCAAGCATGCAAGTGAATAACAGTGATTGAGAGGAAGGACTTTGGAGGCAAGACAGTCCTAAGTTTGCATATCAGTCTGTTCCTTATCAAGATGTACAATCCTCCCTCCCCCACAGTGTAACCCCCGCTTTCACTATATTTGATGTCAGTATAACATGTGGAGGAGATGGGGACAAACAAGTCGTTTAAGGATTCAGGTGGACCTGTTGCAACAATGAGAAGTACAAAATGTCATGTCAAAACCAGCTTTACAATGTCGGGGGGGGGGGGGGGGGGGAGGGGGGAGGCTGGGAAGGGAGGTGAAGGGTAAACAAAGGAGGAGGCTGCAATGCTTGGTAAGAAATGTATGCATTATCCTGACCATGTAATTGTAACCCCTCTGTACAGTATGTTCTCAAATAAAATAAAATTAAATTAAAAAAAAATTTTTTTTGTTACTGTATCTCATAACTTAAAATATGGTCTTCAAAACTTACTGTTCAGGGTGAGGGGAGGAGCCTGGGAAAGAAGGGAAAGTAGGAAAAATACAAAGGAGGGGGTAACAATGTTCGACAAGAAATGTACTCATTACCTTACTCATGTAACTGTAACCCTGTACAGCATCTTTACAAGAAAATAAATTTTTTTTTCTTTTTTTTCTTTTTTTTTTTTTTTAAATTTTATTTTATTTTATTTGAGAACATACTGTACAGAGGGGTTACAATTACATAGTCAGGATAATGCATACATTTCTTACCAAGCATTGCAGCCTCCTCCTTTGTTTACCCTTCACCTCCCTTCCCAGCCTCCCCCCTCCCCCCCAAGAAAATAAAATTTAAAGAAAAAAAAAAAAGATGTACAATCCTGACCTTTCTGTGCCTAGTCCTTCATCTTTTAAATGGGGTTGAATAAAGTAATATAAAAGATTGACATTTGGGACCAGATAATGCTTTGTTTAGTACAGGGATGCCTGAGGATTATACTGTTTATTAAAGGATGCTTAGCAGCATCCCTAACCTGAACCCCATGGAAGCCAGTAGCTGCTCCCCTAGCCCCAGTAAAAACAATCAGTGTTTCCAGACATTGTCAGAGCTCTGCTGTGGAGGATGAAGTGGAGGATGAAGTAGGTCCTGGTTAAGAACAGTGGGTACAGGTGAATAAAGAAGAAGGCAGATGTAGGTTTTGTGTTAGCTCTGGTACTAATGGTGAGGATAGTTACCATCCTGAGACTCCCATAAGTCATTCATCAGCCTTGCAACCATCCAGTTCTTTCCATTTTTATGCATAAATAAGTCTCTTATGGACACAGACTAAAAGTAAAAAAAAAAAAAAAAATCATACCTTCAAAAAAACAGGAAAGAGCCAGGCACTGGTGTCTCACGCCTGTAATCCTAGTTACTCAGGAGGCTGAGATCTGAGGATCCTGGTTCAAAGCCAGCCAGGGCTGGAAAGTCTGTGAGACTCTTATCTCCAATTATCTACCAGAAAACGGGAAGTATGGCTCAAGTGGTAGAGTGCTGGCCTTGAGCTGAAGAGCACAGGGACAGGGCCCCACAACTGACTCAAAAAAAAACAAAAAACTGAGAAAAGAAACAATTCTTGGGATTAGCAAGTGAGAAAATGGTGTCTGAGCTCACAGTAGTGACAGTAATGTGATTATTAATGTTGAGTAAACTGCATTGGAGCATTTCTTTCTTCAGTTCCTACCACTTGCAGTAAGCATAAGCAAACAGTAAAAAGCTTTGTAATAATTACTAAAAAGCAAATTGGATGAAAGGATGATGAATATTCCAACAGATAGTGTTAATTAAAAATTGATCAAAGTAAAAACAGAAACCAAAAACTTCACAGATAGGAACAAAAGAAAAAATATAATCAGTCTATAAACATGACCGTGGTTCAATTTTAATAAATTTTAAATCTTTGAATCTTTTCTTTTTAAATTGGTAAAGATTTTAAGCAATGCCATCCAACTCTTGGGTGTTATAGAAGCTTCTTTACACATTGGTTATGGGACAGTGGAGGCAAACACAAAGATGCATTACATTGAGCAGGAGAAAGCAAAATGCAATTGTCAGTGTCTTAAAATACCCTTTATATTCTCAGACGTTACTATATGAATGAGTTTTGGGGAGTAAATTGCTTTCTCTGGAATTTTAGGTTTTATACACTTTGACCCTCTTTCTGTTCATTAGTTTTTAAGGATATGTTCATTATAGTGTTTTATGAGTGAATGTTTACAGTGTCCATTTTTATATTTATAGTATGCGCAGAAGCTTATAATCCTGATGAAGAAGAAGATGATGCAGAGTCCAGGGTATGTAATTTACTGAAGAATCAATACTCTTGTGCTTTGTGAAGGAAATAATCACAGAGAAGATGTTAACAGGCATACAGGTTCACAGCAGAAACAGTGGAATTATTTTATCTATATCTTTTCATAAATTTTATCTCAGTCTGCTTGTACTTCAAGTTCTGTAGAACCATTTTTATCTAAGAAGCATCTCTGAATAAAAAGAAACAGGAGCATAGTGCTCACTGCAATTGCAGTTTTCTTTTTTTGCAGAGTATATTCTCGGACTCAAGAGTGTTTTCAGCTATCTTTTTTTATAGTTACAGTGTTATTTTTCTTACACAGTGTTATTTTTATTACATAGTAAAAAAATTTCTGGGAAAGACCCTCTGCTCCTATTAATGGATAACAACAGAAACTTACTCTGAAACAAACCTGACGATAAAATTATATCTGAAGAGTTAGCACAACAGTTAAGACTTTTTAAGTCTGTGTGTTTTGATATTTTCCACATTCACTGATTTCTTGGAAGCCCAGACTTTTACAAGAATTTGTCTAATATGATTTGATTTTGTTTTTAAGTTGTGTCTTTCAGGTTAGTTCTACTTTTATTTATTTAGTAAAAAGTAAACTGTGTCTGCAAACAGAAGATAGTAATGCAATTTTTTTTTAGTATATACTTTGTGAATGTCTTCTTTGTTTCTTTGACCTTAAAACAGAACCCAGGCTTGGAGACTTCAAGCCTGTAATACTAGTTACTTGGGAGGCAGAGATTAGGGATTGTAGTTCAAGGCCAACTCTGGCATAAACATTCAAGAGAGTCCATCTTGACCAAAGCTTGATGCTAGGCTGAAACAAAATGGCTTGGAGCAGTGGAACATTCCTGTCATCCCAATGACAAAGGGGAGCGCAAATAGGTTTTCAGCACAAGCTGGCCCAGGCATAAAGTGAGACCCAATTTTTTAATATAACCAATGCAAAAATGGGCTGGCTGAGCAGCTTAAGTGGTAGAACACCTGCTTAGTTAGTAAGGTGTTTAAACTCAGGCCCTGAGTTTACACCCCAGAGCCATCACACACACACACACACACACACACACACACACACACACACACACACACACACACAGCATAAACAAAAACCTCTGTATGTAGCTCTCATACACCCCAGAGCCATCACACACACACACACACACACACACACACACACACACACACACACACACACACAGCATAAACAAAAACCTCTGTATGTAGCTCTCAAAAAACACTTCAGTGAGATTGAATGTTAATAAAGAAAAGCATATAGCAGGTACATCATTCCATCATGAGACTTCCTGAGATAGGAGAATCTAATGGTAGGAAGATTGGGTGCCTTATAACTTGGATCTTTAAGGCTCATTTTGTCCCTGTGCCCATAGGAGTTCCCAACCCCAGGAATCATTTCTTATCAGTACAACTTAAATTATTTTGATGAAGCCCACAAATCCCAGCCTGGAAATAGTGTTGCTTTAAAAATCAAGAGATTTATCACTAATCTGTGATGTACTGTAAAGCCCCTTATGCAGTCTTAAACTCGACTTTTAGTATCATACACTTTATGCATCTGTCTGAAACATTCAAAGATTCCATACATTGATACAATCTCATAATTGAGATAAGTTTGATCAGGTAGTTCAAATTAGTTTCTAAAAAAATCTAACTTGTCCAGGCACCTGTGCTCACACCTATTATACTAGCTACTCAGGAGGATGAGATCTGAGGATTATGTATTGAAGCTAGCCCCAGTAGGAAAGACCGTGAGTCTCTTATCTCCAATTAGCCAGCAAAAAACTGGAAGTAAAAATGTGGTTCACATGGTTGAGTGCCAGTCTTGAGTAAAAAAGCTCAGGGATAGTGCCCAGGCCCTGAGTTCAAGCACCAGAACCGACATACAAAAACAAATGAATAATAAAGTAAGAGCACTTCACAGTACAGTTTGAATACAATATGCAGAGGGAGTTTAGCTACTGTTGAATGTATGAGAGTGAAGTGTTGGCTTATTCAAACTAATTGCTCACAGTTAAGGAGGTTATCCCAATTAAGATTCACTTGAGTGCATAGTAGAACCCAATCAAATGGAGATTAAACATAAGAAAGAAAATACTGGGGAGAGTTTATTGGGCAGATGCTTAGAGAACCAATTTGGAAAAGGTGAAGCTGTGGCAAGCAGGCACCTCTGCAGTCCTTCAGCTTCAGCAGCAGGAGTTCAGGACTTGAATGTTGTCTTTGGACAGCCCCTGGCTTCCATTCTCTCTATTGCTGTGTCTCTCAGTTCAAAATTCAGTTTTCCCAAGAGTTGCGGATAAACCCAGTGGTGATGAGAATTGAGCCATGGTTGGCAAATGAATGTGGCTACTCAAGAACACTAATAAACAAGGGGGTAGGCAGGCCTACAGGAGGATGTGGTTATGTGGTTGGGCATTTACTTAAAGACTGCCCACCCATACCTCTTTAAAGCTTTTTTTTTGTAATTCATATATTAATTGGATGGTTATGATTATAATAAAGTGCTCTAGTTTCTCATTTAGGTTGAATGTTCTTTTCTTTAGACATTAATAAAGACTATATATATTTTTTGTCTTAGAAACTAGAAGGCAATCTAAATTATAGCCCTTAGGATTTATTCAGTCTAGGCAGATAATTGGAAACTGTGAGGAAAATCTGTATTGTGTTTTGTAGATGACATAGCATTTAGATATTCAATATTATTTCTGGGATAATTACCAGATCCTCACATGTCTAGTATACATGGGTATTTATTTTCTGATATAAATTCAAAGAAAATATAACTACTTATGAGTCATTGTGGAAAACAGTAAGTTTTAGTTGGAATACTTTTAATAAGAATTTAAGGGTTGTATGTATCTAGCTTGCATAACCTGGGAGTGTTTAAGAGTGGGGTATGTATTATTTTCCACAGAATTTCTTTGGAAGCCTTCTGCATATCTGGCCAGTTGTACAGATGTGAGCAAGATGAACAAGTCCTAGGAGCTTAGAGTCTAGAGCAGTTATAAACAAAGTAAATCAATGGGCAATTAAAAATAGGAAATGCTAAAGATGCAGTGAAACAGGGTAAGAATTAAAATCCTAAACCACTGGAGCCCTGATTCTTCAGAGTAGTTCAAGGCCAGAAGGTCTGAGGAATCTTGCCAGCCTGCACAGTGTTTTTGGCTTGATCTGACCAATAGTGTGATGGCAGGAGTGGCTGGATTTGAATGGCTAAGTGCGGGTGGGAAAGGAAGAAATGGTGGGGATATATATGTGTGTATACATATATGCATATATACACATATGTATATATACACATACATATATATACACATATATATGTATACACATATATACATATATATACACATACACACACATATATATATATACATATATATGTGTATATGTGTATGTGTATATATACACACACACACACTCACATTTTATTGTAAAGGTGATGTGCAGAGGAGTTATAGTTACATAAGTAATAAGGTAATGAGTACATTTTTTTTCCAACAGTGTTACCCTGTCCCTTATTTTCTCCCACTTTCTCTCCTCCCCAACTCGCCTCCTCTCTTAAGTTGTAAAGTTCATTTCCAACATAATGTCTAGTGAGTCTGATCTGTTGCATTTTCACCCTTTCGTCACATGATTTCTGTGATTCCTCTTCCCTTCCCCAAATCAGATAACTTATTATATACAAAACAAAGGGCACCTACAGACATGATAGAGTCCATTGCATTTTGAAGCTGGAGAAGGGGGTGTTTGTTTTGTTTTTGTTTTTACAGTATTGAGGATGGACCTCAAGGCCTTGTACAATGCCCCCAGTCCTTTTGCTTTACTATGTTTTTCTTTTGCTTTACTATGTTTTTCTTGTAGAGTCTTACAGTTTTGCCTGGGGCCAGTCTGGGACTTAAGTTGATTATCCTACCTCCTCCTCCTCCTAGTAGCTGGGATTATAGGACTGTACCTTGTCTGACAGACTGGGGTGTTCTTTTTTTTTTTTTTTTTTTTTTATCATTATTATCTCTACTTTTTTTTTTTTGTGAAAATACCATAAGAGGGGTTACAATTACATGAGCAAGGTAATGAGTACATTTCTTATCAAGCATTGTTGCCTCCTCCTGTTTCCCCTTCCCATCCCCCCCCTCCACCAAAGTTGTAAAGTTTGTTTTTCGACATAATGACTTGTACATCTCATTGTTGCAATGGGTCCACCTGTATCCCTAGTTAAACAATTTGTTTTTTCCCTTCCCCTCCACAAATTATACCAAAAACAAATACAATGAAGGCAGGGGTTATACTGTGGGGGAGGGACATACAAAGCAACAAAGAAATCATCTTATAAATATGTTAGAAACAATTGCAAGAAAGAAAAAACATAAAAATATGGAACGCTTCACGAATTTGCATGTCATCCTTGAGCAGGGGCCATGCTAATCTTCTCTGTATTGTTCCAATTTTAGTATATGTGTTACCAAAGCAGATACTGGTTAAATCTTTTAAAAGATTGCTTTCAGGAGATGGGAAGGAGAAACAAAGGAGAGGCAACAATGCTTGATAAGAATGCTTGCCCCTGTAATTGTAACCCCTCTGTACGGTAATTTTACAATAAAAAATTTAAAAAAGAGAGATTACTTTCAACTCTATGAAGAATGGGTTGGACAATGTGAAAATAATCTTGTACAAATTTGTGTCACAAGATAACTCAGTCTTCTTCAAAGAACTGTATAAGTAAACTATATTAATTGTTTTTCTAATTCTCTTTCTTCAGGGGAGCCGGAGTTGCCAAACTTCGGTTGTGATTTTCTTTTAACTAAAATTCACTATTTTCAAAAAGTCAGTATTTTAGGTTTTGGGATTACAAAGTCTCTTACAGTTACTCAGCTCTGCTATTGTAGCTTAAAATTGGTCACAAAGCAAATAAATAAAATAACATGCCAGTGCTCCATTAAACTTTATTTGTAAGCTGAGCCCTGGTGGCTCACACATGTAATCCTGGCTACACAGGAGGTTGAGATCTGAGGATTTCGGTTCAAAGCCAGTCCATGAGACTCTTACCTCCATTAGCTGTCACAAAACCAGATATTGAGCTATGGCTTAAAGTGATAGAGCACTAGCCTTGACAGAAAAGCTTAGGAACAGCACCAGGCCCTGAGTTCAAGTTTTATTACTAACTTAAAAACAGCAACAAAACAAAGCACAGCTTTATTTGTAGATATCTTTAGCCTTCTCTTAGGCCAGAAAGACTCAAGAGTTTACAAGACACTCTTACAGAGGACATTCTGCAGTCTTCATCCTTCTGGAATAAAAGTTTGGTGAGACTATAGAATATTAGTTTCTGAGTTTACTCTAAAATGAGCAATTTATACCAGGCATGATAGCCCTTGCTTATAACTCCAGCACTCAAGGGATGGAGGCTGGAGGATTGAAGGCTGGCCTTCAGTCATATAGGGCTACATAACAAGACCCTGTGTGTGTGTGTGTGTGTGTGTGTGTGTGTGTGTGTGTGTGTGTGTGTGAGAGAGAGAGAGAGAGAGAGAGAGAATCCATGAACATCACTATCTTTCAGGATATACAGTTGCTCGCTGTCGTCTGGAAATTCCTTACACTCTGTGGGTACAATTATCTCCAATTCACACAAACATTTATTTAATATTAAGTAGAATATGCATTTAAGAATTTACTTGTTTCTAGAAAGTTAATTGAGTTTCAAAGGAAAGACCTACATCTTGAAGACTGTTGAATTTAGGAGAAAACGAATGAAGGCCATCTCTATAAATTTTCTGTGTGGCTGTTGTAATATATTGTCCTTTTGTACTTGTCCCTACTGGCTGTGAACTTTTCAGTCTCTTTAGCCAATCTTACATAATTTCATAATGAACTAGGGTGGGAGAGCTGTACTTAAACAGTGTGTGCCAGTGGCTTACACCTAGCTACTCAGGAGGCTGAGATTTGAGGTTCACAGTTTGAAGCTAGCCTGGGCAGGAAAGCTGGTGAGACTCCTATCTCCAGTTAATTAGAAAAAAAAGCTACAGTGGAGCTGTAGCCTAAGTAGTAAATCACCAGCCTAGAGTAAAAAAAAGCCAAGGTATTGGCTGGGAAGGTGGCACAGTGGTAGAGTGCTTGCCTTGCATGCATGAGGCCCCGGGTTTGATTCCTCAGCACCACATAAGCAGAAAAAGCCAGAAGTGGCGCTGTGGCTCAAGTAGTAGAGCTCTAGCCTTGAGCTGAAGAGCTGAGGGACAGCACCCAGAGTTCAGGCCCCAAGACTGACAAAAAAAAAAAAAAAAACACCCAAAAGCTAAGGTACAGTTTCTAGGCCCTGAGTTTATGTCACAGTACCAGGACAAAACAAAAACAAACACTCCCGGCCCCTACTTTCCAGTGCCGTGTTGATAAATGCAGCCAATCCAGTTCTATGTGATGTATGTTGGTCGTTGCAGACAATCCAGTGCTGTGTTGAGGGATGTGTACTGTCTCCTGACAAGCTGTATTACTTTCCCTATTGAGTAGGCTCATTGTCCTGTCACCTGAAGTGAATCTCAGGTGAATCTAAATGAACAAGAGCACTAACAGTTCTTTCTAGCATACCTGTTGCTTCTTAAACAATTTTGATTGGTATTAACTCCTTTTTTTCCCATGATTTTGTATCATTTTAGATTATACATCCCAAAACTGATGATCAAAGAAATAGATTGCAAGAGGCTTGCAAAGACATCTTGCTGTTTAAGAACCTGGATCCGGTAAGATAAATCTTGATAAGAGAAATTGTTTCTTCAGTACCAGGGTCAGGAGTCATGAAATGGTTTGAATTGATCCTCTTCCCAAGTTAATATCACTCTGGGATGGTTGCAGTGGCCTCAAGGTGGATGCCTGCTCATCTGTGTTGGCGCTGCAGGAGCAAAAGTGAGAGGGGTTCACACTGTGAAAGTCTGGAACCAAGAAAGCCTTTCTGGCTGTCTTGAATTAAGGTTACTTGCTCCACACATAGTCCTGATAAGACTGGCTAAGGAAAGGTTCAGAGCTTGCATTCTTCATACACTCCATAGACAAGTGCAGGAGCATTTATGGTATGTGGAGAAGGGCCTCTCTCAACAGAGAGACTGTATATTTGAGTGTGTAAAACCTCTATATTATACATACTTTTAAAGTAGAGAGTTTTGAAATCTCTTGCACTTGGTTAGGGTCTTTCTAGGGTGCTCTCAGTGAATAAGCTTGCTCTTCCAATTTGCAAAATCAACTCTGTTCTTTTTTTCCCCCCAAACTTCACATCATCTACCTTTCAGTTTGATGCCTTAGAGAAAAAAAGCATTAATTCAGTATCTACTTTTTTCTTTTACTTTTTTTGGTAGGAGGGCTTCTTAAAAAGGCAAGTTTTGAAAGATTAAAGGAAATGTTCGCCTAGCAAGTATGAAGCATTGAGATTAAAGGAAATGTTTGCCTAGCAAGTATGAAGCACTGAGACTCAACGTCAGCTGTGCTCTCAGAAACCACCAAAAACAAACACAAACACAAACCACCTAAAACAATACCATCCTCCATCCAGCTCAAGTCTGGTTAAGAGTTTTGGTGAACTCTAAGACATAATTAACCCTGTCACGGAGTGAGAGTTCAACTGTTCAGAGTGGCCCTGGCACTTTGGTCTTTGTCTGCCCAAGTGTATTCATTCAGTCCATTTATCCTGCATTTACTGAGTTCCATCACTGAACCAACAATGCTGGTGAATGTGAAGGAAACAAAGACCCAGTTCAGTGCTCTGAGTTCCGGTAGATGACATGTTCTCTAAGGCAAAGGCCATGTAAATATTTAATTCTTTTGTTCCAAATGCATGTTCTAAAATTTATCGAGTCTTCTACTTACAGGAAGGCTATTTTTTGACTAGGATTTTACATGGGAGAATTCCAGAAGTCACTAAAAAATTAAGGTAGCTTTCAGGTTTTACTTACCAGGGGATATTTGATGCAGATTCTGGCTTAGAAGGTCTGAGCGGAGTCTGGAAACTTGTGTTTCCTACACGTTCTCAGGTAATGTTGATGCTCCTAGCCTACAGCGTACTTCGATTACTAAGGACTAGAGCTAGGTGTGAAATGTTCAAGTTCAATATTTTGGTATTGCCATATGTCATTCTGTTTGCTACTTTTCTGTTCATTGAACTGGTATTTTCATGCTTCAGCAGTGACTAAGCAGTGATATTCTGGTTGTTTGTGTACACTAACTGTACAGAAACAGTCACTAATGATACTTTCCTGAGATCCTGCCTATTCTACTCTATCCTATAAAGTAAAATTGATTTTCCTTGTTATTTCGACTTTAACTTTTTTTAAAGTTAATTACTTTTTTCAGTTAATTGAACTCAGGGCCTCATACATGCGAGGCAGGCAACTCTACCACTTGCACTACATCACAGCACCTTTTTTCATGGGTGGTTTTCAGGGTAGGGCCAAGCTTCATACCTAGGCTAGCCTGAGCTACAGTCCTTCTACTTGTGTTTCTCCGAGTCCAGGATGACAAATGTGTGTCAGTACACACAGCCATTGTGTTTCCCTCCTAGCTGGGATAATAGATGTGTGCCACTACTCACAGCCATTGGTTGAGATATGGAGTCTTATGTACCTTTATTCTGGGCTGGCCTCAAGCTGCAGTTCCTTGATCTCTCTAAGCACTGTGAAATTATGACTGTGTTTCAAACTATTTTTTAAGAACATCTTTTTGTTAGTATAGTTTGGTAAGGAGCATCTTTACTGCATTAAAGTGCTTTACTTAAAGTGCATTACTGCATTTTTTTTACAAATATGATTTCTTTTAGACTTTTTTCACTGCTCTGTTCAAAATCTTCAAAGTATATTTTAAAAGCAAGGTCATATAGAGGACAAAAAAGGCCCCAGCTGGGTGCTGGGCATTCATGCCTATAATCCTAGTTATTCAGGAGGCTGAGATCTGAAGTTTGTGATTCAAAGCCAGCTCAGGCAAGAAAGCCCGTGAGACTCTTATCTCCAATTAACTACCAAAAGATGGAAGTGGAACTGTGGCTTTAGTTATAGAGCACTAGACTTGAGCAAAAAATGTTCAGTACGCAGTCCCTAAGTTCAAGCACCAGGACTAGCATACACACAGACACAGACACACACACACACACACACACACATAAATGTGTATTTTATAGAGAATGTTGTTTTATAGAGAAGCCACACAAATATAGTTAGGTATTTCTAAAGTGATAATTTTGTTTTTCTTTTTGTTATGAAATAGGCTTTTGCTATATAGGCTCAGACCAGCTCAAACTTGTGGTTCTCCTGTTTCAGCCTTCCAAGTGTTGAGATTATAGGTGTGTGCTATTATATTCAATGAAGATTAATTTTTGAATTTGAGATCAAACTAGCTTGATTTATTTATTTCCCTCTTCTCAAATTTATTACTTTGAATGAGAAATTTAGCCTAAAAATGTAAGATTGAATATTTTATAATAAGCATATATTTCCAGCAACCTTCTAGTGTGTGTGTGTGTGTGTGTTTGTGTGTGTGTGTGTGTAAACTCAAATGTATTTTAATTGAAGTATATATTCAACTCATACGATCTGTCGATCCTGTAACTTCTTTCCATTCAATTTCTTTACTGCCCCTAGTTTCAAAGCTTCTATAAGGTGTTTGGTGCCATCAAGGAGGTTAGATGTGACTCTTGCCCTTCTGGGACCTATACTTGGGTGAGACCCAAGCACACAGACAAAAGAATGTTGGTAATAGATGGTGACATGTGATCAGGATGCTGTAAGAGGATGAGTGTTGTCTTAAGCTACCCTGAAGATTCAGAAAGGTGGAGAGCCTGCTGAGCTGCACTTGAGAAAGTGAGAAGGAAAACATTGGGTTACAAAAAGTACAGAGAGTATTACCACTAGAGCCTAAGTGGACATCAGATGGCAAGGGAGTTAATGAGTGGATGCTGTTTTATGAAGGGCATTCTGAAGTGTTATCCTATAATATTGGACACATCCTTTAAGCAGTGGGCCCAACTGAAGAGTTTGAGCACAAAATTAACCTCGTATTCATCTAATATTCCCTTGGGTGGCAACATAGAGGGTAGAGTTAAAGAGCAGAGAGCAATGGAGGGCATGGACCAGTGAGGAAACTACGCTATGACCCAACATAAAGAAATAGGCTTGAAGTAGGGAAGGAAGAAAAGGGACAGACTGAAATGGTGTCAAAAAATAAACAGGATTAACAGAATTTGCTGGTTCCTGTAGTTGGAGCCTGACAGGCTAAGATGACTGTCGGTACGTGGTGGAATTACTGTGCAATAGCAAAAGTTGAGAGACACGTGAGAAAAAATAATTGATAATTAGAAGAATGACTTGGCTTTGCATTTACTCGTTCATCGGACTTTCCTGAAGTCATGGTTGAGCTTGAAAATACTGCATTTCCTGGACCTCGCAACATTTATCTGCAAAGGACTGTATATTTATATGTTGAACCACAGCATTTATAATTATTCATCTCTTTGAAGATATTCTTTTCATGAATATTTTAATGCTTAACTCTGTAGGCCATTTTGCTTCTGAAATATTTCTAATCTGAGGCTAAATGAAATAATTTTCCTGTGCTATATGACAGGTTCTCTCATTAGTGCAGAGTAAATTATTTCTTAACTGAGTCAGGCCTTTTATTGAGCTCAGTCTTGAATTTGCATTCTGTGGGAGAATTAGATGTGAATTTCCTACAGTAGTTGTCAGTCATTGTGCTAAACCTCTGCATATTAAATATTTCCTAGATTCTCTCCACTCTGTGCATGATTATGAGGAAATTATGTTTTTGATTGACTAGAACAGATAATCTGTCACATAGAGAAGTTCCAAAAGAAATAACTTTTTTCTTCATTTTTTTCAGAATTTTTCATAGAGACATGTATAAATTCTTTATCATTTAAAAGTTGTGCATTATGTATCTATTATAAAATGTACCCAATTCTAACTTAAACCAAAATTTGCTATAGTAATCTATCTTACATTTCTTTTTTCCCTAGTTCAACAGGTAGAGTCAGAATGAATCAATAAAGCAGATATTCCTCTCCTACCTGCCTTAAAAGAGTTGAAATAAGCATAGAAAGCAAAATAAAGTATTAATAAACTATGTAATCAACGTTCAGAATTTGACAGGTGACCATATGCTGCTTCAGCTGATGAACTCATTTGGGTAAAAGGGTCCCCATGAGGCCAATTAGCACCACATCAGAATAGCTGTGTTTTACTGGCACTCTGCTTCATCCTTAGCACTGGCTGCTGGCCCACAAACAGGTGCCAGAGCTCACCTAGCAACCCACAGAGGGGACAGAAACCACTTTCCTACAACCTTAAAGCCATTATTTGTCCAAGGCTTTCTTAGTCCATGTGAAGCTGCAAAATTATATCCTCTTCTCAAATTGTTTTTTTTAATTAAGAAGTTTTAATTAACATAGGAAAATTTTGCTAAAATTCAGAATGCACAAAAAATAGAGGAAATCTACCCTTTATCTCTGTCTCCCAGCAACCCCAGTTTCTCTCCACTGAGTTATGTTAATGCTATCATGTGCATTTTCCGGGGTTAAGGAATGAATAAACAAATGTGAATTCTCTTCTGAAATATAGCTGGTTAAATAGAATTTCCAGAGTCTCTCTAATAATTATTTTTATTAGTATCTTAAAAGTTTAGAGTGATAGCTTTTATGTGTTTTGGAGCGAAGCCATGAAACTACATTAATGTTTTGTGGTATAAACTGTTAAGATTATGTACATAATAGAGAAGCTCAAAATAACCAAAACAACATTGAAAAAAAGTGCAGGGCTGTAGTTCTTAAATTTCCCAGTTTAACAATTTACTGCATGGAGAGGAGTGGGCGAGAATGTTGAAAGTGGTGACATTGATCAAGACATTGTACTCATAACTGATTTGTTAAATGGCAACTCCTTTGTACAACTACTTAAAGATAATAAAAGTAAAGGCTCACTGTAAAGCCACAGTACTAAAAACTGTGTGGTTTTGGCTTAGGCTATAGAGAAATAAGGAGTTAGAATTGAGTTTAGAATGGATTAAAACCCTATCATTTAAGAGCTGAAATACTAAACTCTTAGAAGAAAACATAGAGCTAAGTCTTGATGATCTTGGATTTAGCAATGAATTCTTAGATACCCAAAGGGAATGATAAATTGGACTTTATATAAATAAAACATTTTTACATCATTAAATATACCTCCCCTAAAAAAAAAAAAAGAAGGAAAAAAAGACAAGACTACAGAATGGGAGATGTTAGCAAATCATATATATGGTAAGTGTCTAGTATCTAAGATATATAAATAATACAACGTCAAAAAAGACAAAATTAATTTATAAATTGGCAAAGTACTTGAATAGTTTTCTCCAAAGAACATATATGACCAACAAGCTGATGAAAATATTCTCAATATGATTAGTCATTAAGAAAGTACAAATCGGTCTGGGAAGGTGTCTCAGTGGAAGAGTGCTTGCCTTGCATGTACGAGGCCCTGGGTTTGATTCCTTAGCACCACATAAGCAGTAAAAGCTGGAAGTGGCGCTGTGGCTCAAGTGGTAGAGTGCTAGCCTTGAACTGAAGAGCTGAGGGACAGCGCCCAGGCCCAGAGTTCAGGCTCCACAATCGGCAAAAAAACAAAACAACAACAAAAAAGAAAGTACACATGAACACTACAGTGAAATACCACTTTATCTCCATTAAGATAGTTATCGTTGAAAAATAAAGAAAGAAAAGAAAATAACACTGGTGAGGATGTGAAGAAATTAGAACCCTCTTACATTGCTAGTTGAAAAGTATAATGGTTCAGCTGCTGTGGAAAGTGGCTGTTAGTTCTTCAGAAAGTTAAATGGAGCTCAGGTATGGTACCACACACCTGAAAGAATTGAGAACTAGTACATGTATAGCAATGTTCATAACAGCACTATTCCTGAGACAGAGGGGAAATAACTTGTCTATTAACACAATGAATAAGCATTGTGGGATTTATATATGTTATTCCTTAGTTTGAAAAAGTATTCAAGTATGATACATGCTCCAAATGGGATGAATTTTGTAAACAGTATGATAAATCACACAGAAAGTCACTTTTATGATTGTATTGTATTGAAGTATTCAGAATAGATAACTATGGAAAGAAGAAAACAGATTGTTGGTTTCCAAGAGGAAGGTGGCAAGTTCCTGCTTAGTAGTGGGAATATGTGTTTAAGGTTTTCTTCTGGTGTGATGAAAACATTGTAACTATGTTGAGGTGGTGGTAATAGAGCTGTGGTTCTATTAATTGTTCACTTTTTGAGCTAATTAATACTATGTAAATTTTATCTCACCATAAAAATGTACTTCTTTCCCACCACTTCTTTTTAATATTATACTGGAAATCCAAACTAACACAGCTAGGAAAAGGAATAAAGGTTGTACTAAGGAAGGAAGAAACACTGTCCTTGTTCATAAACAACATGATTATCTAAGTAGAAAATCTTGGGCTGGGAAGGTGGCTCAGTGGTAGAGTGTTTGCTTTGCATGCATGAGGCCCTGGGCCTCACAGCACTGCATAAGCAGAAAAAGCTGGAAGTGGTGTTTTGGCTCAAGTGGTAGAGTGCTAGTCTTGAGCTAAAGAGCTCATGGACAGTGTCAAGAACCAGAGTTCAGGCCCCACAACCAACAAAAAAAAAAAAAAAGAAAGAAAAAAAGAAAAAGAAAACGTTAAAGAATTGACAAAAAGATTCCCAGAGCTAATAAGTGATTATAGTAAGGTTACAGGTTAATATATTAAAAAGTCATTCATTTTCAAATATATCAACAACAAATAAGCAGAATTTGAAAGTAAAATCACATATCATTTACATTATCCATCTTTAAAAGAAATACATATATACATATCTACAGAGATACAGCTGTATAGCTATCTATATCTGTATCATAGATATATTTATATAGGTATATCTATAGATATCTATATCCATAGCTATAGATAAACATCTATATATATCTCTAGATGTAGATATACAGATATATCTATATATGTATTTTATTTAAATGAGGGGTAATATCTATATAGATAGATATATAAACTTACAGGTTGAGAATTGCAAAACTGATTGAAAACAAAAACAAATGAACTAAATATGGAGAGATATCCCATGATAATATGTAGAATCATCCACTATTGTCAAGATGTAAATTCTTCCCAATTAGATCTGTAGATTCACTGCAATGACAATGAAGGTCCCAGCAAGTTACTTTGTAGATAGCAACACACTGATTCTAAAACTTACATATGGAACAGATAAATCTGGAGAGACAAAAGGCCCAGAATAGTCAGCACAATACTGAAGAAAAGTGCGAGGATTGGTACTGATTTGAATACGGAATGTGAAAGTATGCTAATTGAGACACTGTGATAATGACAGAAGTATGTAAATCTCTCCGTAGAACAGTCTCAGGCAGCTCCACAAACATAAATCAATCTCTGAAAAAGCAACAAACATCCTGTTTTTAACAAACAGTGCAGGAACAACTGAACATCACTCCAAAAAATGAATCTAGACATATCTTATTACACCCCCCCCCCCACACACACACAGCCAAATCAACTCAACGTCTTAAAGATCTAAGTGTAAGATACATAAAATGCCCCGAGGACAGTACAGGAGAGAAATCTAGATGATTTGGGATTTGGTGATGAGTTTTTTTATTTTAGTTTGACACCAGAGACACAATCCATCATCAACAGAATGAAGAAACAATAAGAGACAGGGAGAAAATACTTGGGAAGGAGACATAAAAAACAAAACAAAACTAAGAACTTAGAGAGAAAACTCTAGTTAAAAACACAGACCAAAGACCTTAACAGATACTTCATTGAAGACGAGGAGCTAAACAGATGAAAAGATGCTTCACATAATGTATCTTTGAGGAAAGGATAATTAAAATAACAATGAGATATCCTATACCCCCTATTAGAATTATGGCTAAAATTTCAAACTGACCTTACCAGGTCTTCGCATTGTGCTAAAATCAGGCAGCATCAACTCTGTGGTCTCACTGCTGGCAGAATTTGCTGCCACGGACTTCCGTGGGACGAGTGAGAGTCCCAACCTTTAAACAGTTGCCTAGTTGTTTAGAATATGAATATGCCAGAATATATTTATCCAATGCCCAGTTATGTAAACATTAGTTTTATTTCCAATCTTTTGTAGTTAGGGGGATACAGTGAAGGGTACTGGCACATGTGTCCTTTTTCAGCTTTCTATAGAAGAACTCCCTAAAAAAGGAGTAGTGGGGGGAAGGTGTGCACATTTGAAATCTTACTACTCCTTGTTCAGTTGCTTTCTGTAGTTGGTTCCATTTTACCTTCTCCTCAGAAGCTTGTGTGATCTTCCTTGTAGTATGCTGTTTGGACATTTGTATCTTTTAATCAGACAAATGAAAAATGGTTTGTCATTTTCAATCTTACATCTTGCAGATTTTTAAGATATTCTGAAGCTTTGCAAATCTTTTGTCTTTAATGTTCTAAAAATAGTTCTTTTAGTATGGGGTGTTTGTTCATCAGTTGTGAAGGGCACTTTATATGCCCTTTCAATCAGAATACTATTCTTTGGTCTTAGTGCATCAATTCCAGCTCTCTTCGTTTCTTTCCTTTCTGTTTTCCATTATTTCAGTTTCTAGAACTCTTGTCTGTTCATCTCTCTATTCATTTTCTTTGTGGTTTTGTTTTTACTTTGTCTTCTTTTATTAAAAAACTATCAGTAATGGTGCATATATTCCACTTTCACTTGTCAACCCCATAGTGTCCAACACCAAGAGAAAATTCTACTGCCAATGTGGTCTTGAGTGGTAAAGTTGCCAATGATGTAACATGCCATCAGTGTAGCTGTGAACCTCTGATGGGGGTGTCAGTAGTGCCCTGTGTGCTTGTGAACCTAAAACTACTCTTTTAAGTAATTTTTTTTGGGGGGTACAGTCATAAGGTCTGAACTCGGGACCTGGGTGCTGTCCCTTAGCATTTTTGCTCAAGGATAGCACTCTACCAGCTTGAGCCATAGCTCCACTTTTGACTTCTTTGGTGTTTAATTGGAGACAAGAGTCTGTCAGACTATCCTGCCTGGTCTGTCTTTGAACCATGATCCTCAGATCTTAGCCTTCTGGTAGCTAGGATGACAGGTGTGAGCGAGCCACCAGCACTCAGCAAAACACTATTCTAAGTAAAAAATTTTAAGGGAAACATTTGTTCAAAACTCAGTCCCACAAAAATTTTGGAAATCATGTTAAATTTCCAAGCTACCCCATTTTCTAAATTCTCTGTGTGTGTGTGTGTGTGTGTGTGTGTGTGTGTGTGTGTGTGTGTGAGAGAGAGAGAGAGAGAGAGAGAGAGAGAGAGAGAGAGAGAGAGAGAGAGAAGTGGCAGAAAGAGACAGATGGATATAGCTTCTTGAATATCTCCAAGTGCACTAGTAGAAATTTCTAGAAGATCTTTTTCTGTACCTGACATCTCCATCTCTTATGGTGTTTGCCTGTTTATCTTAGTCTTATAGGCTGCCAGAGGGGCAACAAAAAGCTGCTTTGGAGCTCTGCCCGCTGGTGCACTGCTGGGACAGAGCTGGCAGGGAGCCGCTGTTAGGCTGGGAAGCCTCACTTCCTGCAGGTGGAAGCGTACTGTTGGGCACCCGCACTTACTGTGTCTCTTCTGATTCCCTGATTTGTTTCCTTTCTCTTTGACCTCTTGCTTCTGAAGAGTTGTATACACACTTGGACACTAGGTGTGTTCAGGGTAGAGGGATTTTTGAAGGAGCTGTCAACCCATCCCTGTGTGACTATATCATTTCATTTGTTCTGGGCTTTGAGTTCAGTCCCATCCTGAGGAGCAGCATACTTCTTAGTCTAGAGCCTTCCGCTGCTAAGCAAGGCATGTTGGCCTCTCCACCGGCCCCTGCCGCCTTTGCGTCACCTCTGCTCTGGAACTCTCGTCTAGCACTGCCTCCTCCCACATGCTCTGCTGTGGGGCTCCTGTCTTCAACCTCTTGTACTGAAATGGAGATTCAAAAGGAGAAGAATCACATGGTATCTCACTCTCTTTACCCAAAAGACTGCTTCAAATTGTATTTTCCACTTGACACCTCCACCCCAATCTGTTATCCATTCCTTATTTTGTGTCTAGTCATTGATGTTTGACCTGGCCAGTGATTTTGTAATCGTAGAGAGCTCAGGACTTACGAGTGGTGGAATTCGCAACCCTGCAAGCCCTGACTTAGCCGTTCCTGTTGCGTGCTGCTGTTTCTTCATCTCCTCTCTCAAGTCTGTTCGGAGGTCACAATTCTGCCTGTTTTGGACAGAGGAAAAATTTCTTTCATCTCGGTTTATTCTCACGAGCTGAACTTTATCCTTAAGTTTTGTCACCCACACTTAAGCAGAATAAAAATTTTATATCATTGAAATGGTTGTGGAATATAGTTTAGATGTTTCTGACAGATCTGCCCTGGAGAGGTAGGTGGTTGCTTTTTGGCGAAAATCTTCATGACAAAGAATAGTGACAGAATATTTGCCAGTCATTTTTTGTTTGGCTCCCTTCTTCTCTCCTTTTTTCCCTTCCTCCATCTCTCCTTCCCTCCCTAGCATATATTACTTGTACAAGGAGGATTTCCTTGTGATATTTCCACACATGTATTCATTGTCTCCTGATTAACTTCACCTTTGGACCATAGTCATCTTTATTTACCCTAATTGTAGCTAGTACTGCTAATATTCCTCTGTACCTCAACAGAGACTGTTGTACTTTCTTGTTAGGTATATTTGGTTTTACTGTGTAATAATTGCACCAAGGGATTTCACCATATTTCAGACATACATATATTTTTCTCAGAATAACCTCTATATTTGCTGTCTCTTTCCCTGTCCCCAAACCCCTATTGATCAACAACTTTCACTGAGATTTCTTATGACATCTTCATATTTAGTTGCACTGTATTTAAAAATTATTCACCCTACATCAATCTTTTCATCCCTCCTTCCCCTCATCCATTTAAACAATCCCAGAACTAGGAGTCATGTTCTATATATGTATGTGTATGTATGTATGTATTATACATACATGTCCATGAATATGTATGTCTTTTAGGATTAGCTTCCACATATGAGTTAAAACATATGATTTTGCTTTTTTAAGTTTGGTTTATCTCCTTCATTCATTGCTTTTGTTATTTTTCTATTTTGTTCTATTTTGTTTTGTGTGTGGACCCCCTCTACTCCCCAAAAGTAATACTGGACTCCAGATCTAAATTCATCAGGTATTTAAATAATTTCTACAAAATTTCTAGGAAAAACTAATGAGGAACTTTAAAAATGAATATAATACAAAGAAATTTGAAATCATTCTTTTCCATCCTTCTTGTTTTTAGTTGCTAAGATTATATTTCATAAGTTATGTGGTGGTTGAGTGATTCATTTTCATTTTAAAATGGTGATGGTTGCAAATGTTCTGAAATAGAGTAATTATAATTACTTTTATTCAAATACTGAATATGAGAATAAATATATAATCATCTCATTTGTCAGTGGTTAGGAAGACCGCACTGTGCATACACAAGACTTAATGGCAGTTATATTTCATTTCCTTGAGATCTTCCACAGAACCATAAAGGCTATTATGGTTACTTAAGAAAACATGTTTTAGATACACATAAAAATTGTATCTTCTCTTTTCAAAAAATAGGAACAGATGTCTCAAGTATTAGATGCCATGTTTGAAAAGTTGGTCAAAGAGGGAGAACATGTGATTGATCAAGGTGATGATGGGGACAACTTTTACGTAATTGATAGGTAAGTTTTGTCCACCCTCACTACTGGCTTTACAGGCGCTTTTGTGTATGATCTTCGTGGTTACAAGTACTGTCAATCTGATCTCTGCTGTTGCTTCTTACTCTTAATGCTACATAACAGGCACTGTAAATATATTGTGAATACAGGTGGTAAGACCAGACTGGATCTTGCAAAGAGGCGTAGTTTATTTAAAAAAAAAAAAAAAAGCTGCGGTCTGGGTTAGTCTATTAATCCCAGTTATTAAGATGAGCCTCCTCATTTGCCAACTTCTGCTTGAACTTGAAAGCCAAAGTGAGATATAACACTAGAATATTGTCCCAGTAGAACTCAATCTGTGCATTCATCCTTTTCAAAGCTCGTGCTTAAAAGAGCTCATATATTTCAGAGGGTCTCAAGGAAAAAGCCAGTCAGTTCCCCTCCTGCTTCGGCCTCATCCCATGTCAGCAGTGTGAGCAGTTTGTTATTATATTTTATATCATATTTATATTGTATTATTAAATTTGTCTTGTAAAGTCTAGAAATCTTATTAAATGGCACACAAATCATATTGAAAATCTAATTTCAGGAAACTTCCATTATACTTTAATTCATCAAGAACAATGTGTCTTTTCTAATCAATAGATGAGTTCTAAAACAGAACAGGGAGTACTATACACTGAGGATTTATTCTTAATGTAATTGAGAGTTGTGATTTGGGTTATTAACAACTTTCATCAATGCAGCAGCTAAAATTTCACCCAGATGTTTGTGTTTAATTGTAGGGAACCAGATATGATACCATATTACACTTGTTAAGTGGGTATTTTTGAATAAAAATCTGTGTTAAATAAATAGTATATTCTCTTTCAGTTAGACTCTACCCATAGGTACACAGAAGTGACAAGACCTGGTTAAGGCCACCCAGACAGTCAGTGTAGAGCTCACCTCTTAGTCCAAGTCTCCTAGCATCCAGTCAGGCTCTGTCCATGGTAATACACTGCCTGAGGCTTCCCATGATCAAAGAAGACATCTATATAAAAAGCAGCGCAGGGTATTCTAATAGACTTTAGACTGACAACGTTTTAGCTCAACTTTTTTTTAAAAATTACTTTGTGTATTAGTTTTGTGAACAAAATGACATGTTTTATTCTATTCAAAGTGGTCAATGTAGAAAACCATTTCAATGCAAAAATGTAAGTATGTAAAATGGAAGAATTAATTTAATCTGTACTTGAAAAATAACTATTGGACAAAGTCTAGGTAGCAGCCTTGAAATAGTCAATCTATGAATTATATTAAAAGCCCATACTTTGCCTCTTTATTCATGACTCTCGTGTCTGCAGGCTTCTGCTGTGTTTCTTTACCATTCCTAATCCCTGTCTAGTCCTCAAACCTACTCCTTTTTTTGGCTGCCACCTCTTCTGTCTGATAGGTTTAGCTCTTGTCTACCAGTACTCAGACCTGTGAGTGATCTTTTTGTAAGAGAGATAGTTATACAAGCATATGGCCTAGGAAAGCTGGACTGTAGTTACAAGCAGAATCTTTTGTGTGTGTGTCGGTCATGGGGCTTGAACTCTGGGCTTGGGCACTGTCCCTCAGCTTTACAGCTCAAGGCAAGCGCTCTACCACTTGAGCCACAGCATCACTTCCGGTTTTCTGGTAGTTTATTGGAGATAGGAATCTCATGGACTTTCCTGCCCTGGCTGGATTTGAACCATGATCCTTAGATCTCAGCCTCTTAAGTAGCTAGGATTACAGATGTGAGCCACCAGTGCCTGGCCAGAGTTATTTTTGCCTAGAAGAAAACCCAAAATATAAGTATAGAAAACTATTTAAAAAAAAACAAACAGGGTCAGACATTCTGGGTCTAAGGTAAAGGGTTAGAGAATAAATATTTAGGTCTTGTGGTCCTGCCTATAGGGCTCTGTTGCAGCAATTATTCAATTGTGTGTTTGTAGCTAACACCAGTCACAGAAAATGCATAAAGCCACACATTTATTTAATACTCCAACAGAACTTTATTTACAGATGCAAGCATCTAGGATGGGGTCCAGCCCATGTCCCTAGTGAGTTATCTGGAGTGGTGACTAATTGAGTTGTTACAGCTTTATTCTCTTAAAAAAAGCCATTTTCTGTCTTCACAAAGATAAAACATGTTCACTTTAGAAACATCGGCACCTACATTACATGGTAAATATCCTTTTAGTCCCTCATTGTTCTTATTGTATTCCTTCAGAAGACTTCCTCTTTGGTTGTAGCCTCAGATTTTCATCCTTTATTTGACCTTAAATTGTGATCGATTAGTTCCATTTTCCCCAGCAGAGCACGCATGCCCCTCCTCTAGCCTAGTTGGTGTTCTCCACAGATCTACACATCCCCAGCCTTTTATTACTTGCTAGCAGTGGGGAGGGATAGGCTCTTCTCTGAAATAATGCTCCATTGTAATTAGATTTTGCTTGAATTTCTTTTGCCTCTAATTTCTATATGTCCAACAGAGGAACATTTGATATTTATGTAAAATGTGATGGTGTTGGAAGATGTGTTGGTAACTATGATAATCGTGGGAGTTTTGGTGAACTGGCCTTAATGTACAATACACCCAGAGCAGCTACAATCACGGCTACCTCTCCCGGTGCTCTGTGGGGTTTGGTGAGTATATGTTAATTTGATCTGAATCTCATTATTTATAAGAACCATTATGACAATACACATGTAGATAGTGAATTTACTTGTAATATGTAGATTTATTTGGAAACATCAGTCATTAGGGAATTTATTAAGCAACTGATAGATGCTGAACATTTGGTCGCTAAGACTTTGCTAAGTCCAAGTTTTCATAGCCTTTCATCCAATCAAGAGCATGGGATCTCTTGACCCTGGGGTATGAGGCCAGATCCAAAATGTTCCTTATCCACTCTTTAAAACCACACACTCAGGCTGGGTGGTAGCTCATGCCTGTAATCCTACTCAGGAGGCTTGAGATCTGAGGATTGTAGTTTGAAGCCAGCCCAGGCAGGAAAGTCTGTGAGACATTTCCAATTAAGTTCCCAAAGAAGCCAGAAACGGAATTGTGACTCAAGTGGTAGAGCAAAATAACCTCAGGGACAGTGCCCAGGCCCTAAGTTCAAGCCTCAGAACCAGCACAAAACAAACAGAAGTCCTACAAATCCTGCATGGCAGTTTCTCAGGTAGTTCTCTGAAGTCAGTATTATAATCTGATGAATAGTCCACCTCACAACATGGTCCTGTGGTAGTAGCCTCTGGGAACTGGTTAGAAATGCACATTCTGGAGCCCCACTGCTGATTCTAGCCTATGGATTGGAAATTAGAGGTGAGGCTCAGCAGTCTGTACTTGAGGAAGCCCTCCAGGTGAGTCTGCATGCTAGAGTTTGAGAAACCACTAGAAACTGATTCTCTGAGTGGTATCAATTGATTGGTAACAGCTTTATATTTAACAGTTGTGCATACGTAAACAATACTTGGTACTAGGCTTCTTACTTGACTCTATGTCCGAATTACTTGCAGTATTTTTTTAATCCTCTTGCTTGGATCCATGACAGACTAATTTTATCAGAATCTCTGGCAGTGAGACCTAGATATTAATCTGAAAACCCAAAAGCTGATGTGCTCTAAAATCCAAAACTTTTTGAGCACTGACATGCCTCCATAACTGACCTCAGGTAACAGGTTATCATCATAGACACAGATGCATTACAAATACTATATAAAATTACAATACATGTTGTGATTTTGTATTGTAATAACATGGTATAAAAGAATACATACTGTAACATGTATAATAGTGTAGGCAAGATGTACAGGATATATGTGAAACAAATGGATTTTGTGTTTAGACTTGGGTCTCATACTTCAGGTGACTCATTATGTAAATGTAAATATTCCTTTATCTGAGAAAAAAATCTCAAATCCAAAACCATTACTTGACTCAAGCTTTTCATATAAGGGATGCTCAATCTATACCTTTAAATACGTTTCTTAATTGTAGTGTTTCTATATGACTTAAAATTTGGTTTGAAGACAATGATTAAAGACATATGGCCAATGGGGGTGGGGAAAGAGGTTCTTTTCATATACAATAGCACAGTGCAAAGATTAATATGTTGCTAAGTCTTCTGGAAGGCTGTATTATGGATAGCGATTCTCAACTTCCATAAGCTTGTAGATCCCCTGGGAATCTTGTAGACTCAAGGTGAGGCCTGTGATCTGCTTTTCTCATCAGCTTCTAGGAGCTGCCTGGTGTTTGCAGTACATATGGTTGAAAACAGCCTACCCTGTAGTTTTGGTGTATGTTTCTTAGGTTATTTTTCCTAAATCACTTAGTAGAAGAAGTTGAACTGAATAGGAAGTTTGTTTAACTATCTCATTTCTAAGGACTGCGGTGTTACAGAAGTTACATATTATTCAACTCAGCATTTGACTCAGAAGTAGATTGAGCTGATAAAAATATCTCTTGATCTGAGAAACAAGATGTTTTACATTTGTTTTTTTTTTTTATTAGAACCAGGCAGTTATTTAAAACATGATGAGTCACTTTTTTAAGTTGTAGGGGGAAAAAATGGAGCTGTTTTAGGTGGAAGGCAGCTCCTCAATCTGAAGTGTTTTTAAGGACTCTTGAAGATCTGAACACCCAAACTAGCAAAGAAAAAACATATGTGAGCAGACCTGGGTTTATAAAAAGTGTTTACCCAGATAAATCTAGTATCTACCATGATCTGTACTGTTAAGCAAGGTACAACTTAAAAATGTAGTCATTCCAATGGGGTTGCCAGTCTGGATTCGATTGTCTCACACCAAGGAGACCTTTCTCATACAAGATCAATTATTTTCAGATTGGCCTCTTTGAATGTTGACAGTTTCTACCCTTGTTGAAACTTTTAGTTAGCCACTAAATAACCCAGGATTTCCCACAGTATATAATACTTATGTTTCTAAGAAACAGTTACAGAGATTTTTGGGAATCTGTACATGTCATTAGAGTTTATAAAAGAAGGCTGTGTATGATATCACTGTGGGGTACATGTATAAGTGCAATAGCTTTTAAAAACAGTAATACCAATTAGAGATAATTCTGTAGTATTTCAAGCCAGCTTTTAAAAGCAACTTGCCTAACTAATCTCTTCTCAGGGAAAGTTGAGTAGGAATGAAAACTTTAAGGTCAACAAACTGGATCTCTGCCATGAAAGTGCAGGTGTAAAGATAAGCAACTCCCAAAAGTCCTTTATTTAATAATCTCACTCTGTAAATAACACTTGGTTACTGTTAGCTGTGAGAAGTTTGCTGGTCTACATGACTGAGCTCAACATTCAGAGGTTATTATTGAAATGACAATGATTAAAGCTTTGAAATTGGACTGAGTTTTTTGTTTGTGTTTACAGCAGGTACAAAGAGGTGAGCCATTAATAATAGAAAATTATTCCTGAGAGATAGAACTCATATTCTATCATGCAGACTTGGGTCTTCTCTATTTTGCAGCCAGCTCTGTCCTAAGATGGTCTTGGTTCTCTTATGTGTAAGAATCACTTGGGAACTTTTATAGGATATAGATTCTTAAGCTAGACATGGAATCTGAGAAATTACTACTACAGCAGATTTTGATGCAGAGTGAGGCTTGGAAATAAGTTCAATAATTTTGTGCATTATCTTGTAAAATTCACTCACTACTCCTTAAAAAAATTAAGAGTATAAATCCAAATTCTAGGCAATTTGAAAGTAATAAATTGGGGAACAGGGTGTTTAACTTCCTAATGTCCTAGTCTGGCTAGATAGGACACAGACTGCTGTGAGATGGGTGGCTTCAACAATAAAACATTTGTTTCTCACAGTTCTGGAGGTGGGAAGGGCCAAGACAGAGGTCCCGAGACCTTTGTCCCCAGTTGTTGGAGACTTCTTTATTGTGTGTACATGGCCATTTTGCCGTCCCCACTAGGTAGAAGTGGCAGGGCAGTCTCCAGGGCCTCTTAAGGGTACTAATCCCGTTCATGAGGACTCTACACACAGGACCTCATCACCTCCTGAAGGCCCATCTCAGTACTGTCACCTTGGGGATTGAGTTTCAGCATCAAATGAATTGGGGGAGGGGGCATTGAGCCCATCAGACCTTGGTAGTTTAACAACTTCACTGTATTTTTTTCTCCATCATAACAGTACATTTAAGTTCAGCTTTCATATATTGGTGTAGTTACTTTTAATTAAGTAATAATACTATCTCAATTTAAAAATTTTAATAATGGTATAATTGTCTGCCAATGGAAAACTATGTGATTATAATTAGGGAGCATTCATTTAAGATTTAAAATAATAGTGAATTTTTTCTTTCTCTTTCTTTCTTTCTTTCTTTCTTTCTTTCTTTCTTTCTTTCTTTCTTTCTTTCTTTCTTTCTTTCTTTCTTTCTTTCTTTCTTTCTTTCTTTCCTTCCTTTCCTTCCTTCCTTCCTTTCTTTCTTTTTTTCTTTCTTTCTCTCTCTCTCTCTCTTTCTTTCTTTTTGTCTGCTAGTCCTGGGGTTTGAACTCAAGGTTTGTGCACTATCCTTGAGGGTTTTGTTTTGTTTTTTTACTCAAGGCTAGCGCTCTACCTCTTAAGCCAATTTCCTTTCCATCTTTTTGGTGGTTGATTGGAGTTAAGAGTCTTAGGAACTTTCCTGCCAGGGCTGGCTTTGAACTGCCATCATCAGATCTCAACCTTCTGTGGAGCTAGGATTACAAGTGTGAGCCACCAGTGCCCAGCCAAAATAAATACTTTAGGTGAATAATTTTTGAGTTCTTGTCCTTAGAAATTTCTCCACTTCAGTTCACTTCTGCATCTTTGAGATCTTGGGACCCAGTAGAGATAAATAAGAGGATTTTAAGCCCTCAACATTGTAGTCTCGAAGAAGACTTTATTCAAGAAAATGTAGTTCCTCTGTGCCTTCACATGTTCAGAAGAAAATTCTGACATGATGTAGATATGAAAAAGAACCCAGTATACATAATTTTCAAGATCTCTGACAGTGTGATTTTGTGATTTTTTTTTTTCTTGTAATGTTTTTCATGTAGTTTTTACTTCAGGAAACACATCATGACCACTATATTTATGTGCAAGTCTTTTGAGTATGACTGAAATAAATATTTAACAAAGCAGTGTTACTATGAGGAATGCATACTGAGGTTTTCTTTCTACTTAGTTTTTTATAGATATGCTGGTCATGTCCTACATAACTGGTTTTGTAACCTAGAGCCGCCATTCACAGTAAACACGGGTCTGGTCTGTATTTTTAATGGTCTGATAGCGCCTCCTTGTGGGTATAGCGTCACATAATGGTCAGATTTCTGTTAATAAAAATCAACTGACACTTCCCCAAAAAGGCTAAATTACTTTACATGATTCTATATTTTGTGAAATGAGTTGAATTAAAACTATAAAGATGTTGATCTTTTGCTTCACAATCTTGTTATTGTTCATTCCTTGTGAGAAAACTGTTTTGTTCAGACTTCTTTTCTTCCAAGAGCCTGTATTTTAACAGTCTTTGTATTTGATATTATACCTTTAGGACAGGGTAACCTTCAGGAGAATAATTGTCAAAAACAATGCCAAAAAGAGAAAAATGTATGAAAGCTTTATTGAGTCACTGCCATTCCTTAAATCATTGGAGGTAAGTACATGTTTACTCTGTTCTGCCTTAAAAGCTTGTTTTGCTATCAAGAGTTAGTTCTACAGAAAAGTTTTCTTAATTAAAATTGATCGTTATTTTCAAGCTAAAAGAATAAATGGTGGTGCTGTGTTAATAACTCATGTATTTCTTTTACTTCCTTATAAGTGCTTTTGCTTTTTGTTACTTAGTACAAGATCCATAGCAAATTTGTATGTGGTTTATAACTAGTAGTAGACTTAAAACAATCATGTCAATGTCTGCTGGAGCTACTTAATTACATGTTACAGGGGGGAGTTATTTAGTTATCTAAACACAACTTCCTTCCTGTTTTTCTTTTCTTTCTTTCTTTTTCTCTTCCTTTCTTTTCTTTTCTTCTTTTTTGGCATGGGAATTGGAGCTTGAATTCAGGGACAGAGTGCTTTTTTCTTTTTCTTTTTTTTTTTTCTTCTCAAGATTGGTGCTGTACTACTTGAGCCATACCTCCACTTCTGCTTTTTGCAGGTTAATTGGAGATAAGAGTCACGGATTTTTCTGCTTGGACTGTCTTTGAACTGCAATCCTAGCTCTCAGCCCTAAGTAGCTCGGATTACAGCCAGAGCCACTGGCACCAAACTTTGTCTCCCGGTTTACTCTTCTTTCCTCTTTACATTTGTATTCAAAGCTTCTGGCTATCTTTTCTCAAGCTACACTTTAACTTGGTGAACTTGTCAAATCCTGTGCTTAAATACTGGTACCTCCTACAATCAGACATCATCCTCAACTGCTTATTTAATGTCTCCTGTCACATCTCATAAACATTTCAAAATTAGCTCACACCAAACCTCCTCCTCAGTTTTCTTCCCTATCACAGTAGTTGGCAACAACATTCTTCCAGTGTTCAGGCCAGAAACCTAGCAGTTACCACTTACTTGGCTGTTTGCCCCTCCCATGCCTACCTGCCAGTAATGTTCCTTGCCCTGTCTTCAAGACACTTCCAGCGTCTGATCTTTTCCTACTCACATCACCAGCCTCACCTCCTGTCTGAGCTGTCATCACCTCTTGCCTGAATTGTACCAGATACCAGCAGAATCCTTTGTAAGTGTTGATTATGGCAGTCACGTGTTTAAGATCCTGCTCACAGGTCTCTAAGGCACTGTAGTGAGGGGTGTTCCCTCCCTGTGCCCTCTTACCCCATTTCCTACAGTTCCATACTGGTCCTACTAGAGTCACACCAGCTTCCCCCTGTTTCTCAATTTCAAACCTGTGTGCTTTGCCATCTGCCTAGAATATTCTCTTGAACAATCCCTGCCTCATTCCCTCATCGCCTCCAGTTTTTAGCCCAGATGTCTTCTGAATTAAGACCAGCTGCTAGAGTTTTATCTTTGAAGGAATAAACTTATGAGAGTTGTTAGCCTAAAAACCCAGCTTTACCTGTCATACCTCATTGTTAAACTCTGTTGTCTAGACAGTGTAGTCTTATACATGAAACATGTTGAAAGTAATTAGAGAAGGGCACAGTATGTGCCTACAAAGGTCTTATAAAGTGGCAAATGTCAACACAGTGGTGTTTTTCCTTTCTAATGCCCCTTTTGAGTTGTGAGTTTATGCCTGGTAGGATGTTGGCCTCATTACAGAATGCATGTTAGACAGCTGAGCTTCGCCAGCAATGCTATCTCCTTAAATAGAAATAGTTCAGGGGTGGAAACCCAACCCTTGCAGAGCTAGGCAAATTGACATAAAGACGGAAAGCAAGCCAGGAAGGGACTATGATGAACTAGAGACCATGTGCTCCATCTAAAGAAACAGCTGCCATTACCACAGCTTTGTTGTTGCCATTTGGAAATTTGGGCTGGGGTTGCTGAGTTGTCTTATAATTTGAGGGAGGCTGGAAATAACAAAAATTTTACTTCAAAATGCTAGCTGTTAAGTAATGTAGCAATCAAATATACAGCTCACATACTGCTTAATTTATTAGCCCATAGGCTACCATGTTTTAATCTATAAACTAGGTAGATTACCCAGCTAGTCTATTTCTTTTTAATAACCTTTATTTTTTCCTTGTAGGTTTCAGAACGCCTAAAAGTGGTAGATGTGATAGGCACCAAAGTTTACAATGATGGAGAACAAATCATTGCTCAGGTATTTGTAAATGTAATTCAGTTAAAGGTCTTTATTAATATGTAGCAGTGGAGAAACTATTATTCTATCAGATGATCTATTAAAATGGTTTAGTTTACAGCCATTAAACTATTTAAATATTTTTGTTTATGGGCAGGGAATATGGCTTAGTGGTAGAATGCTTGTCTAGCATGCATGAGGCCCTGGGTTTGATTCCTCAGTACCACATAAACAGAAAAAGCTGGAAGTGGTGTTATGGTTCAAGTGGTAGAGTACTAGCCTTGAGTAAAAGAAGCTCAGGGACAGTGCCCAGGCCCTGACTTCAAGCCTCAGGAATGACAAAAGAAATATTGTTTATATAACCCTAAACCCTCAACTGGCTTTCTTCATCATTTTGTAATATGTGACACGAAATTCATTTTTACATAATAAGCTGTCAATTATAAGAGGAAATCAGTGGATGGTCCATGAGGTAACAAAACCCACAAGTCCATTAGGAGATTCTGCAGAGGTCAGCATGACTGCTCCATGAGGAAACTCCCAAGGCTGCTGCTAGACAACATTCACCAAGAAGGAGACACAGCGCCCCATTTCCTCTATGGCTTCCAAGCACAAAATGTGCTCACTAAGCCTGTTCTTGAACCCCTGATGCTTTTCTAAGATCCCCATTGGAATCAAGGGTATTACACACCTCCATGGTCCAAAGGGCTGCCAAAGTAGGAGTTATGAAAGTTGGAATTCACAGGTAAAGCAGGAGAGTTTAGAAGTATAAGTACATATCAAATGAACTTCCAATAGATAATGTAGTTTTTATATCATAATATTACAGTGTATTATCTGAATTATTGCTTCTTTATCTGGGAATGAGAGTCAAGATCTGTGGCAGTGAGGAAAAACATCATTGTCTAGAAGGCACATAAGTAAATCTCTCAACCAGCCACATGTGTATGTGTGTCTCCATTTCTGTATCTGCTCGTATATATATGGATTAGAGCAGTCAGGGCTATGGTTATATCATAGGAACTATCATATAGTCAAGTACAGAGCACTTCTTAAATGCTTGTGTTTATTTGTTGTGGTGGTGGGTTGGTGTTGGGACTGACCTTAAGGTCTCATGCATGCTAAGCATGTGTGCTACCACCCAGTTACACCCCCCTAGTCTCTTAAAATACTGTTTATATAAAACCTTTTAATTTTGAAACATAGATGGACAAGAAGTTGGAAAAATAGATCTGAAGGTTCCCAAGCACTTTTCACCCAGTTCTCCAGTGCATCTTGCATCACTGTTGTACAATACCAAAACCAGGACATTGACATTGACACTGCCTACAAACTTCATTTAGATGTCGCCACTTTTACAGACATTTGGAGCACATTTACACAACAGCCAATAGACCTATTATGACTTATAACACTTGGAAATTCAGCATGAAGCTTTTATAAAAACTTGATAGAGAGCCAGGTACCAGTAGCGCCTGTACTCCTAGCTATGCAGGAGAGTAAGATCTGAGAATCATGGTTTGAAGCAAGCCTGGGCAGAAAAGTCCCTGTGAGACTCTTATCTCTGATTAACTATTCAAAAATTGGAAGTGGGGCTGTGGCTCAAAATGGTAGAGCACTAACCTTGAGGAAAACCTCAGAGACAGCACCCAGACCCTGAGTTCAAGCCCCACAGCTGAGGTTTTTTTTTTTAATTAAAAAAATAAACGACAGAAAAATGGAGGAGGAAACTGAGAGTCTAGCTGTGATTGAATGTGTTTAGCATGCATGAGGCCCTAGCATTAAAATGAAAAGATGCTGTATTTAATAATTAAAGGTATTTGTGTATAGTTTGTTACTTTTAAGCTTTTGTAAATATGTGTATGTACTACATTTTAGAAATCTAGAGTCATCATTTATTTTTATGAGACAAACCTGTTTGTTTTTGTTTTTCTGTACTGGTAGAAGACCCAGAGCCTAGGCAGGATAATTGTGATATAATAGATGCTGTTTTTTATTTATACTAGAGTTTTGAAATACCTGTTTTTTCCTAGAGTCTCTCTGAGAGGCCAAGTTTTAAAATCTATCTTTTCACATAGAATACTGCTTACTTTTTTTTGGGGGGGGGGGGGTCCGGTCGTGGGGCCTGAACTCTGGGCTTGGGCACTGTCCCTCAGCTCTTCAGCTCAAGGCGAGCGCTCTACCACTTGAGCCACAGCACCACTTCCGGCTTTTTTCTTTTTTTTTGCTTATGTGGTGCTGAGGAATCGAACCCAGGGCCTCATGCATGCAAGGCAAGCACTCTACCGTTGAGCCACCTTCCCAGCCCCTGCTTATTTTTTTTAAAAGAACCATTAGAGGGTCTGGGAAGGTGTCTCAGTGGTAGAGTGCTTGCCTTGCATACATGAGGTCCTGGTTTTGATTCCTCAGCACCACATAAGCAGAAAAAGCCGGAAGTGGCACTATGGCTCAAGTGGTAGAGCGTTAGCCTTGAGCTGAAGAGCTGAGGAACAGTGTCCAGGCCCAGAATTCAGGCCCCACAACCGGGGGGGTGGGGGGGGGGGGGGAGAACCATTAGAAATCAAGGCAGAATTTTTGTAAAGCAAAATCAAGAATTGCATATGTGGGGGCTGGGAAGGTGGCTCAGTGGTAGAGCGCTTGCCTTGCATGCATGAGGCCCTGGGTTCGATTCCTCAGCACCACATAAGCAAAAAGAAAAAAAGCCGGAAGTGGCACTGTGGCTCAAGTGGTAGAGCGCTAGCCTTGAGCTGAAGAGCTGAGGGACAGCGCCCAGGCCGAGTTCAGGCCCCACAACTGGACCCAAAAAAAAAAAAAAAGAATTGCATATGTGGTTAGAAATGGGACCACTCTTTAGGATTATAGGTCTTTTCAAAGATTGTTGGTGGATAGTCAATATTCTGGCACCTCAGAGTTTAGTCCTTAACTGCAGTAAAAACTTCAAGGCCCACATCTATACTACTCAAGACTCCAGACTTCCAAGGCCTGCATCTATACCTCCTAATATACCTGGCTGCTTGCTTTCTGTTCTTTTGAGTCCATGGTTACCATAGGTTACCATACCAGTGCTTGTTACTTTCGGGGGACATAGCAGGGCTCAGGAATCAGGGATATACTCCTGCTAACAGGAGAGATGCTGCCAGGATAGGAAGCAAAGTATTGTTGCCAGTTCAAACTACATATACTGTTACCCTGGCCAAAATCTGAGGGAGGTTCTTATCCTAGTGTTATTTGCCATATTTTCTTAGCTTTTAGCAGACATGTTGTGGTAAAGACTATATTATTTCAAATAATTTTACAAATAAAACTGTTAATATAATTAAGAATCCTAACCTCTTAAATCAGAGAAGGAAATAGCCTCTTCACCTGGGTATCACTTTTCAGGCTGATTTCAAGAACATGATTTCAGGATCGCTGTCAAATTTGCATTTTCACCATTGTTTTTGGTTGTTCTGTGTTTTTTTTTCTCATAGGGAGATTTGGCTGATTCTTTTTTTATTGTAGAATCTGGAGAAGTGAAAATTACTATGAAAAGAAAGGTAAGTGTTCTTAAGTCCACCTAATATTAGTAAGCAATAAAATAGATTTTGTTTCTTAGACTAAGCTTAACTTCTCTTTTCATAAGTGGAGTAAAAGCTACTGTTTTTAAGCTGGCACTGATGATTTATATCTATAATCCTAGCTACTCAGGAGACCAAGATCTGAGGATCATGGTTCAAAGCCAACCCTAGCAGACAAGTCCACGAGACTCTTCTCTGTAATTAACCAGCAAAAAGCTAGAACTAGAGGTGTAGATCAAGTGGAAGGATGCAAGAAATCAGCAAAACAGCAGAGTGAGGAATTGCACGGAATGCAAGGCCAGGATTTCAGGCCACAGTATCTACACACACACACACACAGACACACACCACCACCCCCCACCACCACCCCCCACCCCACACCCTCATATTTTTTCTTACCTCTACAGGGTAAATCAGAAGTAGAGGAGAACGGGAACGGTGCTGTAGAAATCGCCCGATGTTCTCGGGGACAGTACTTTGGAGAGCTTGCCTTGGTAACAAACAAACCCCGAGCAGCTTCTGCGCATGCCATTGGAACTGTGAAGTGCTTAGGTAAGGATTGAAACAGTGGTCACTGTCTTCAGTTTATGTGTTCATATTGCATGGATCATGTTGATTGGGTTCACAAGAACTATGCTCCCCCAGAAGAGACCAAAGTTAGGACTTGTGGCGTTATATGTTTATGAGAACTGTTTTTCTTTAAGAAGTTTTATGTCCATCTTGTTTTATATGTGTATGAATGCATTTAATAATTGAAATAAGAATTCCAAGTACCAGTTTTCTATGTAAAATGTCAAATAAATAACATGTGCTATGTTCTTCAAAAGACAAGATTAAGGTAATGTGTTTGTAAAGTTCCTTCATAAGCACTGGAGTGAAATTGAATACACATGGGCAAGCACAGAGACCCAGAGTCCAGCTTGTTGAAGACTCCAGTGTCTGCTGTTCAGCTGTTTATTACTTTCTTTTACCAAAAGAGCTTGGCAGAAATGCTGTTTTCACCTGGAAGACATATTTATGTATCTGATTTTGGGACAAATCATTTGTCTTGGTAATGAAAAATGTAATTCAGCAAATGGCATTTTCAATAAAACAAATCCCACAGTAATTCGCCTCTCCAGGCTCTTCACCCATAATTCAACAAGATTAACTTAGTTGCAATGTTCTTAAAATTTGCAAAGATCTCCAGAATTAACTTCTTAGAGTGGCCAGTTTTAAAAAGGTTTTAAATAAGTATAATATACTTGGTGAAGACTTAGGGACTGACAGGCAATTTTCCCTCAGAAGAGCTAGTATGAGTAACAATGATGGCAGTGAAATTATCTTGATACTTACCCACATATTAAAAAGAACCTGAGGAATATAGAAAATATTGGAAAAAATAAGATTTGTCCACACCATGACCACCACTTTGTAATTGTTACTATAATTGCTTTTTGCTTTCATTTATATAGATTTTCTGTTTTGAAAAGTTTTGTAAGCTAGGCGCCATTGGCTCACCTATAATCTAGCCACTCAGGAGTCTGAGACTGGGAAGGAAAGCCTGTGAGACAATTTATCTCCAACTACCTACCTTGCCTTGGGCAAAAAAAGCTCAAGGATAGCACGTAGGCCCTGAGTTCAACCCCTAGGACTGACTGGCACCAAAGACAAAAATTGTAAACAACTTTGCTCAACCAATGATAGCCTATAGAAATTTCCTTATCAACATTCCTTACCTAACATTGTTAGGTAAATACGTACATCATAAATTACTTGATGTCCTCTGGAAAATATTTTGTGGATTTTGACTATGTACTTACATGTGTGTGTCAGTGTATGTGCATGTGCACACATGCACACACATATAGATGACCTTTCCACAGATAAGATTTTTCTTAAAGTGTACTTCAGAAGCAGGTTTTTTGCTAATTTTTGATACACAGTTTGTACTGGTTTACATGCTGCCAGAAGGGTAAGATTGCCCATTCACCCCATCCTTATAAATTACCTTTGTAAATTTGATGGGCAAAAGGATTTTAGGCTATGAAAGACAGTACATATATAAATTCAGTTTTAAAATGCACAGGACAGGCAAGCAAAGTGAAAAATACCATATATTTATAGTAGACAAAGCAGTGTATTGACTGCCATCTTGAATTGTATAGAAAGTATTTGAATAAGAGTGTTAAGTTTTATGAAAATTTAATTCTGAGAATAGGAAACATTCCCTTGCCACTTTGGGGTGTTTCTATGACTATAGACATCAAAATTATTTTTTTGATGATGGTCCTTGGGCTTGAACTCAGGGCCAGGATACTGTCCCTGAGCTTTTGTGTTCAAGGCCACTGCTCTACTACTTGAGCCACAGCATCAGTTCTGGCTTTTTTTGGTAGTTAATTGGAGATGAGACTCATGGACTTTTCCTGCCCAGGCTGGCTTTGAACCATGAACCTCAGATCTCAGCCTCCTGAGTAGCTAGGACTATAAGTGTGAGCCACTGGCACTTGGCCAAAGTTTATTTTTAAAAGTTCCCATATCCTAGTATCAGCCCTCCGGCCACCTTGGCTTTTCTTACCATCTGCCAAAGGACCTGAGAATGGCTGAGGGTGGCCCCGTATGCTTCTTTTTTGAAGTAGACTATTAATCTTTAATGTTTTTCTTGTATTTTACAATACTTACAACTAAAAATACTTTGCACTATTGATGTGCCACAATTGCTATATGATAATGGATGATGATAGTAGAATGGATATTCTGACTGAGCTTTTAATATGGCAAATATTATTAAATTTATTCTTTCCTTATCATAGCCATGGATGTGCAAGCATTTGAAAGGCTTTTGGGACCTTGCATGGAAATTATGAAAAGGAACATCGCCACCTATGAAGAGCAGTTAGTTGCCCTGTTTGGAACAAACATGGATATTGTTGAACCCACTGCATGAAGCAAAAGTATGAAGCAAGAAGACCTATAGTGAAAAATTAACACAGTAGTGGTTAGTCCACTGAGGATGTGTTTGTGTAGATGCCAAGCATTTTCTGTGATTTCAGGTTTTTTCCTTTTTTTACATTTACAATGTATCTGTAAACAGTAGTGATTTAATAATCAATAGGCTTTAACATCACTTTCTAATGAGTAGTTCATAAAAAAAAATATTGATAAAATGACTTTCTACTCCACAAAATTTGACTGAAAGTTTTATTCCGATGATTGTAATATATTGAAAGAATTCATGTTTAAGAAGATTAAAAGACATTATTATAGGCAATATGTGTTTGACTTACTCAAGTTGATACCCCACCCGTGACAGTGCCCATGTTGGAGGGAACTTGGCAATGACTCATGCTACCCAGCATGGCATCGCATTCTTTTTATAACTCATTATGTATAGCAAAGTTTCAGTCATTCTCATTTTAAAGTTTTTTCTGGCTTGTGTGTTATGTGTTGGCCTTGGTCTATTGGTAAAATGGTATGAAACATATGCAATTTTTAAATTTTTTATATTTTTGCAATAAAGTACATTTTGACTTCTTGACATAATGTCAGTAACATACTCCAGTAGTTTTAAGGACTGGCAATTTAGTCATGATAATAGGTAGATGAAAGATAATGTATATCTTGCTTCTTTTCTTCATTCTGTATCTCCCGTATTCTCTAGCTTTAGAAGCTTGATTTGGACAATGAGTCCAAAGACTTGGAGTCTTCTCTTCAAAGCTTAAACTTGTTAAATCTGACATTTTTCATCTTCTAAAAGGTCTTATACTTAACATATTTGGGACTGTTTTATCTTTATGCCCACAGATACTTCTGTGTTCCTCAGCAGGCCTAAGTGGCACTGTCTCTGGCACACATGTGCCCATGTTTTTCTGTTCTCTGGCTGCCAACTGCAGTGTCACTCATTGATAGCCCATGAGGTTTGGTTGGCCTTTTACTCATGAAAAACTTGTTGACAGTAGTAGAAATAATTTTTGTAAGCTATGTATATTAATAAAATGAATTGCTGTTATTCCACATACACCATAAGTATGGAAAACTTAAAATGTACTCATTGCATTTGACTGCTTATATGCTTATTCTGCCAAATAAAAGTGGATTTTAGTTTTATCCAACCAAAGCAATATACTCAACATGATTTTAGACCCTGTGACAAAATGTATAGACACATTAATTCTACCCATTGCTTTAAATGAGTAATTTCATTGTGGGAAACACATCTTAGAACATATACAACATACAGGCATTCACATGGGAAAAATTAATCTGTGGCTGTTTTGGTCTTATTAGAGAATGTGTATGGACTTATACCTGAAAATATGGCTAGATGTTAATCGGATAATGTATATACAACAAGTTAATGTAAACTAACTTCAGCCACATTTTAAGAGTATTTAACATTTTTACAAAATCTATTAGTAAAAGGGAAGTCTATATGAAGACTCGTTTTCTATTTTACATTTATTTGAAAAGTCATGTCTGTTAAGAAAAAAACTCCCAAGTTCCTAGTTCATCAATTTGTATTATTTTTTTGTTGTATAAGCTGATGGTTAACTATCCACAGAACAGTAAAAACATGCCTATTTAATAAAGAACTTTGACCAAGGCTGTAAATACCAATTATGTTATTTTCAGTATTGTTGGTTATATTTAAATTTTCCTTATAATAAAGCACACTTTTATAGTAAAACACTCTATCTGTTTTTAATACTTTTCCTCCCACTAATAGGACTTAGGTAGTACATAAATGTGATCAAGAGTGTGATGAGATGTAATCCCCATAGCCTAATGGCACAAGATTTTACACAAGAACAGGTTTGTCTATTAAGATTTTTAACTGTTAGTCATATGTGAGAGAAATAGTGTATGTTGTAGATTAATTTGACTAAGGAGTTTATGTGTAAAATTAATTTGTTAAAATTAATTAAAACAGTCCATAAATCAAAAGTCCATACTACTTGGGATTAAAAAAATTCTTTTTCCAGTTTCAACTTGGCCTCCCATTTGCTCAGCTTCTTGCTGGGCTGGTACTCTGCCACTTAAGCTATACCTCATCCTGGCTTTTTTGTGGTTAATTTGAGATGGAGTCTAGGCAAGAAAGTCCGTGAGACTCTTGTCTCCAATTACCTACCCTAAAGCAGAAAGTAGGACAGAAGGCCTCTAGTGGTAGGGCTCCTGCACTGAGGGGAAAAGCTAAAAGACAGTGTCCAGGCCATGAGTTCAAGCCCTAGTTACTCCACTATCTGCCCCCCCTAAAAAAAATTGCAGCCAGTCACCTACCTACTGAATAGGGTGAGTTCTGATGATAGCAGTTCAAAGACAAGCCTGAGCAGATAAATCTTTGGGATTCTTTATCTCCAAATAATGAACAAAAAGCCAGACACGGAAGCATGGCTCATCTGAGTGAAGAGTGTCTGCCTTGCACGTTTGAACCCGAGGTCAAGCCCCAATACCACCAAAGAAAAAATGCAGCATTCTTTCCCTTTCCAAAGAATCTCAAAAAACAAATATTTTTACTAACTTTTTGAAGAAAAATTATATTACAAGGATTAGATGACCTTCAACAACTTGAAAATAATGTGTAGAGTTAGATGTATGGGTAAAGCCAAAGCTTTATAAAATAGGAGAGGGAATTGCTCTATCAAAGTAAATGTTAACCCGGGGAGAAAATAAGAGTTGTAGCTTTTGAAACTAAAAGTACTAAGAGTTACAGCCTGATGTTGAATATCACTGATTTAACAAAAAAAAAAAAAAAAAAGGAAATCTTGAAATGAGATTTTGAGATAAACCTCCAGATACTTCTAAGGCAGCAAAAATGGTTGTGCAATAAAAACATACATAGCTGTTCATCTTCACACGTACTTACAACTGTTACAAACATAATGAATTATGAAAATGTCAGCAGTAAAGTACACCAGTTATTTACAGAGAAGACTTGTGTGCTCAACAAAACTCATGAAAATATAAATTGGTTCAATTTCTATACCAAGGGGAATCCATCATCAAAACTGTTAACGTTGTGAGTTGTTGGGAATTAAAATCTCTTGGTTTCTGGTCAAATTTTTGGCATGTTTCCAACTAATTAGCTTACTATAAAATTCGTATGATGTTTCTGAATCAGTGAGACAATTTTGAGAGAACTTTTTATTAGTCCAACAAATTGCATCTGCATACTCAAGCCTATAAATCTAAAATTGCCTTGAAAATTCAGAAGTATATCTCTTCTGTATATAGGAAAATTTGAAGATGCATGATAGGAATTAATTATAAAAAATGAAATGCCACCTATATGGGAGGTTGTTTTCTTTATACAGTTTTCTTGATATTGGTAGGCAAAACTGCCATGTGCTGATGGCTCATGCTTGTAATCCTAGATCTCAGGAAGCTGAGATCTGAGGTCTGAGATTCACAAGTTGAAGCCAGCCTGGGCAGAAAAGTCCATGACACTCATCTCCAATTAACCACCAAGACGCTGGAAGTGGAGTATGGTTCAAGCAGTAAAATGCCATGCCAACCTTGAGTAAACAAGCAAAATGTAACATATGAAATAAACTTGAGTTTAGACCAACTGTACTACAGTAAGTTAATGTCTTCCTAAAAACTCTTAATCAGAAAATAAAAAAGCTTTCTTCCAGGCACAAGGGAAAATTTAAGTGCAAGTTGGAAGTAGCCTCAAATCACAAAACTATATAAGGTCCTTGTAGCAACTTGGGACTACAATTTTGTAATGTTTTCTTTTTAGTGATGGAAAAGTTTACAAACTAAAATTCTTGAAAGGCTTTATGAGCCATCCAAACCTTGTATTAATATCTTCTAATTATTCAGTGTCCATTTTTGTTCTAATTGGATACCTATCTTCTTGCTGAGCAGCAAGACAATCTCCAATTAACCAGCAAAAAGCTGGAACATGAGGCCTGGCTCACGAGGCAGAAGCACCAGCCTTGAGCAAAAGTCAGAGAAGAGCACAAAACGTCTTTCTTCCCCCAAGAGACTGTTTCCTGAATTTCTTTCCTTAGACCTGGATGTCTTAAAGTCAGATGAGTGCATTCAGATGTCTACTTAACCCTTGTGCTCATATTTCCTGGTTGCACAGCAAGCTTATACCATTTAAATTTGAACTCATCCTTTCCCATCCCCCTCAGTCTCCAAATTTATTCTAATATTTCCTGTTTCAATTACATCAGTATACCCCAGTTACACCAGAAGTCCAGCAATCATTTTTTATTGTGAACATACTGTACAGAGGGGTTACAATTACATGGGCAAGATAATGAGTACATTTCCTATCAAGCATTGTAGCCTCCTTTGTTTATCCTTCACATCCCTTCCCAGCCTCCCACCCCCCCCCAACCCTCCCCCCCCCAAAGTTGTAAAGTTCCGTTTTCGACATGACAAGTACTTCTCATTGCTGCAAGGGTCCACCTGTATCCTTATTTAAATGACTTGTTTTCCCCTTCCCCTCCACAAATTATACCGACATCAAATACAGTGAAAGCAGGGGTTATACTGTGGGGGAGGGCCAGCAATCATTCTTGACTCCTTCCTTTTTGAACCACTGAGTCTTCCTCCTGGGACAGTGTTAAGACACCCACCTATCAGTCCACTTAAGAAAGGTCTTGCTTTAACAGTTATCTGAGCAAAATGTGAACATTAAGTTGTAAAACCAAGAGCCATATTGTTGCTCAGTTCTGAAATGACACTCATTAGCTCCCAGGCATTTCATTACAACTTGAGTTTATCTGATTAATTTTAACTAAGTTAATTATAAGAATTAATTTCCAAGTATAGTAAGCTATATTAAAAGAGATCTGTGAGAGTTTAAATTACCTACCGAGAGACTAAAATGTTTGGGCACTAACTGTTTTACACTATACCTACTCTACTTCCAAATTTTAGTATTTGAGTGATTTTATCTATTGAAAATTTGCACTCTGTGTGTGTGTGTGTGTGTGTGTGTGTGTGTGTGTGTGCGAAGCTTGAACTTGGGGCCTGGGATTCCCTAAGATTCTTTTGTTTAAGACTAGCATTCTGCCACTTGAGCCACAGCTCCACTTCAAGCTTTTAGGTGGTTATTTGGAGTAAGAATATCACAGACTTTCCTGTCCAGACTGGCTTCAAACCATGATCCTCAGATCTCAGCCTTGGATTACAGGCATGAGCCACTGATACCCAGCTTGTATAGTGATATTCTCAACCTTCAGGCAAACTTCATTATGCTGCTACTTCCTACGTTTTAGTCAAGTAGTCACTAGTAAGTTAGATATGGTGGAATCAAGGGAAATTGTTTAGTTTCATCTCTAAAGAGGTGAAATACATCCTAAATAGGATGTCTTAATTATTTTTCTTTCTTCAAAAAATTACAAGTTGGTATTTATGAAAAACTAAACTTTTAAAAAAAACTGCTGAAAGACATTTTCATTTGAGAAGGCAATTTCTTGACATATCTTGGTATAGATTTTATGCATGCATGTATATATCATATTCATCACACTAATCAAGAAGAGGTGAACACCTATGATCCCACATACCCAGGAGGCATAGTTAAGAGGATCACTATACAGGCCAGCTTAGGAAAAACGTAAGACCCTACTCAAAAAATGAGTAAATCAATAAAAACTAGAAGTGTGACTGAAGTGGTAGAATGCCTGCCTTATAAACCTTAGCCTGAGTTCTTTTGGCAGTCACTTTATAAGATATAAACTCAAGTCTTTCATCCTTGGAAATACTAGGCATTTTGGTGGAACTCTTTTGAATTATTTTTGGTTTGCTTTATCTTTCTTTATCCCTTTTTGAATTATTTTGAGAAACAAAATGTTTGATTTCTATTTATGAATGGGCACAAGAAGGTTAAACCTTTCCTCACACAGTAGGGAGGAAGGACTATTTTATCCTTAACTTTCACTTCAGGGATTCCAATGGAGATCCCCTAAAGGAATAGGAGCTCTGGTTTCAACATATGGAGATTATTTTGGAATTCTTGATTTTTGCTACATGGTACTCAGGTAGATTTAAAACTCAAAAAAATGCAGGCAATTTTTAAAGAAATTAGCTAGCTATGATTTCAGCCTCTTTCCAAAAGCTAGCTTTAAGGGAATTTTACTAGTAAGTTTCCATCATCTCAGTTTTAAGCACGCAACTAGACAACTAAAGATACATAAACCTAAAGCATACCTTAAATGATTAAACACGTTAAACGGGAGGGGGAGCTTAATTATGCCATTGTAATGTGAATAGTTTTAAAAAATTATAGACCTGGCGCACCCAACTGCAACGAGCAGCCTCGTTTGAAGAGAAGGTCACTATAAAGCCAGAGTAGCCGCCCTCCTCTTCCGGTGAGTCAGAGCCTTAGGAACTAAAGGAGGAATCTCAGTGGAAGCCAAAAGCAAAGACAGTTTTTCTTTCTTTCAGAAATCACTGGGAGGGGGAAAAAACAGTTAACCAAAAACTTCCCAGAGAAACTCTATTACAGGTATTTCACAAGTTAAATCAGTTTGTTAACCTTATACCCGTCTATGAAACCTTAACCACCAAGTAGATCGGTAAGGAAAGCACCGCTTTGGCTGCGATTTCAAAGTAATAGTTAATAGTTCACGCCTCTGAACAAGCTTTGTGAAGTCTTTAAACTGAGTTGCTTTCATCCTCAAGTCTCCAAACGCCTGGCTTGGGCCATACAACAAAACCTGGATGAACTGAACGGAGCTGACAAAGAAATCTTCTCCAGATGCTGTCTGGAGAAGGCGTTAAGCTCCTTTAAAGGAATCCAGTGTTTTTCTACCGGGGAAGGGGGGCCGCGGAATCATCGCCTTCACAATCCACATTGTGCCTTGTGACCACGATTTCTGAGTGACCCAGTCTCTCCCGGGCCAGCTCGGCTTCCGCTTGTGCAGTCATCTCCTTCCCCTAGCTCTAAAACAATACCTTGGCTTCCTGCCAAACTTGGAGCAGTCAGAGGCTCGGGCAGTTTACAGCCGGGAGTGGGTGCTGCTAGAGGCTGGGGCTGCTCTAAAGGGTCTACCGGGCCCAAAGGAAAAGAAGGGCCCCAAGCTTTAAAACACTCCCTTTCTCTGCCCCCTCCCTTTTGTCTCAGACACCAAAACAAACCAGCTGATACACGTGTCCCTATGACTCTTGTTTACTATCAAGGATGAGTAGTACAAGCGCCACTGGGAGATGTAGTCCATCTGGTTTCCCTTTGCCAGCAGTTTTCCTGCCCTGGGAGCAAGGCTGAAACTACCAACCCACAATCCAGTTCGCGGGCAAAGTTTGGCTCCGGTCCCAAGAGTGTCCGCGGCAGTCCAATCCGAAGCGCGCACCTTAGTGATTGACACCTCACCTTCTCCAGTAAACACAACACAAAAGTCAATACATGCCCGCCCACCGAGAAAGGCCACGGTATCACCCAATGAGAAAGTGGAAAGATTAAATGACAGTTCCACAGGCCAATGAGAGAGCGAAAAAGCTACAGGAAGGCTCAACCTCCGGGGTGTTGAGGGGAGGGGGAAGACGAAGCTTGAAAGACTTGGTAATGGCGACGGGTTTGGTAAGTAGGAAAGTTTCGGTTGAAGAGTAAGAGCTGCGACAGAAGTAGTAACGCTTGTTGTGGAGACCGGCGCTAGCCAGAAGAAGGGTAGGCGAGTTGTTAGTGGTGTTGTCGTGCCCGGGCGCCCCGCGTCGAGGCTGCGCGCACTCGGTGGCGGTTTGTTGTCTTTTAGTTCGGAAGGGGTGGGGGTGGGGAAGGGAGGGGCTGGGGCCCCGCGGGGATCCGGCTGCGGGGACCGCGCGGGTTGGCGCCCCGCTCCTCCGCGGGCCGCCCGCGAGGCGGAGGCCGACGAACTCCAGGTTCCTGCCCGTGGCGAGCCCGCTGGGCCCGCGCTCCTCGAGAGCTCACCTGGGCTTGGCGGCGGCGCTCGGCGTCTCGGGCGGGGGCTGGGAGGAGACGGGGTCGGGGCGCGCTCCGGCCGCGGCTCGCGGCGGGCCGTCGGCCCGGGCCGGGCGCTGAGGTGGGGCGGGCCAGGGTGGGGGAAGAGGCCGGAGCTTCGCCGGGCTTGCCCCGCAAAGTTTGACTTCAACGATCGCCTCTCGGCGTTGGGTCGGAGAGTGGCGGCGAGCGGAGGTCAGGCCTCGAGGAGGGACCCGGGTGGAGGCGTCGAGGCCTCCGGGGCCGGGCGGGCTTTCGGACCGAGCCGGGAAGCTCGCGGAGCCGCTGGGCCCCGGGGCTCATTGTTACGCAGTTCGAATGAATGGGCTCCGGGGCGCCTGCGCAGTGGGGCTGAGCCGAGGGGAAAAACAAGCCTGGCGTCCAGGCTGCGGTCACATGACGGGGGGGGGGATGGGAGGGAGGGCGATGAATGGCGAAAGAGGTGGACTTGGCGAGCGGCGGAGGGAGGGAGGCTCAGCCTCGGGAGGCCGACCCGGAGTGGGAGCTCGGCCGGCCGCTCCCGTCTCCGCCTTTCAGTTTAGGACGCCGCCGCAGTCGGATTAAAACAGAACAAGACAAGAAGGCTCCAGGCGCCGCCGGCTGTTTGTTTGCTGTGTGTGAGCGCGGGGCGCGGCCCGCGGCCTCCGGGCTTTGCGCTTTGCCCCCGAGCTCTTAGGGAGGTTTTCGGTTCGTGATGGTGGGGCCGGGCGCAAGTTTCTGGCTCAGAATGCCACGGATGATGCCAGGACCGGAGGAGGGTTGCCAGGGGGAGGGGTTCACATCTGCAGCTACTCCAGTGATTGACAGCGGTCGAAACCTATAATCTGGGGCTTGGGGTTTGGGTCTCCGCCCCGCCTCCCCCGGCCCCGCACTACCTGAATGCAGTGCTGGAGCCCCTGGTTCTGCGTCCCTTTAAAATTCAGTTCCTGCGGGGTTGGTAATGTTTGACCGAGTTTTAAAGAAAACTGAATATAAACAGGCTTAAACCCACCCTTTGAGTTACCTCGTAGTTTTGAGAAAGCCATTTAACCAGTTTAAAGCAAGTGCTCTTCCAGCTTGACTAACCAATTGTAGAATAAAAAGTCGATTTCACTTTGTAATTCTCTACTCAGTATTAGAAACCCAGTTGCCATTTCTTACTGCTTGTAAAGTCCTTCCCCTTTGTCCATCCCTCTGAGTCCTGCATCCATTGAACAGGTACCTGCCCCCCTAAGCTCAAGCAGGCAGGCATTCTCAATTTTTACATGCTTCACGGTGTGCACTTCCCGCACTTCAAACATGACACTATCAAATTGTCTCCACTATATTTTAACTTTTAGCCCCTCTTTTCCCTAGCCAAGTGCCCAGTGAAGAGCACATATGGCATTGGAATTAGTGAGTGAATAAACCATGAAGAATCTGAAGGTTCTTCCACGAGAACAGCAAGCTGTGGTCTCTTCTGTATCTTAAAATAACAAAAACAGCACTCTTACCCCTTCATAAATTGTCTTAGGAAGTTACTACCATTTGTTGACGAGACAAGTCCTAGTAGTGTGTGTAGTATGAGAAAGATTATATACTTAGAATGGGAAAATCACTATAAATTTCAGAAAATTAAATAGAATTCTGGAAAATTTACATATTGATTTCCTTGTGTGTTAACTATCTGACATCAGAAGCATTCCTATTCATAGTTTGATCTGAAATCACTTTGTGCTTCCTATTACAACTTACCATTTTTCCTAGAGAAACTAGAAAACTAATTTTCTCTAATGTACTTTATTGGATTCTTTAAAGCTTAGGGAGTTTCCCCCCCAGTAGGTCATTATATGTAAATGTTTACAGTCAAGATTTTTTCACTCATAATACGAATTTTAGAGAATTTCAAGTACTTCATAAAATGACTTAACTACTATTTGAATTGAGAATATTGTTTTAAAGTTTGATGGCAGCAGTGGAGCGTAGGTTTTATGTTAAGTGAGCTTGTGATTAACATTAATTTGTCAAGATGTGCTTGAGTAACATTTAGCAAAGCCATGGATGTGTGTAGTATCTTTTAACACCTGCAGCAAATCTGTAAGAAAAAAATAGATAGGTTTTATTACCACTTACAAATGAGAAAGCTCAAGCTGGACACTGGCTTATGCCTGTAATCTTATCTGCTCCGGAGGCTTAGATCAGAGGATCCAGGTTCAAAGCCAGCTGCTGCAAGAAAGTCTCTGAAACTCTTATTAACCAGCAAAATGTGGGAAAGTGGAGCTGTAACTCAGTGGTAGAGCCCTAGCCTTGAGCAAAAAAGCTGACAGACAGCCCTGCTGGCCTTGAGGTTAAGCCCCAGGCCAAGGCTCCCCCTCCCTCCCCTCCCCTGCAAAATAAATAAATAAAAAGCAGCCTCAGGCCTGGAAGTCAAAGTGTTCCAGCCCTTAAAGGTGTTAAGTGATGGGCTAAGGTAGTACCTGTGATCAAAACCCACCTTTTTTCCCCTTAACATACCTTTAATCTAGAGTTGTGGAAACATTTCTGTAAAAGAGATAAAGTTTCATTAAAAATAAGTACATTTAAAATAAGTACATTAGGGCCTTTTACTTAATACAGTTTGTTATAGTGCCTTGTAACTTGTGATTATATAACCCAATTGTAGATACATAAGTTCCCCCTAAAAGGTATATGAATTGAACATTACCTTCTCATTTCCTCTTTCAAAACAATTTGGGTCTGGACTTAGTGTGGAAGTCCTTCAGGATTAGGGGAGAGATCATCTTGAGGATCCTACCATGAAGTCCATAGTGACCATGGAAAGGTAAGAGTCTAGGAAGAATGGGCACTTGAAAATGGGAATCTAATATATATTGGTGTAAACTACTCACTCCGTTCTTCAAAAAGACAATGTCCAGGGGCTGGGAAGGTGGCTCAGTGGTAGAGTGCTTGCCTTGCAATGGATGAGCCCTGGGTTCCATTCCTCAGCACCACATAAGCAAAAAGAAAAAAGCCGAAAGTGGCACTGTGGCTCAAGTGGTAGAGCGCTAGCCTTGAGCTGAAGAGCTGAGGGACAGCGCCCAGGCCCAGAGTTCAGGCCTCACAACCAGACCTCCCCCCCCCCCCCCAAAAAAAAAAAAAAAAAAAGAAGAAGAAGACAATGTCCTAATCAGCGCTTTTCCTCATCCATAATACTGAGTTGCTCACAAAGCTGTTTTTGGTAAAATTAGAAATTGTACATAGAAAGTTTAGTAAGTTGTAGGTAGACAGGCGTTTTGTAAAATCTAGTTAGTTTTTCCTCCATTCATAGAGACTCAATAACATCTAGTCCCCTCTTACCTCCTTTTATGTGAGTGTCTGCTTTGTAAACAAAAACAGTGGGGTCACATCCATTGAAGGTTAGAACAAGAAAATGGGCTAAGGTAGTACCTGTGATCAAAAAAAAAAAAGAGCTTCTGCTCTTTCCCCGGAGAATTTATTTTTCCTTTTGAAAATCGCTCATCTAGTGAAGAAATGACTCCTGTAGCAAGACAAGCTGTGTTTATTTTTAGTATCAAAACTTACAAAGACAAGAATGGACTGTAGAGTTAGTATCACCAGTAGATAATTGAAAGAGGAGCTTCAACAAATGGCTAATTGATAACAAGTAAAGGGAAATATTTTTTGAGTAAAGATTCTTAGGATATTCTTTTACCTTGAGGGAGACCTTGCTTTTTTTCTCTAACATAATTTGACCAAAAGACAGTTTGTATTTGCATATGATTTTACATTTGCATATGGTTTTATATTTTATTCTTGCAGTGGCTCTATGAAATAAATAGAGGTAGTGTGAGGTGAGGTTAAGTTTTTTTTACCTCAGAGTACACAGCCAACTCTAGTCTTCTTGGCTCAAGTCTATGCTTTTTTTTCATTGTAGCTTTTAGCTTTATAGTAGCTAAAGCTCAGTTATCTGAAGCTCACACTAAACTTGATTACCTTGAGCAGTGAGAAATGCAAAGATCAATAAATATTTTTTAATCCTTTTTGTTATTTGTTGGTAAGCTGTGGTTTGAAATTCTTTAGGGAGTGTTATGATGGTCTGGTGGTAGATAAAAGCATGGTGATGGTGACGACGAAATGATAGTTAAAATGTTAAAATACTATAAATTATCAATGACAGACACTGCAGGCCCTGCTGATCAGGAAGAAAAAAAATTAGCTGGGAAGAATGAGGAAACAAAAGAGCTCGGTGGGGAAGGAACACAATCTGTGCTGTGCTTCTGTGGACTTGAGCAGCACTGTTGATAGACAAAGCAGAGCTGTGGAAACTTGTAGTGCAACCTCTGAATTTCATAAGAAGGAAAGAATGGGATCTTTTTCTGTGTGAAAATACCGTACAGAGGGGGTTACAATTACATGAGCAAGGTAATGAGTTCATTTCTTATCAAGCATTGTTTCCCCTTCCCACCCCCCCCCCCCCCAAGAATGGGAAAATTTTAAGATGCAGCTGTGGTTGACTTTCAGTTCATATTTAATATGTGAAATGTATAATGTGTCATGAAGATACTATGGAGAGTGTTAAAATCTGCTATCTAAACTATTAGTGTTTGCTGTTGAGAGAACTCATAGAATGAATCCTGGTCTTAGGGGAAACTAGTCTTAGGAATTACTAAGAAATGTGTTAATACTACCAGTTAACCTTTTCTTTTATGAGAATGTCTGCAAGGAAGATACAGATGGTTCACACAGAAATTGGGACTTTGGGTGCTCTTTTTTTTAAAAAAAAATACTCTCCTTATATTAAAAATCTTTCTGTATTTAGGACTTTAGTATGATTTTGAATAGGTTCAGAGTATTCAAAATATACCTGCTATTGTGTCAGACCTCTGTCCACATCCTCAGTGCCTCCTTGTTGTCTAGTAATTGTTAATACTATTCCATATTGAAGGTTTGCTTTGTGTTGTAATTCAGAACATTTTACCATATCTCAAGGGAGTTTTCATTATAACCTATGAGGTATATGCTTTAATTATTTCGATTTTACAACCCAGACAGTATTTTGACATAATTGTTCAGAGTATCTAGGTTAATAAGTGCCAAACATGTAATAAATGCAAATTCTTGTCTCAAAAAACAATTGTAGCTAGATACAATTCCTGACTAGACAGGTGGTTCTTGGTTATAATACCAGCTACTCAGGAGCAGAGATAGGGAGGATCACAGTTTGAAAACAGCCTCAATAAAAAGTTACAAGACTATCTCAATAAACAAGCCAGAGGTGAAGGTGTACACCTGTAATTCTAACTGCAGGGGTGGGATAGGTAAGAGGATCCTAGTCCAGATTGGCCCAGGCAAAGACTACAATACCCTATCTAGAAAAGAGCTGAAGCAAAAAAATGAGTGAGGCAGGAGCATGGCTCAAGCATGTACTGACTAGCACGTCCAAGCATATTCTGACTAGCATGTCCAAGCATGCACTGACTAGCATGTCCAAGCATGTACTGACTAGCATGTCCAAGTTATATACTGACTAACATGTCCAGGGCCCTGGATTTAAACCCAGTACCATTAAAAAAAAAGTTTTTTGAAACTAAAGTTGAATGCAGATTTACATCATAGTCTACCTATCCCCTTCTTAAAGTTCATGGTCATCCTTCTTTCCAGTGATGCTAGATTCTGTATTTTTCTGAATTTAGAACTTTGTAAATTCTGTGAGTTTGCTAATGTTGGAAGACTATCTTTGTTTTTTTTCTATTCATAGCTAAGCCTTATTTGTAGAATGGTGGTCATTAACTGATGATTTTTTTTCCACTAAAATGTAGATTCCTTGGGTTTGGTTTGGTCATTAACTTTTTACCATTGAGGTCTAACATTGCAATAAAATGTCTTGTACCTATCATACTAATTTTTTAATTAAAATTATTTTTGGTCTAGTTCTTAACTGTATGAAATTCTTTTGAAAGCAAAGAAGTAAAACAGCTCATAGGGCTGGATTTTACCCAGCCTGAATAAATAATTTTCTGATGGGAACAGGTTGGATATCGTTTGTTTAAAGCAGAGGTGTGATTGTCAAAAGAGATTAATTCAGAATTACTGATTAGGAGGACTACTCTAGTGATTTGATATTTGAGAAATCACATTTCTTCTAGTCATCCATTTTGTGTGAAGTTATACTAGAGCGGGTTTACTTTATGTGTGGATTAATTAGCAGAAAAAGGTTTTCTTTTCAGACTTTTGAAAAACACTAGATAAACTTATTTGCCTTAAGTCACGGCACTATGCGTGACTGTTTTTGAGATGTGTTAGATGACTTGTAATAATTTCCAGGAGGAAATGGGTTGAAACTGAACAGCAGGGATTCCTCTCCTGTGGCAGGAGCTGCCTTCCAGAGACAGGGGAGATGGAGCCGCGTTAGCCATCCCTACATGGGCCTTTCACTTCCACCTATCACGTGGGGCGCGGGGGGGGGGGGGGGGGAGGGGGGAGGGGGTGTCTATGAAGCGCAACTCTCGCGATAGGTGAGGGATCACTATTTCAATTAAAAGTAAACAAAAATCCCCTGCTACGGGGAAGCCGCAGTAAGAACTGTGATCTAGTGAGGGATCACTGTAACTCTCTGGTTGTCTACTGTTAAGTATTTTCAACAAAGTTTCTATTTAAGACATTAAGAACATGGTAGGTAACACTTCCGTACAGTCTGAGGTAATTGTTGTTTTTATTTGTCGGTCGTGGGGCTTGAACGTTGGGTCTGGGCACTGTCCCTCAGCTCTTCAGCTCAAGGCGAGCGCTCTACCACTTGAACCACAGTGCCACTTCCGGTTTTCTAGTGGTTTATTGGAGATAGGAGTCTCACGAACTTTCCTGCTCGGGCTGGCTTTGAACCGCAATCTCAGCCTCCCGAGTAGCTAGGATTACAGGCGTGAGCCACAGTAGCCACCATATGCCCGCCCTGATAAAAAAGTTTTTAAAAGAAAGTGTCAATACATTTTTGTTTCACTGTTTCAGTTTATCTTTACAACTCCTCAGTTGTCTGAGGAGTAAGGCAGGTAACATTAGCCCTGTTTTTAACAATACTGGTAAGTTAATGAGAAGCTCTTAGTCACTTGGGTCACATTAAATGATCAAGTTGGAATCAACTCATGTTTGCTTCTAACTCAGTGCCCTTTTCACTACACATCTGATAATTGATATCGGTGAATAAGGTTCTAAAACATTGCCTAGGCTAAGTGCAGGAAGCATCCAGAATTGAAATTAGAAATATAGTAAGGTTCTACTATGTTGAGAACCTTAAGATGTTTAATGTTGTCCAGTTATTGTACTTATTTTTGGTAATCTAAAACAATTGTATTTAAGCAAGTACTTAAAATGAAAGTCTAAATACAGTATTACTTAGAAGATTGAGAATATTAATAATGTTCAGCAGTAAAAGGATGAATGAACTTCTATATAGCTTTATAATGAATACTGTCTAGATCTTCCTGTTGTTTTTTTGATGAGAACTTCCCATGTTGCCCAGGCTGGTCTAGACTTGAGAGCTCAAACTGCACTTCCACCTCAGCCTCTGGAGTAGGCATGAAACAATGACGTAGTAAAGTATGAATATCAAGGAAAACATTATTGACTATGAGTATGAAAAATACGATTATATGTACACAAAAAAGATTGGAGTCAGACACCGGTGGCTAACACCTGTAATCCTAGCTTCTTCGGAGGCTGAGATCTGAGGACCGTGGTTCAGCCAGTCCTGGCAAGAAATTCCATGAGACTCTTTTATCTCCAGTAAACCACTAGAAGTGGCACTGTGGCTCAAGTGGTAGAGTGCTAGCTCAGGGACAGCACCCAGGCCCAGAGTTCAAGACCCACGAATGAGAGAGAGAGAGAGAGAGAGAGAGAGAGAGAGAGAGGACGCGCACGATTAGATTCTAATTTATTAAAGTGTTAGCATCTAAATCTCAATGAGGTTAGTAGTAGTCATATTTCTTTGTGTGTTTTGTGAGTGTGTGTGTGTGTGTGTGTGTGTGTGTGTGTGTGTGTTCCCTGGTCCTAGGGCTTGAAATCAATGCCTGGGTACTCTCCCTCAGCTTTTTTGGCTCAAAAGTTTTAAGATGCTTTAAAAAAATTTAGCCCTGATTATGTATTTTATAATCAATAAGATCATGAAAAAAGCCGTGTAGAAAAATTTTTTCCAGTGTTTACTAATTACATCATGGTTTAGAAAATTCTGATAAGAAAGACTAATTAATACCTGTTCAATGACCTTTTTTTTTTTTTTTTTTTTTTAACCTTGTCAGTCATGGGGCTTGAAGTTAGGGCCTTGGGGCTCCCTGGACTTTTGTGCTCAAGGCTAGCACCTTACCATTTGAGCCATAGCTCCACTTCCAGCTTTTTTGGTGGTTAATTGTAGATAAGAGTCTCATGGGCTTGCTCGCCTGGGCTGGCTTAGAACCATGTTCCTTAGACCTGGGTCTCCTGAGTTGATAGGATTGGCAGTACTCTGTCTCATTAACTTCTTAAGCAGCCTAGGCTGGGGTACTGCTTTACCTTTAATAGCAGTGTATCTTATTGTTCTATTTTGAAAAATACATATTGACAAAAATCAAGATTTTTTTTTTCTCAGTAAATGTGTGTGTGTGTGTGTGTGTGTGTGTGTGTGTGTGTGTGTGTGTCCTGGGACTTGAACTCAGGGCCTAGACACTCTGTGTGTGTGTGTGTGTGTGTGTGTGTGTGTGTGTCCTGGGACTTGAACTCAGGGCCTAGACACTGTTCCTGAGCTTTTTTTCTCAAGTCTAGGGTTCTACCCCTTGAGTCATACCTCTGCTTCCAGCTTTTTACTGTTTAAGTGGAGAAAAGAGTCTCTCAGACTTTCCTGTTAGGGCTGGATTTGAACCATGATCCTTAGAGCTCACCCTCTTGAGAAGCTAGGATTACAGGTATGAGCCACAAGTGTCTGGCTTAAGCTATTTTTTTAAGTGAAATTTACAGTATAGCCCCTGAAAATCCAGAAAATCTTATTGTTGTCACTCTTGTTTTATTTTTTATTTTATTATTTTTATTTTTTGCAAGTCTTGGGGCTTGAACTCAGGGCCTAGGCACTGTCCTTGTGCTTCTTTGCTCAAGGCTAGCACTCTACCACTTGAGCCACAGCGCCACTTCTGGCTTTTTCTGTTTATGTGGTTCTAAGGAATCAAAACCAGGGCTTCATGCATGCTAGACAAGCATTCTACCACTAAGCCACATTCCCAGCCCCATCACTCTTGTTTTAAATAACTAATTTGATCATTGTCCAAAGACTAGAGCGTAAAAGGTATAACTACATTTTCTTTTCATAGCAAAAATTTTGCTGAGCAATAAATGTATTTGTGTACGTTTTTTTCCTTGTGAGAACTTCATAGGCTTCATTGAATGTAGGTTCATTAGTTGCTTAGTAAAACTTACTATGATAAGTATTCATCTTTCTAGAAGTAGTAACCTTTTCATAATGAAAAGGCTTTTTATATGATTGTCCTAAATTTTCATTGAGAAATCTTTATTAGAAGTATAATATTTGAACATTTTAAGAAACTTAAATGTTCTTTACACAATGTAAAAGTGCTTAAAATTGTTCATTTTCAGAACATGAGGAAACACATTAAATAGGATAGAATACTTTTCAAAAAATTAGAATGTTCTTTGTCTTCAGTGGGTTAGTTTTCTTTTGAATTGGAGTTATATGTGAAACAATATATTGGTATTAATTTTCACATAATGTGTGAAAGAAAAATTACAAGCTTGAAGTAATGGGCATGGGGGCATGGCTCAACTGACAGAGTGCCTGCTTAGTGCTGCCAGACTGCTAATATTACAGAAAGTGGGGCGGGGGGATGTGGCACTGGGGGCTGACTACTCAGGAGGCTGAGATCTAAGAATTGAGGTTTATAGGCAGGTCTGGGCAGGAAAGGCTGATGAGATTCATCTCCAACAGACTACCTTAGAAAAGGCTGGAAATGGCTCTGTCGTTCAAGTGGTAGAGCTATTGCCTTGAGCAAAAGAAGCTCAGGTACAATTCCTAGGCCCTGAGTTCAAACCCCAGGACCAGCATTTAAAAAGAAGTGGGGGCAGGGGGGGATTGAGGAGAGAGGAGAAGAAAGGGGAAGGAGATAAAAGATGTAATTTTAATTTAGGAGAAAAGGCTGATAAATTTAGGACATTGATTATTTAGGATTTAGGTGTGGTGTTGGGGACAGTGGGAGGTCCAGATTCGGAATCTCTTCCTGGATCAAAGGATTTAAGAGATGAATAAATGGTAATGCATGGTTAAATTAAAATGCAGCATCATGCTATCTCTGGTTGATTTTATATTTTGGATGCCTAATAGATGACTTAACATTTTTTCTTTTCTTTTTTTTTTTTTTAAAGTCGGAGCACCATAACATGGTGTGGGAAGTAAAGACAAATCAGATGCCTAATGCAGTACAGAAACTCCTGTTGGTAATGGACAAGAGAACTTCAGGAATGAATGACTCATTGGAGTTGTTGCAGTGTAATGAGAACTTGCCATCCTCACCTGGCTATAACTCCTGTGATGAACACATGGAGCTTGGTAAACAAAATTAAAAGTTATTTAGGAACCTAAGATTCAGATTTATTTTCATATTTAATCTGCTTTAATCTACATTTTCTGTCAAAAATATTGAAGGTTTTGTATATTAGGAATATTCATCATTCTCCTCTTGCTTTTCGAATACTACTTAAAACCAGTATGACCAAGCTACTTATCATAGATACTCACTGATAAATTATTAGCTAAATATGTGAAGACCAAACTACTAAACACCTTAGGAAAATCCTGCTGTCCTCTGTTTTTTTTTTTTTTTTTTTTTAAGATATTACTGGTGAAATTTGCTAGAGAGACTTTACAATTGATTTGTTAGTGTAATTTAAAAATGACATTGGACCTTTGAAGCTCAAGGATTTGACATGTGTGATGGTCACTCATGCTGAGCTAAACTAGAGATGATGTAGCCTGTAATGCTGTGTAGGTTAGTGGAGTTGTTTTGTTCTGAAGCTAATGTTCAAGAAGAAATAGGTAATGAGTACCCTTGGCTTGTGCCCAGCTTTTCAGTGTGCCTTTGTCTACATTTAATATATAGTTACCTTCAATGTTCATAAAAACTCTGAGAATGTATGACTGTATTTTACAAGTGATGAAAGAGTAGAGAAGATGTGAGAGTACTGTTTGGGAATGTAGAGATCCTAAAAGTCTTTGAGCATAACCTGTTGAAATGACAAGAATTTTCTGGACCTTGATCTTACAGGGGGGGTACTGTTGAACAAGGAATATCATTTTAATCAAGAGTGGATTGTTCACCACCATGTTACGGGTTTCAGGAAGAAAACTGGCCCCCAGGGAGCCAGAACCTTGCCCCTTCCAGTTAAAAAGTTAAATTGCTGAATGTGAAAGACAGAAATAAATGAAGAAAGTATGTTAAAAGGTTTCTGGCAGTGAGGGAAGGGAAATAGCTACATCAGTATGAGAATTAGAAGATGTGGAAATTATTTTAAAATGTTAAGGTATTTTAGAACTCTGGCTATCCCTATGAGCATGGATACCTTTTAGTCAGTTTGAAGAATGGATATTTTGAGTTATTACTTCTAATTAAAGTATTTTAGTTTTTAGGAGACTATTCTAGAACATATTTCTGAATATGAGCTATATACTTTTATAATGACATCTAGGTGACCAGTAGAGTTTTCTTGTCTTATTTATTTAAGGGACCCATTGGATCTATAGAATTTGTTGATATGTGTTTCATAGAGATTGATATTTTGTTTTTAAATGTCTTCAAAATTCTTTTTCAAAACTCTTTAAGAAGAGAATCCTTTTTTTTCTTAATTCAGTGTTTCTTGTAAATATTGATTTGAATAGAATTTCAGATTAGAAAAGCTGAAAAATCTAGCATCTTTCTTTAGAGAAGGCATTTAAAGGAAAAGTAACCATGACTGAATTCAGAATTAGTAGTAGAGTGCTTGCTTAATACACATGAAGCCCTGGGTTTGATCCCCAGTAATGTGAATAGAACAAAATAAAAACAAAAAAAATTCTAACATTTATTTGTGAAAGTAGTTCCTAAAAATTAATAATAGGATTTTTTGTTTTCATCTTTGGAAAATTTCAATATTGCAATTTATGTAACAATATAGAATATAAATATTAACGTAATATTTGTACACATATAGTGCTTTTTTTCCTCATTAACCTGCTATATAAGAATGTCTCAGAGGTATATAAATCATTCTTAGGTGCGGCACAACAAATGGGGCAAAAGGATAGGGAAAAACCTGTTTTTCTATGCTGTGAACACTTGAGATAATTGCGTGGTTTAAGTGATGAACATTGCTTTGTTCACTTTTCCATCAGGCTCTACGGATTCCTGAATGTTCTTCCTAAGTTACAGGTTGTTAAAGAAAACATAATTGGATTTAATCTTGAATATGTAATTTTCCTCTCACAAAATCAGATAAATTTGAGGGTTTCTAGCTACAGTTAGAATATTGTTCATTATTATATCTTTTTTTATAATTTTGAGTATGCTTATTTGCAGATGACCTTCCTGAACTTCAGGCTGTTCAAAGTGATCCTGCCCAGTCTGCCATCTACCAGCTAAGTTCAGATGTTTCACATCAAGAATACTCAAGACCATCTTGGAACCAGAATACCTCAGACATATCGGAAAATACTTACCGTGAAAATGAGGTGGACTGGCTCACAGAATTAGCAAATATTGCCACCAGTCCACAAAGTCCACTTATGCAGTGCTCATTTTATAACAGGTGGGAGTATTGCCTGTACTTTTATTTAAAAGGATCATACAAAAATTGTTAATTACTTGAAATGTTTCCAATTTTAAAATAACATTATTAGCTGTCTAATGAATGATTAATTGAAAACAAAGTCATTAGAATTTAAGGACATTATAATGGCATGATTCCATATTTAGGATTAAAGATTCTGTAAGAAAAATACTATAAGAATTTTTTGTAAATGTGTAAAAGTCATGAAAATACATGAAGCGATACTTTTACTGTATATTTCTACTTTTATAAATAAAAATTGTATTTGTTTTAAAAAGCCATAATTATAAGAAGCATTGTATTTTAAACTTCTTAGTTTCCTTTGCTCTAGATTTGATATTTCCACAGCGTAGGCAGCTCTTTATCTTTCTGCTAATTTTAAAATCTTAAGAACTTAAAAGCAGATCGTATTGTTAAAAACCACTATTTCATGTGTATAAGTTAGAGTTTAAGAAAATGAGTTGTTGTGCTGTGAAATTATGGAAGCTTTCAACTGATATTCCTAGGGAGACCTGGGTAAATAACATTTCATTAAAAGACTTGGATTAAAAATATAGTCAGTTGTAATAGGGTCCTGCCTAGGTTTGTACTCTGTTGGCAGAAAGTGATAGACCAAAGTGCACTAAGTAATGCGGGAATAACCATGAATCTTGGTACTAGTCTTGATTTACTATAATGCTTTGCTAAAGAGTAAACCTCTTAGGTATGGAATCCTAGATGCTGCTTTTCTTCTATTTATCAGGATGCAGCTTTGATTAGAACAAATTCAGTTTAGTTAATTTTAGTTTAATTCCATGTAAATTTTCACAGGGGAGAAAGTTTTCAGAGAATTACTCTTTAGTCCCACTTTCCATTACAGTTGTCGAAAAAAACCTAGTTGTTTTACATTAAATAAATAACCTTGACTTACTAGTCAAGGTTACTTCTAGTTAGATGATACTTTTTAGTTTTTGCAAGGAAATTATAAGAAGATTCATAATGTAGTTCATAGGAAGTGAGTAAAAGCTTCAGAAGAAATTCAGTGTAAATAATTTGAACATGGTGGCATGTTCTGTAAATTCAGAACTTGGGAAGGCTGAGAACCATGAGTTTAGGCTTGCCGGGCTATGCACTGAAATGCTATCTCTAAAAACCACAAAGAAAATGTGGGTATAAAGAGATGTCTTCCTAAGTATGTAATTTTACTCTGTAGTATTTTCTATGCTTCCCTTAGCATAGAGTCAAGTTCTGCTGTCTTGCCCATCTTATAATATTGTCAGTGGTGTTCATGCAACTTCTTACAGATTGTTAATAACTATTATTGTGCTTTATCCGAAGCCATAACTATAGTACAAAGGGGTTGAGAATGGGTAAAATTTATATTCTTGCATAGGTAGAGGGTGAGAGATTGATGTTATTTGTATTTAGACATGTTTAGCATGTTAATTTTTATGTAGGTTGCATTTTTTTTTGGTGGGAGGGTGCTGAGATCTAACCCAGGGACTTGTAGATGTTAGAAAAATGCTCTACAACAAAGCTTGTATCCCCAGCCTACCACATCACATTGTTTCTTGTACTTTATTTTTGTTTTTATATTTAGTTTTATTTTTTGAGACAGATTTTTATCGTGTAGCTCAGCATAACTGTAAACTTGTAGTCGTCCTATTTCTGCCTCCTGAGTGCTAGAATTAACAGATGTGAACTTGTTATTTCTATTTTAAGTAGTTGTATGGGAAACACTTAATCCTTACTGAGTCTGAGTACATCAAAGTAGAAGAAAAAATGTATAGGGTGCTCTACACAAGGTATTACCGTTCACAAATGAAAGCACACATTTATATATATTCAGATAAAACTGAATAGGAACTAGGTATGATGGTACCTGTTTGTAATCCCAACACATGAGAGGCTGAGACAGGAGGATCTCAAGTTTAAGGCTAGTTTGGGCTACATGGTAGATACTGTCTCAAAAAAAAATTTAAATGGGATAAATGGATACTAGCAGTGATTAAAGCTTGTTGTTAAATCTGATGTGAAGGGGGTTTTAGGTAGGAAGTTGAGTTTAGGAACAGCATATTTTTACAATTGAAACTTTGCTGTCTATATTAAAGTTTGCCATAGCTGTTTTATATGTAATAACTCTGGTACTTGGACTATGGTGTTCTTTTAATCACAAAGACAGTTTTACTGTAATGACCTCTGTGTTATGGCAAAATCTGCTTTGTTTTAGATCATCTCCTGTACACATCATAGCTACTAGCAAAAGTTTACATTCCTATGCACGCCCTCCACCAGTGTCATCCTCTTCAAAGAGTGAGCCAGCCTTCCCTCACCACCACTGGAAGGAGGAAACACCAGTAAGACATGAAAGGGTGAGTTTAGTCATGAGGTTAAACTTTTATGAAGCTTATATAACAGTTGAGAAACTATGCTTTGTTTCATTACATTATTTGAAAGCTCATGAGAAAACGAAATATTAAAAGATCACTATGAAGGCCAGCAGCAGTAGCTCATACCTGTAATCCTAGCTACTTAAGAAGGCTGAGATCTCGAGAATTGAGGTTCAAAGCTATCCTGGGCAGAAAAGTCTTTGAGATTCCATCTTCAGTTAACCAGCAGAGTGCTAGAAAGGTGGTATGGTATGGCTCAAGCAGTAGAGCCCTAGCTGTGAGCAAGTAAACCAACTAGAGTGTGAGGTCTTAAGTTCAAGTCCTTGGACTGGCTAAATAAGTCAATAAATCTAAAAACAACAAAAAAAGGCTTATAATTTGTTTTTTCCACAGGCAAATAGTGAATCAGAATCTGGCATTTTCTGCATGTCCTCCCTATCAGATGATGATGATTTAGGGTGGTGCAATTCCTGGCCTTCAACTATTTGGCACTGTTTTTTGAAAGGTAAAAAAAAAATACTTGACTGTTTCTTAGCTTATCTAGTACATGAGTCACATATCTAAATCTAATACTTGTTTTCTGATTAAACTTTAGGCACACGACTGTGCTTTCATAAGGGAAGCAGTAAGGAATGGCAGGATGTTGAAGACTTTGCTAGAGCTGAAGGTTGCGATAATGAGGAAGATCTTCAAATGGGAAATCACAAGGTTAATTTAAAATTCTTTAAGGTTCCCCCCTCCCCAAACTTTTGAAATGAAACATAAAGTTTGTTAGTCTTTCTGCTTGCTTTCATTTTAAGGGATATCTTTACATTTAGGTAGAGGTTTTATGACCACTCATTGTTTAGCCTGATAGACAAAAGCAGTGACTTTAGGTTTACCTTGCTAGTTAGATTTTTCTTTTCTTTCTTTTTTTTTTTTTTTTTTTGGTTGGTCGTGGAGCCTGAACTGCTGTCCCTCAGCTCTTCAGCTGAAGGCTAGCACTCTATCACTTGAGCGTCAGCCCCACTTCCGGCTTTTTCTGCTTATGTGGTGCTGAGGAATCGAACCCAGGGCCTCAGGCATGCAAGGCAAGCACTCTACCACTGAGCCACCTTCTCAGCCCTAGTTAGATTTTTCTTACATGGGATGGATAAAGAGTTAGCCCTTTTGTTTTGTGGTATATTTTATACATTACACATTGGCAAAAACTAAACTGGCATTATTAAAGACAAGTAGTGAATAAATAAAGCTACAGAAGAGAATCATGATTCTCAATCATTTTTGCCTGCTACTTATCTGCCCACAGTGACAAATACGGACAAGGTTCTGCCCTCTTCTTGCACCAGTGTCTGTCAACTGGTAATGTCAGCAGCATCTTTGCCCATCCTGTAGACAGCATTCTGATGTTGGGCCCTCGTCTAGCTCTTCTAGCATCTTTGTTGTATGACTGGTCTTAGAGTTCCTCTCTCTCTGGACTTTGGCTTCTTGATCTGAAAAGTAGGAGTGGATCTTTATTTTTATTTTTTTGGTCGGTTGTGGGGCTTGAACTCTGGGCCTAGGCACTGGCAAGCACTCTACCATTTAAGCCACAGCGCCATTTCTAGTTTTCAGGTGGCTAATTGGAGATAAGAGTCTCATGGACTATCCTACCTGGGCTGGCTTTGAATGGCGATCCTCAGATCTCAGCCTCCTGAGTAGCTAGGATTACAGGCGTAAGCCACTGGCACCCGACTTGGATTATTTTAAAAATCTTATATATCTCTTAAGAATTAGAAAATTCTGTAATTTGATTGTTTGTAAACATGTTGGTAACTTCACCTGCAACTTTTCAGTTGTATATTAGACATTGCCATGTGAATAATAGTGTTTTTCAAGTCCAGTTTAATACGATCCAAATTGCACTATTTTTAGACTTACTTTCCTTCTATTCTTTTAAAGAGATTTTTATCCTTGATGAGTAGATTCCAAACAATGAAATTGTCTTTTATTGTATTCCCTTTCCTCCTTTCATATTCAGTTGATAATTTTTTCATAAAGATTTTCCAATACCCATTCTTTCTCATTCACATCTTTGTCATGTAATAGTATAATTATTGGATGTTATAGCTAGCTGTTGGTATGTTTATTTTTCTGTGAATTCAAGGGTAATACTCATATCTTTTTTCATGTTCATATTTTCAGATTACCACCTGGCATGTTTTATAATGAGGACTATAATGGGAGGTTTTGTAACCTCAAATAATAAGAGAGTTCCCTTTGCAGTAATTTTCATAAAATTGGCAAAAGTATTTCTTCCACTGGTGTCAGGGTCTCATGTTTGCTAGATAAGTGCTCAGCCACTTGAGCCAAGCCCTTAGTAGTTTTTTGGGGTTTTTGTTTGTTTGTTTTAGTTTGTTCTTCAGATAAGTGTCTCTTCATTTTCCCTGGGTTAGGCTTGGACTATAATATTCCTATGTGTGCCTCTTGAGTAGCTGGGATTACAGGCATGCACCATCATGCCTAGCCCATGATCTTCCCATCCTCCTAAGTGAAAGGATTAAATACTTTGCCTAAAGTCTTTAAGATCACTACTGTAATTAGACTGTCCTTTTCATCTTTATTTGTCCCAAATCTGCACTTAACCTTGTATGGTAGCAAATGCTCAGAACTCCTCAAAGAAATTGTTAAATGCAACGGTTACTGGTCCAAGGGCTTTGCTTTACCTTTCTACCTTGGTTCTACCTTTCTTGTCTTTTACATCCCAATACAAATGGAGCTGAAAGTCTTACCCTCTTTTGGAATATCTTATTAAACTCCACCAGCATTGTTTATACTTGAGCTAAAATAATTTATTCTAGTCTGCCTTAAGTATTGTAGATACTAAATATATGTGTCTTTCTTCATTGCTGGATCTATTATTCTTTAAACCAAAGATCCTGTTTTGGTTATTTTTGCCTTTTCTCCAGTCTTACATATAAGGAAAGCTTCACTGCTTGTTGAATTGAACACTTCAATTCATTCATTATGTGCATATATTTTCAGGGCTATGGTTCTGATGGTCTAAAGTTGTTATCCCATGAAGAAAGTATATCATTTGGTGAATCTGTACTGAAGTTGACTTTTGACCCTGGTACAGTAGAAGATGGCTTACTTACTGTAGAGTGTAAGCTGGACCACCCTTTCTATGTTAAAAACAAAGGTAGGGCTTCAATTGAATTCATAGTACCTTTTTGTGTCTTGTGGCTTTGGTGATTAAGAAGAAGTTTGAAGGGAAAATTTATTTCAAACAAAATACAATTACCATAAGAAATGTCTCCAGTAATACGCATGTTAATGTAGCTTAGCAGTTACTTCCTATGAGTTTGGGATAATTCAGAGTTAGGTATATCTTTCTGGAGTTAGCTTTTAGTTATAGTGGTATAGTTTGGGGACTAGAGTATTCAGGAAATCAGAGTTTGGTTTATATTGCCAAATATACTTACATAAACCTGAATCACCCTTAAGAGCAATAATACCACGTTAAGCATAATTTACTAATTTAGAGACGATTTTATGATCAGTATATTATTTACCACTATTTTGTAGCTTATTAAAAGTTCTGATTGATAAACCCTAAAAGATAATGGAATTCTGAAATAAAGTACTTTTGTAGGGCTTTCACATTGTTGAAAGGCTTATCTGGTTCTTACTCTGTTGTAAAGAAAGTTTCTATATTAGAAAATCTTTTGACTTTAAAGAAGTAACTCTTTTAAGAGTGTAGAAATGTCTTTTTCTTAGAGTGCTTTCTGCAAATTCTCATTCTTTATGCAATTATTGTTTAATTTTAGGTTGGTCATCATTTTACCCAAGTTTGACTGTGGTACAACATGGCATTCCATGTTGTGAAATTCATATTGGTGATGTATGTCTACCTCCTGGACACCCTGATGCCATTAATTTCGACGATTCAGGTGTATTTGATACATTTAAAAGGTAATACTGAATTCTTTCTTTTTTTTTCTATTAAATTTTTATCTTTAATTTCACTAGTGATTAGTAGGCAAACAATTAGGAAGTTAGAACTTTTAGAAAAGGTTTGAGGAATTGGCTCTGTGGATCAGTTGGTAGAGCGCTTGCGTAGAGCTGAAAAACTGAGGACAGTGCCTAGGCGCAGAGTTCAAGCTCCACATGGACAGGAAAAAAAAAAAGGATTGAGAAGTATGAAGGAACAATTTAGAGAAAAGTACAATTATGTGAATTTTATAGAGTAGTCATATTGACAAGATGTATTTATAAAACAGTATCAAATGTTACATGAACAAGAACTTAATAGATCACCTTTGAAAGTTGCATTAAAATCATCTGTTAATCACAACCCACAAATCTTTGTAATATTTTTTTATAGTTAACTGCATCATTTTTGTGTGTGTGCTGGTACTGTGGCTTGAATTTAGGGCCTGGGCGCTGTTCCTCAACTTTTTCACTCAAGATACTTAATTGTACCTTTGTTTAATATCCATTTTGACCCTGGCATTAGTTTCATATTTTAGTAAGTAATAAAACTGGTAAAAATTTGACATTAGGAAAGACTTAGGAAAGTGGGGTTTTTGAGGTCACTTTGCTATTAAGTGACATAAAATGACTGTTAGGAAAATGGAGGAGAAAGGAAGGAAACAGGCTAGACTCAACTTCCACAGGCGAGGACTGTTTATTGGGACACAGCCTTCCCATGTGTAAAGGAGCTGGGACAGGGGCTGGGTTTATATGAGATCTGAGCAAGGAGGCAGAGGTTAATGAAAAAGCCACTAGCTCAAGAGAGGTGGGCTGCTTTTCAGTTGGGCCCATGATGGAATATTTACAGCCAGACTTAGATAGATTGCTCTGCTGGAGTCAGGCAATCTGTACTTATCTTTGGTGGGTTGCCTGGTATCTGTATGCCCATGGGAAAACAGGGTGAGGATCAGTCCTTCATATTCCATCTTTGGATACATAGAATGGGCCTAGAGGCAAGTCCTTCAATGACAAAACCCAGATGGTGACAGTGGCTCACTTCTGTAATCCTACCTACTCAGGAGGCTGAGTCTGAGAACCACAATTGGAACCAGCCCAGGTAGGAAAGTCCATGAGACTCTCTACCTCCAATTAACCATCAGAAAACCAGAAGTAGCACTGTGGATCAAAATGGTAGAGCACTAGCCTGGAGCAAAAAAGCTCAGGGACATGCTCAGGTACTGAGTTCAAGCTCCAGGACCTACAAAAAAATAAATGACATAATCCCTAAGTTCTAACTCTCAGAAAGGCTGACCAGCTGTCTTAGTTTATATGAGACTGGTTTTATCACTAAAAGCCCAGAATCCCTGGAAACCTTTCAGTTTTATACAATTGGAACAATGGCTAATTCCCAGACAAAGTCTGTGTGTAGTCGGCTAGGATTATAAGTTTTTTTCATGATAATTACCAAATTCATAGTCATGTGTGGGCACTAAGAGTTCTTAAGAGTTACCGCTGACCTGTCAGTTTCATTTCTACTACTTAGCACACTGGCACAGGATATTTACTCAGAAAGTGTCTAGAAAAATGGAGTCTTAACTAAATGCTGTTTCATTCCCTCATGAACTCTTTGAAAAACTTACAGAAAAATTAAACAAAATTGACTTCATTTTTCTCAGGATATAGATCAGTAATAATGGCCATATATTGGTGAGAATATAACTAAACAGAAAAGTTTGGAGAGATAATTTGACTTTATGAAATTCAATATCAGCAATTTAGTTCCTCTGTTATATATACTTAGACAAGTAAGTTCTTGCAGATATGTACAAAGACGTATAAATATCTTCATAGCTATGTTGCTCATGACAGCAAAAATGTAGAAAGAATACTGATTGGCTGGGTTTTACCTCAAAAGTTGTGATATAACCAAACAGTGAAATTCTTTTGATCAGTGGGGAAAAAAATCAGATACATATTTTTAAATGTGGTCTGTTTTAAAAGCCATAAGCAAAAATTAGTCTTAGAAACATGTAAAGTATGATTCAAGTTTCTTTATGGAATGTCTAATATATCTTGAAGAATATAATAAAATCATAAATATAGTGATATATAATTTAAATGTAATCATAAATATAGTGATATATAATTTAAATGTACTATGTAATTGTACCAGGCATTTGCTAAGACCATCCCCATGTTCAGTGATCTGATAGGGACATACATGAAACTCAGCATGTACTTGTGCTTATGGCCATGACTTATTTTGGCAAAAGAATACAGGGCAAAACCAGGAAAGGGAAAACATGGTTAAGTGTAGAAGTCAGGTTTCCAGGAGTTCTCTCCCAGGGGAGTCACACAGGACATGCTCAGTTCCTACAGCAGCAAGTTGTGACAAGATGCATGAAATTTTTTCTTATAAAGGAAATTTGTTAGACATTTAATACCCAGATTTTTCATTTCCATACTGGTCACATATGTTCCCTCTGCCAAAATAAGCATTGTACCCAGATTCTATGCTTTAAGAGGAAATTAAATGGTCACAATTTGGGCGTGACAAGCCACTCTTGGCAGTTGTTAACAGTGATGCAGGAAATGCTATGGCTCAAGTGGTAGAGCGCACATCTTGACCTGAAAAGCTGAGGGACAGCACCCAGGCCCAGAGTTCAAGACCCATGACCGACAAAAAAAAAGAAAAGAAAAGTGATGCAGTCATTAATGAAAACCAAATTTTATATGCCAGTCAAGGGCCAGCCTTTTACATTTTTTTAGTTTTGTTTTTGGTTCCAGACTTGGAGCTAGCACTCAAGGTATGGGCACTATCCCTTAGCTTTTCTGCACAAGGCACTCCACCACTTTTGCTGAAGCTTGGGTACTTAACTGGAGACAAGAGTCTCAGATTTTCCTGCCTGTACTGGCTTTGAACTGCGGTCCTCAGATCTAGCCTCCTGAGTAGCTAGGATTACAGGCAGAGCCACCAATGCCTGCCTGAGGGCCTGTCTGCCTGCCTGCCTTCCTTCGTTCCTTCCTTCCTCCTTTCCTTCCTTCCCTCCCTCCTTCCTTCCTTCCCTTCTTCCTTCCTTCCCTCCTTCCTTCCTTCCTTCCTTCCTTCCTTCCTTCCTTCCTCCCTTCCTCCCTTTCTTCCTTCCTTTCTTTCTCTCTCTCTTTCTTTCTTCCTTTTTTCTTTCTTCTTTCTTCCTTTTTTCTTTCTTCTTTCTCTCTTTCTTCCTTTCTTTTTTCTTTCTCCTTCCTTCCTTCTTTCTTTCTTTTCCTTCCTTCCTTCCTTCCTTTCTTTCTTTCTTTCTTTCTTTCTTTCTTTCTTTCTTTCTTTCTTTCTTTCTTTCTTTCTTTCTTTCTTTCTTTCTTTCTTTCTTTCTTTCTTTCTTCTTTCTTTCTTTCTTTCTTTCTTTCTTTTGAGGGGCTTGAACCCAGGGTCTGGGTGCTGTCCCTCAGTGATTTTGCTCAAGGCTAGTGCTCTACCACTTTGAGCCGAAGCACCACTTCTGGTTTTTGAGTGGTTAATTGGAGATAAGCTTTTCAGGGACTTTTCTTCACAGGCTGACCTTGACCAGTAATCCTCAGATCTCAGCTTTCTGAGTAGCTAGGATTATAGGAGTGAGCCACTGGTGCCCAGCTAGGGCCAACCTTTTATATAGACTAGTTAGAAAATAGTAGTCAGGCCTGTTAAGTCTTTTTACATGAAACATTAGTTTTAGTATAAAAAAACATTATGAGTATGTTAATATATGATTGATTACATATTGTTTTCGTAATAAAATTACTTGAGAATGGTTTTCTGGAATTGGCAAATGTGCAATCAGTGATCGAAATACTGTTCATTTGAATTACCAGTCTGGTTTTTTTTTATACTTTGTAACTTAAATGTATACTTGTGTTTTTCATAAATCAAATATTGTTTAAGCATAAGACTTGTTTTTAAATTTGGCTACCTTTATAAAGCAAAAAGGGAAATTTGGCTGCCTAATTCCTGTTTTGTTCCTTCCAAATGATAAACACTCTTGGCCACTGGTCTTATTTTACTGTTGAGTGACAACAATATAACAGCAATACCCTCTTCCTCCCCTGCAAAGGAGTGGGAAGGAACAGCTTCATCCAGGAGAGAAAGCTTGAAAAAGTTAAGAAGCATGAAATGAAGTAAATTTCATTGTGATTATATTACAACCTGGTGGCTTAAGAGAGATGCTGCTTGGCACAAGGAGAGCAAGAAGGCTAAAAGGCAGAAAGAATCTTGAGTCCAAGAGAGAACCCTAGAATATATTTTCAAGTATACTGGGGTATGGAACAAATTTTTGAGTCGTGATTTACAGAAAAGTAAATTTAAGTAATTTCTAGTTTGGTAAGAGTCAGAAATCAACAATAAATTAAAACTCTGTTGTCTTAGAAAAAATGCTTCCATGTAAGCATGATTTGAAAAAGCCCATTCTGAGATACTGTGAACTGACGCCAATCTTCCTGTCTAAAATAATCACTAAACATCTTATAAAGACAGTGACATTTCTATTCAAGCAATATTACAATTTAACAACTTATGGAGTATCTGTTACTTGCATTATCCTATTAAGTTATATCTTCATTCCAGGGGGACAGTAAAAACAGACACACTGACATTGTTTCAAGCACTCTTACCTACTAACCTAGGCTACTTGCACATTAGCCATAGGTAACTTATTTAGTACTAATAGGGCCTAGACTCTTCCTTAATTGTTTTCTATTGTTATTTCAGCAACACTTCCAAATAAGTGGAAGAGAGAGATAGGATCTGACTCTGCTAAAATTTTATATTTCATTTTCAAGAATTAGAAAAGTTAAGGAAGGCATAGGCACACCTTGCAGTGTCATGAAAGAGATGAGTGAATGTGTAGAGTGTAGATTATGTTGAGTGAGAGACAGGATAGCCTAACTCCTTAAAATCTGTAAAAATGAGGACAGTACTGCACAAAGGATGAAGTGAGTTAATATATACAATTTACCTAACAGACACTACATTATTGTGGAGTTTGTCCATAACAGTAATGACTCGTCAGTGGAGGAGGAGGACATTCTAATGGGGAAAGGATGGTATGCACAAAACCTAGAGGCACATTTGAGGCACTAGAAGTGACTCAGTGATAACCAAACACATGCTTGCCCGAGGGGAGCAGGAAATTCAGCTATTTTTAAAGATCTGTGTAATTTGTCAATACTGTAGTTGCCTTGGAGTCCTGACTTCTGTGGTTAAATACTTCAAACTGATTTAAATTATATCCATAATGGAAACATGATAATTCAGTTTTTGCCACTAGATGGTGGAGTTTTCAAATTTTAATTAACTAGCTTTATTCTATGTCTGTTGGCACTTTAAATTGTAATGAAGTAGTCCTCTTCAGTGGAGATGAATTACTTTGCATTAGATTCCTATCAGGATACAAACTTTCTTTCTAAACTTTATATGAGAAGAGCTTAAAATACTGTACCAAAAAAAGAACCAACCCCCAGTTGGAGGTTTTGCTCAGATGGTAAGCATCATCCAGGGAGCAAAAACTCAGATACTTAAGTTTGGTTAATGTTCTGGAACAAAAGGAAAAAAGACACTAGTTCCAGTCCTGGGGAGAAAATGACAATGCTGATTTCTGAGCAGATACTTTTTTTTGGGGGTGGGGGGGTCCGGTCATGGGCCTGAACACTGTCCCCTCAGCTCTTCAGCTCAAGGCTAGTGCTCTACCACTTGAGCCACAGCATCACTTCTGGCTTTTTTCTTTTTTGCTTATGTGGTGTTGGGGAATCGAACCCAGGGCCTCATGCATACAAGGTAAGCGCTCTACCACTGAGCCACCTTCCCAGCCCCAACTGAGCAGATACTTTTGTAAGTTATAGTTAAAAAGACACCATTTGGCTGGAAGTGGGTAGAAGTCATTTTTGTTTTTTATAGTAAATAGCGTAGACCTGCTGTGATGAGGATTTTCTGTTCTTAGAATATTCTATAATCTCATAGGCTTTACCTTTAGACACATGTTATTCCTGTCAATAGTATTAACCTATTTTAAAGTAGTGCTAGAATTTGTGTTTCAGGTAAATAGGAGCTGATAGAATTTTTAAAATTTTTTTTATTGTAAAAATACTGTAGAGAAAGGGGTTACAATTACACAAGAAGGTAATTAGTACATTTCCTATCAAGCATTGTTACCTCCTCCTTTGTTTTTGATAGAATTACTTATCAAAATAAAAGCCAGATAGATTTTTCTGCCAAGTAGAAAGTAGAGGCAAAAAGGATTAACACAGAACAAAAGAATTCTTATGACTGGTTTGTGGGTTTGTCTTTAGGCTGTGGTCAACATTAGCTCTTAAATTTTCAGCTAGTATTTTCAATTAATTTGACTGTTTACTTTGACTTTAGAGCTTAATAGTGTGGACTTGAGTGAATAATACTTTACTTATCCAGCCCACTTCTTTATATTTTTAATATAAAAGGAGAGAGTAATGAAATCCTTCCAGCAGGCTTGTTGAGGAAAAAATCTGAATAGCCTCTATCCATACCCATGTAAACTGAACTTCAACTATAGAATGTTACCTTCTGTGATTGTTTTATTATGAACTGGGCTGCATAATATATATGTAACTTTTGGGGGGACCTAGTCATATAGAACTCTTTGTACAACTATGTATTTTAAGTTTTTTAGCCATATCTAACTATTGATTACCCTTTCCTTTCTGTGTTTTGTAGTATTTAGTCATTAGGCCTGGTAATTGCCCTCCAATTTCATTTTTATTTTCTAAATTTAGGGTCCTTGAGGCCAAGAATTCAGGCTGCCAAAAAGTGAACCAGTCCCTGGTGGCTCACACCTGTAATCCTAGCTACTCAGGAGTCCGAGATCTGAGGATGGTGGTTCTAAGCCAGCCCAGGCAGGAAAGTCCATGAGACTCTTATTTCCAATTAATTACCACAAAAAGCTGGAAATGGAGCTGTGACTAAGTGAAAAAGTCCCAGCCTTGAGCAAAACAGCTCAGGACAGCATCCAGGCCCTGAGTTCAAGCCTCAGGACTGGCACTCCTCCCCTCTCCCCACCCCCCCTTCCCCGAAAAAAATAAAAGAATAAATGGCTTGTGTGGGATCTAGAGTGGTTACTTGCCGTGGATAAAATATGCTGATGATAACATCCCTTTTGCTGAGGTGCAAAAGTTAACAGTATGTTGGTAACAATGTACTAGGAAGATACACTGAAATTTCTAATCATATGTTAAGGATTTTCCCTTAAAATCCTTTTTTTAAAAAAAGAAATTGTAGTCCAACTTTAAAACAATGTTAATTGTTTTTAATATTCCAGCTATGACTTCACACCTATGGACTCTTCTGCAGTGTATGTGTTAAGTAGCATGGCTCGTCAGCGTCGCGCGTCTTTGTCTTGTGGAGGATCTGGTGGTCAAGACTTTTCAGGATCTGGATTCAGTAAAAACTGTGGCTCACCTGGATCGTCACAGCTCTCTTCCAATTCTTTGTATGCTAAAGCTGTCAAAAACCACAGCTCAGGGACTGTGAGTGCCACTTCTCCTAATAAGTGCAAGAGACCAATGAATGCCTTCATGCTTTTTGCCAAAAAATACAGAGTTGAATATACTCAGATGTATCCAGGGAAAGATAACAGGTAAACATGAAAATAATTTTGATTATAATTATTTAGTAACACTTCAGTATATAGTAACTGAGATAAGTGAATATAGCTATCATTGGCTTCGTCCTTTAAAGTTTAAGTGAATTTTAGGATCATATGCAATTATCTTTAACTAGGTTATCTTAGTAGCAAGGAATTGCTTTTTTGAACTGACAATAAATATCACGTTAGAGGACACACAGGTTATTATAACAGTTGACAGTTTCTTATGTTATCTCAAAGTTTTTTTGTTTTTTGTTGGGCATGAGGCTTGAATTCTGGGCTTGGGCACTGTCCTTCAGCTTTTCAGCTCAAGGCCTAGTGCTCTACCATTTGAGCCACAGTGCCACTTCTGGTTTTCTGGAAGTTTATTGAAGATAAGAGTTTCATGGCTTTTCCTGCCTGGGCTGGCTTTGAACCATGATCCTCAGATCTCAGCCTCCTGAGTAGCCAGGATTACGGGCATGAGCTACTGTCTCAATAGTGTCCCTGCCCCCTGACTTCTGTTTTCCTCAAATAATTATTTCAATTTCACATGTCATTTTATGTGTGTAGTGCATCTTAATCAAAGCAATCTTCCATTATTCTCCCTGTCCCATCTCCACCATTGCTCCTAAAGTTTCCTAGTTGTTTTCACATGTGTACATTAAGTATTATAGCTATATCATCTACCATTCTTTTTTTTCATTTGTCTGCCCCTTTCCTTTCTGCCTACCTCAGTCAAGACGTGTTTCAGCTTCCTTTTATTCATGTTGTTGAACTTCTTATATTCATGTTGAACTGCCTGATAACTGTTCATAGGGGTTACTTTGGAATATTATGCCTCTGTTTACCATCCTTTAGATACTTTGATCAAGGTGTTCTCAATTATGTTTATACTTTAGGTTTAACTTTACATGTGAGAGAAAATACATATCCTTTGTCTCTCTGAATCTGGCTTTACTCTGAGTTTTATCCATTTCCATTTCCCTAAAATGACTGCGCACACACACGTGTGCACATGTATGCATGATAGTTCTGGAGCTTGAACTCAGGACCTGAGTACTGTCCTTGAGTTTTTTCCAGTGCTAGCACTTTACCAGTTGAGCCATAGCACTATTTCCAGTGTTTTGCTGGTTAATTGGAGATATGAGTTTCTTAGACTTTACTGCCCAGGCTGAATTCAAACTGTGTTTCTCAGCCTCCCGAGTAGCTAGGATTACAGGTATGAGCCACTGGCATCAGGACACACCCCATATTTTCTTGATTCATTCATTGATTAAAAGACATCTAGACTGTTGCTCTGTTATGAATAGTGCTACAGTGAATATGGATGTGTAGATGTCCAGGACTGGTATAGCTGGATCACAAGGTAGTTCTATTTTTAGCTGTTTTTTTCCTGTCCTTGGGCTTAGACTCAGGACCTTGGAAATTTTCCTGAGCCCTTTTGTTTGTGCCTCTTGGCGTTCTACCACTTAAGATACAGTGCTACTTCCGTTTTTTTCTGAGTTTATTAGAGTTAAAGAGTCTCATGGACCTTTCTATCTGGGCTTTGAACTGTGATCCTCAGATATCATTCTCCTAAGTAGCCAGAATTATAAGCCTGAACCACTAGTGCCCAACTTTTTTTTAAAGTTTTTTGAGGAATCAGTACCTTCCATAATGTTTGTAATAATTTACATTCCCATCAACTGTGTATTAGGGCTCCTTTTTCCCTGAATCCTCACCAGTATTTGATGATGGCCATTCTGACTGAGATGGAATTTCAATGTTGTTTTGATTTGCATTTCTTTTCTGGCCAGGGATGTTGAGCATTTCTTCATGTATTTATTGACCTGTATATACTACTACTTCTGAGAAGTGTCCGTAGCTCCTTTGCCCATAATTGGGTTAGTAATTGTCAGGGAGTTAGTGTTTTTGCTCCTTGAATATTCTGCTTATTAGATGCTTGTCAGATTTACAGCTGGCAAAAATCTTCCATTCCATAGGCTGTCTTTTTAGCTTAGAAACTATATCCTTTGCTATGCAGCAGCTTTATATTGATGCTGGTCTTGGGGCTTAAACTCAGGGCTTGGGTGCTCCAATTTCAGTTTTTCTGCTGGTTAATTGGAGATAAGAATCTCATGGACTTTCCTGCCTGGGATGGCTTTGAACTGCAATCCTGGAATCTCAGCTTCCTGAGTAGCTTGGACTATAGGCATGAGTCACTGGCACTTGGCTTTGAAGAAGCTTTTTAGCTGATGCATTTCTATTTGTCAGTCCTTGATTTTTGGAATCTTAAAATTCTACTCAGGAAGTTCCTGCTTACAAGTTCTAGTGTTTTCCGTAGTCATTCCTGTAGTAGTTTTAAGCTTTCAGGTTTTTACATTAAGGTCTTTGATCCACTTTGAATTGTTAGTAAAGGGTGTATCAGAAATCCAGTTTTTTCCTTTTCTATATGGATATACAGTTTTTCCAAAACTGTTTGTTGAATAGACTCTTTCCAACATGTATTTTTTGGCTATTTTTTAGAAGGCTGAAGGTGTTAGGATTCAGTTCTATGTCTTCTAGTCTGTTCCATTGGTTTTCAGGTTTTTTGTTGTTGCTTTTTTGTTTTGTTTTGCCATTATCAAGCTGTTTTTGTTACTTTGGTTCTGTACTCAAGTTTGAAGTCTGGAATTGCGATACTTTCCGCAATTTTTGTTGTTCTTTAGAATTGTTTTGGCTATGGGGGGTCTTGTAAATTTTGGGGTTGTTTTCTCCATCTCTGCAAAGAATGACATTTGGATTTTGGCGGGTGTTACACTGAATGTGTAGATCACCTTTGGTAGTATGGCCATTTTCTCAATATTCTGCTGATCTAGGAACATAGGCAATGTTCCCACGTATTCTCTTTCATTTCTTCAAAGATTTAGAGTATTTGTTGTAGAGTTTCTTCACTTCTTTGGTTAGGGTTATTTCTGGTCTCACTAGGAGGGTGTGTGTGTGTGTGTGTGTGGTTAGGGTTATTTCTGGTCTCACTAGGAGGGTGTGTGTGTGTGTGTGTGTGTGTGGTTAGGGTTATTTCTGGTCTCACTAGGAGGGTGTGTGTGTGTGTGTGTTCGTTCCAGGCAAGTACACTTTTGTGTGTGTGTGTGTTCGTTCCAGGCAAGTACACTTTTGGGCTCAAGACCAGTGCTCTACCACTTTAAGCCACAGCTTTCCTGCCCAGGCTGGCTTTGAACCTTAATTCTCAGATCTTATAAGTAAGTCTGAACTATGAACTATGATATATACAGGTAATGACATTTTATTGGAATCTGACAGATTTGTTGAAAAATTCAATTTAAACATAGAACCTAAGAATCAAAATGAATTTAAGTTCTTTTTTTGTTTGTTGTACTCTTCTCAGAATCCTTTGTTACTCAAGCCAATTACATCCATATATTAAAGCAGTGAGTCCTCTTTATTTCTAAAGATGAAAACTTACCATTTCTTTTACCTTAGTACTATAAGAAAAGTCAGTGATTACTTAAAATATTTGTAATTTTGAATTCAACTTTCAATGTCTTAACAAGCTTAAACCTAGCACAAGTAGTAGTTTTATTTCAGAGGAGCTTCAAATTCCAAATGCATCTTTGAGAACTGATGTATATATACACTTGCTAGTCAGTTTCCTTTAGAAAATAGTACAAAGAACACTAATGAATAACAGGGTTTTTTTGTTGTTGTTGTTGGTCCTGGGGCTTGAACTCAGAGCCTGGGTATTGTCCTTGAGGTTCTTTTGCTCAAGGTTAACACTCTACCACTTGAGCCACAGCACTGCTTCCCAGTTACTGACGGTTAATTGGAGAAAAGAGTCTCTCTGACTTTCTTGCCCTGGTTGGCTTTAAATTGAGATCCTTAGACCTTAGCCTCCTGAGTAGCCAGGGTTAGTCATGAGCCACCTGTGGCCAGGTGGTTGTTTCTTTAGAATTCAAAGTGTAGAATGACTAAGTATTCTAAGGACCGAGTCAAGTATTCTAAGGACCTTTTCAATGTTTAACACTATGGCTCTCATTTGTGTGACTTTAGTTCTAATCTTAACTTTAGTTCTAATCTTCCATTTCTTCTTATTTGAGTAGCTCCTAAGAAATTTTATTTTTTTTTCTTTGCATCTTAGCACAGCTTTATTCCCATATGATACATGTAATCTGGGTCTAAACTAAGGGAATGGAAACTAAAATAGGTCAGAGAGATAAGAGTGAATCTTAAACTGGTATTACATCAGTCTAGATGAAAATTCAAGGTAAACTCCAAGTAGTGTGTACATTGTGTAATTGTGAAGGGAGGAAATGTAGATCATCTGCACCACTGTGCGCATTTCATTACCCATCATGTTTCAACACAATAGGAGTACATTTGTTTTCCAAGTGTCACATAATCACCCGCTCAAAAATATCTCATACTTGAGAAGACTGAGAAAAGGTATGTTCATATTTCTTACTAGTTTTACTGGCAAATATGTCAATCATTATTCAGTTTTAGTAAAGGAAGATGCAGAAGACTTTATAGATGCATTGATAGAGTTGGTAACAAGACAGATGCACTTAATATAGATTTAAGTAGCAGGGCTTCAGTGGTTATTACTGTTCTTCTAAAGCACAAATGACTTACCTTTTGGTCTCATCAGTCAATATAAAATCACTTTCATGTACTTTGCAGTCACTCCAGAATTTCCTTGTGTGTGTCATGAAATAGTTAAAAGTTCTTCATAGAAGGAGTGATTTATGTCTGTTTCTTGGATGAGACTATTTCAATAGGTTTAAGTAGAGCAATAGGTATAAATAAGAAAGTAGTTTCACCATTGTATCTCCAGTTTGACTAACCACAGCTTTTGAGTTGAATCCAGTTTCTCAAGGAGAAATAAAATGCGAGTAAACTTGATCTGAGTTTCCTCATAAAAGAAAAACAATAGGCAAGCATAGTTAGTAACACATTTTCACTATGGTTGATGAATGAAGAAAAGACATTTTATTATGCTTGTTTGACAGGCTGTAAGCTCTTAATACAAGTTTAACACATCATCAGCTTTTTTTTTTTTGGGTCCGGTCGTGGGGCCTGAACTCTGGGCCTGGGCGCTGTCCCTCAGCTCTTCAGCTCAAGGCTAGCACTCTACCACTTGAGCCACAGCGCCACTTGCGGCTTTTTTCTTTTTGCTTATGTGGTGCTGAGGAATCGAACCCTGGGCCTCAGGCATGCAAGGCAAGGGCCTCAGGCATGCAAGGCAAGCACTCTGCCACTGAGCCACCTTCCCAGCCCTCATCAGCTTTTTTGGTATCTTAGTTTGAATGGTTTGAATTTTTTCTTTTTAATTTAAGCTTAGAAAATACCTGATTTCTAGTTACTTTAGGTATCTTTCAGTAATTGGAAACACTGACAGTATTCCAGGTTGTAAGTGTAAAAGATTACGTTAAACAAACCATACGACACATGGGTTTTGCTGGAAATGACTGTGACAGCTTGCACCTTTTCTTTGTTGATCAAGATTTTTGTTTGTCCTTCTAATCTCACATTTCTGCCTAAAGTAGCAGCACTTGATATGAATTTCCTGAAAAACCTTTGCCTTCAACATTCATAAATATTTCTTTTATAGAGCCATAAGTGTGATCCTTGGTGACAGGTGGAAGAAAATGAAGAATGAAGAGAGAAGGATGTATACGTTAGAAGCAAAAGCTTTGGCTGAAGAACAAAAACGTTTAAATCCTGACTGTTGGAAAAGGAAAAGAACTAATTCAGTATGTTTCAATCAGTAATTGTTTAAAATGGTCTTGGCTTATAGAGATGGACTGGGATGTTAGTGCAGTTGTTAGCCCCTTTAAAACGTTGTGTTGGCACTGTTTCTGAACATTGCTGTACTCCAGCGTGCGTGCGAGGGGAGAAGACCGCCTTTTCATCACAGCCTCATTTACTTATTTGAAAAGGAGAAATTCCAAGCCAGTTTAAAAAGAATACGTGCACTAAGTGCTGAAGTAGAAAACCTCGGAATACTTGTAGATAGTTGTGTTGAAAGATAGGTGTTACTGACTTGTTGATACTGTAGGAAAAAAAAAGCCTTTAACTTTTGGTAGCATGATTGAACTGCCTTTCTTTCCTTAACTAGTAAGGGGCTAACAAGGATGGCAGAATAAGGGTACATTAACATTTATGAGGACCTCTACTATATGTATAAAATTCCTAGACTAAAAGCCGCAAGAAGACAAAATAGGCCTAGGAAGGGTGGTAAGTTGTTTTGTACAATAATGCCATCTTTGACAGACTCTGTTACTAACAAGTTTCATTACTAGACTAGCATCTTTTATGTTCATCATTTTACATTATTATACTACACATAATAGAACACAGTTGGTTCAATTTGAAATAATAAAAACTGAGTAAGAATTGGGAGGTTCTAGTTAAGGATGTTTTAAATTCATCCATTTTTTTTTTTTTTAATGACATACAGTTGATCCTATCGGTTGGGAGGTAGCTAAGTGGCAAAGCACTTGCCTAGCAAGTGCAACATTCTGGGTTTCCAAGTATCAAAAAAGAAAAGACAAAAAAATGGCTTAAAAAAGATAATTTCTTTTGAAGTAGTAGTTGTCAGCTGACCAGGTAGTTGAGCTGGATTTGGGAACTTCTTTTCACTTTAGAATTCCATGGGACTTTATTTGTATCTCTGTTCTCCTAGTCTGTCTCTCATCATGTTCTTAAATTGTGGATGCTTGAGCCATCAGATCTTAGCCAACTTCAAAATTGTCTTTGAGAAAGCTATCTTTTTAAATAGTAAATTTATAAAATTTACATTAGACTAATCCAATATATTGATTTGTAAAGATTCACTGAGTTTAATTTTATTTCCACAGGGCTCACAACAACATTAAACCAGGATGCTTATGTTCTTAAGTCTGTATGCAGAAACCATTGACTCTTGATGGAAAGACTTAATAAGATCAGTCTCACCATTTGTCCTGAGTTCAAGTGATCGTAAGATACTGATAGCATTTGAGTCTTCAAATGATTTAATAATATGAGTGAGGATTTGCTTTCTCCATTAGAGCATTAAGTAAGCTAAAACTATCAACATTGTAAACCAAATTGCCTTATTTTCCTTCCGAACTTCATATATGTCTATCAGGTAATATAGGCTTGAAAATTGATATCCTGTGGTGCTAAAGTACAGTAGAAAGAGAGGAGAAGTGTATACATGTTTTATTTTAAGTTGTAAAAGGGGAATTTAAAGTATGTAACTGCTGTTTATACATTGGCTCCTTACTGCTTATTAATCTGTATTGTACACATGATGGAATGAAGCAGAAACTGGGAGTTGGCCTTTCCATGAGCATCCACCACATGGCCCAGCATCTGTGCCAAACACAGGCGCGTCTAGTCTGGCCAGTGCCAAGAGCGAACATGTGTGGCAGGTAGATGGTGCTGCAGTGAGCAAAGGCACACTTGAGTGTATATGTGCACCAGGTGGCAGCACTTTACCACAATTTCCAGTGGACGGTGAGTCAGGCCAAGGCAGAGTTAGTTAATAGCATTGGGATAGTCACTGTAATGGTGCTATTAACAGTCAACACCATTGTATTTTTAAACTTTGTGTTCTGTATCTTCTCAGCCACATATCTTAAGTATATTTCATCATCATATCTTTATGGTGGGGGCAGACTTTGCACTTATTGCAGTGCAACACTTGCACTTTACTTTTCCTCCAACTGTCTAAAATTGGAGCAAATACATTGGCAATACAGCTGCTTTTGCTCTGAGCTACAATCATGGCTTTTCATGTAATTTACCAAGTGGTGTTTCTGGTTAGGAATCACAGCTGTAAAACTGATTTCAGTTCATTACACTTCTTCATGATGTTGCCCCTCAATTTTGCACATTATATTCTTGTATATTATTTCAAATAAAATGAAAAAAAAAAAGGTTATCTCTGACTTCTGATTGACCTTGACTGAATTTTATGTATGAATTGTTAGGCTAGAATCTGAAGGACAACAACAAAGTTTGCCAGAAGACTCGTTTTTGGTTTTAAGTTTCTAATGAGAGCTTGAAAAAAAAATCAAAGAAATGAAATTCAGAAAAGGGCTATAGAAAAGATAGAACTTAAGATTATAGACATTTCATAGAAGAAGAAAAAATACTTGGTCTTTTCCATAGCCACCAGTCTCTTGCTTTTAATAAATTGACCAAGTACAAAGAAACCCAGGCTTCATTAAAGATACAGCATAACACATTTAAAGAACAGCCCTAAACTTGGCCTTGGGGTATGTTGCAGATGTAGAATCCTTCTAGGGATACCTGGCTCCCCTATTCCCTGTAACTACTCGAGGTGCAACTTGAACATTAGAATTCTTACAAGTTGTACTGGTGTTATGAACATGTAACCGAATTTGGGAACCAGTGGGTGGGCTATATATACTTAAAAGGCAGGCAGGCAGGCTGCGGGAAGCTGAGTGCCTTGATCATGTCCCTTTAAAAGCAGTGAGGACTTTGTAACAATACTGAGACTCAGCTATATGCTAGGGAAGACAAAAAGTTGAGTGCCTTCCTGGAAAAATCATGACCATGGAATTTAAAGGATGTGGTAGAAAAAAATTATTTGGAAGAAGTGCTAAAGAGAGAAAAATCAATTACCATCATTTTTTTAAAAGTGTGTGTTATTTAACTGCCAACTTTGAATTGTTTAATGCCATGTGGAGATTAACAAACGTTTCACATTGTCATTGAAGAGTAGACATCGCTTTCTGAAGCAGCTGAATCATTATGGGATAAACTGGTGCAAATTCTTTGCCTTCTCTGCTTCTCACTGATTGAACGTAAGCTTCCAGGGCTCCCCTGAAAACCAGAATGAAGACAATGTCAGATATTACACACATAGTTTAGAGGGAAGACCAATACAAAAAACTCAGAGATGAGCCCATTTCTGGAACTACTATGCTCACTTATGCTCAGTTCAACATGGTGAAAAAGTATAAGTATTTTTCATTCTGCTCAGAGGCTGGCTGGTTTTTAGTGTGTTCTTGATTGTCTGTCCCTGTTCCAGACTTCCCTGCTGAAGGTACTCTAAAAAGCAGCTGTCCCCATTGGAAGTTCACAAAGGGAGATGGTGACCTGGAAAATCATGCTGGAGAATAGAGTTGTAGTGTTATACATGGTAACACTAGTAGGCATAAAATACTCCTGATACTTGGACTGTGGACCACGGACCACTCACAACCAAAACCTTTTGGAGTCTGAACTTAGTAGAGGTTATATGGTGTGGTGTCCTCATGAAGTAGATGAGGGACTCAGCAAAAGCCTCCAAGCACTATGCAGTCCTGTGCTGCTCCTTTCTCTACTGTCTAGGACCACTCTCATACAATAGCAGAGTTAAGTGTGGAAGCAGTAACTTGGCAATGCCTAATGGGTAGAAAACCTTTTTTCTGCCAAGGACTATTTGGATACTTAGAACGTCATTCACAGGCTGCACATAGTCATCAATACAGAAAGACAGGCTGCAGCAGCCAACAAGAAGCACACTTGTTTGTCCCATTAAGTACAAATGATTTCTAGGGCCAGATGTCCCCTGCCCTTGGTAAAACGTGTCTGGCCTTTTTATGGGAAAAGTTTCCTAATTACTGAAGCATAACTGTTAACTGGAGGTGAAAGAATGGTAAAAAGATCATTGTCATGTACACAAATTTAACAAGTCGTAATCACTTTTCAAAATTCACTTGGTTTTGAGATTAGAACACATCTATAAAATGTATAACAATACCTGCACTCAGTTCACTCAATCTTGAGACATTTAGTAACAGGATTTTTTTTCTCCCAAACAGAAAATATTTACTGTTGGCCAGGTTGTACTTACCCATCTCTCTACACAGTGCCCCCCACCAAACTACCTGCATGCTCACATGTCAAGTATTTCCAATTTATCCCTGACCTCCCTTCCTGATTTGTTTCCCTCTGTCTTCTGGACATCTCTATCATATTTTCTTCTAGATTTCCCTCAAACTTAACCTGTCAAAAATTTAGGAAGACACAAGACTGTCCTAAGACTGCCCTGCCCTATACCTTTGCCCTAAGACTGCCCTACCCTATACATTTGCCTTACATTATTGCCAGTCGCTGTTCTCTCCTTGGCTTCACTGTGAAACCTTGCTACCTTATGCTGTGGCCTCTAAAGAGGTCGTAGCCTGGTGGTAGCTTCCTCCCCCTAGTCATTCTTGCACAGTATGACAAAAGAGCTCTTTTTTTTTTTTAAATTCCTGAGGTACAATGTCATTCATTAGGCTTATTCTGGACATGACAGTGCCCAAACTCAACCTACCTGAATATCAGCTCCATGATCAATCACCACACAGACCTCTGTACTACTATGGGCTTTTACTAGATAGTCTGACATAGCCTAAAAGCCTCAGACTCCCATGTGTGTGACTAAGTAATGTACAAAGACACTTCATTCATTGTGACTGTTAGCCAACCCCACTGCCTGTGCAGAAAGATATCGAGGATGTTTGTTCATGTATTATTCCAAAATAAAGAAGTAGTTCTATGATAAGGCAGGAGCTTGCAAAGGCCTGATTCATTTGGGGACATACTGAGTAAAGTGAAGGAGGAAACAGTCTCATTCATTTGCACATTACCACCTTTATCCTTGAATGTTCTTGTTTGCTTTCTTGCAGAGTTCTGTCTCTTCAGACTCAATTTGAAATGCTCCCTTTCAATAAGCCTTTCCTGACTCCTACATCACAAAAGAATGCAAACGCCTATGGAGTCACACAGATCTGTGGAAAGTTTTGACTTTCATCCACAGCCTGGACATCACAGTACCCAGCATTCCAGAATCCTTGAAGACTTGCTCTATGCTCAGAGCCAGCATGACTCAATCTTTTAAATTAGCTATGTGGAAGGATGGGCTGACCTCTATTTAAGAAACAGTTTCTTGAAAAAGGTGTAAGCTACTATGTTACTCAGTTCATATGCTTAATTCCTAATCTCACATATAATTCTCATCTAGTGTGCAAAGATGGAATTCAGTCCTCTTATAGAACAATGCTTTGTGAGATGCTTCAACTCATGTGAGATCTAACCCTTAATGGAGCTACTGCTTTTAATACATTAGCTGCCATTCTATTCCAGAAATCACCCCCAGAAATCACCCCAACTTCTTAAATGTAGTTTTTTGTTTTTGTTTTTTTTTTTAACCTATAAACAGGGTCAATTTATTTAAATTTCCATACAAACTATTTATCAAATAATAATACTGTGAATAGCGCCCAAAGTCAGAAACTGTGGAGATATTGGCTTTAGTGTTAGAGCTAAGGAGACCATCCTTTATTGAAGGATTTGCTGGATTTGGCTCCAGTCAGAAATTATTTTTTTTTAAAACTGTGAAAATACCGTACAGAGGGGTTACAATTATATGGGCACATTTTAATCAAGCATTGTTACCTCCTCCTTTGTTTCCCCTTCCCTTCCCTTTCCATCTCCCCTCATCCCCCTTAAATGTAGTTTTTACAGATTAATACACAGCAAAGAAACCCCCAGGGTTCAATTATCTTTGAGGTAATACATGTGTATATACACTGGTATGTGTACAGTGATTCTAAGATGAAATTCATAGAACCTGGAATTGCTCCAGAGTGAATGCATTTATATCCATCCTATTAATACATAATGTATTAATACATAAACTACAGTTCCATTTTCATTCGTATGAATGAAACTACAGATTATACAATATTGAAGAAAACAGAAATAAGTTTGATTAATTTTTTTTGTATTCTTCAAAAACACCATCAGAACTATGAGGGAGAAACACAGATTAGGCTGCCCTCCCACATAAAACCAAAGCAAAATTTTCAACAATTATTAAATGACTTCACTTGTTTCAGTGAAACATTAGCTTTCTTAGAGGTACTTTCAACTTTGGTTTGTAACCAAAGTAAGATTACTGGGAAAACATAAAACCCAAGTATTAGTAGAGGAATGGTTTGTAGTTGCATGGCAGAACTGTTCCAATTTGATAATACACTAACCAAATAGATGTTTTAATGGAAAACAAAGCTGATTTTTGTCAGGCATTAAATATCTGGTGTGACTAGTACTGAAATACAGAAATGACAATGTATTCAACATGCCTCAAAAGGGAGCCAAACGTTAGGCTTTTCTGGTTCTGTCCTATTAACTCATCTTGCTCACTCAGTACCCAAAATTGGTATGTAGTGATATTCATAGAATCAAGAGAATTACCCTATAGCAGTGTGGGTCTTGAAGTTCTGCGAACAGATAAGGACTGTCTGCGGGTCCTGGACGGCAAGAAGGCAAGGGGCCAAAGGACATGTTTGCACCAAGTATTTTATATAAACCCTATCATTTCTACAGAGCTTGAACAATCTTTGCACCAAAAATTCATACTTTGAGAGTTCTAACAGTATAATTCCTTAGAAAACACACAGTCCAACAAAAGAAATACCAGCAAACTGGTACTTGGAAGGTGTTGAATGAGGAGGGCAGACCAAGAGGGAGGGAAATGCAGTCATAATACTCAAGGTATATCCTGTGAAATCAAGGAAATTGAGTAGAGGGGGTGGGTTGGGAGGGATAGGGGGAATGATGAAAGGGGTGACATTGTAATCATAAAATGATTTGCTGAGTGGCAATTTCTGTTTACTACTTAAAGATAATAAAATATAATTTAAATCACTCTTCCATCTTTGCTGAAGGCATATTCAATAACTGCAACACACAGGTCTGGGTGGGATGACTGCACCTGGACCACACATGTCTGTGCAACCTGCCCAGAAATGCAGTTTTCTATCACTCTTCATTAAAACACCAAGAAAAAAATACGGTGCTATACAGAAACTGGAAGAAAGGCAAAAGAGAGCTTGCTGTTTGTCATTCAGTAGCATTACTCCATGATCCTCTTTGCCCTACTTATGACAACCTAACAGATGATGCCAGAAGGAGCAGAATGAGCATGCAACAAGGTTTGCCCCAGCAACTAAAACTAATGTGCTGACATTTAAAGAGTGATACTCTCCCTGGGTTTATCTCCAGGGGAAAGAAAGATATCCAGTGACACTTTGGTATATAGGAACAGATATATGAGAGAGGACAGTCTCAAAGGCAAATGTCCTTCCTTGCCAAGAGCCAGGCTATAGCAACAGTGCGGCTTTTGCAGGTTCCCCCAAGGAGACTTCAATGAAGGGTGTGGGATCAGCCATGTGCAGAGGGATGTTAGGCCTCCTTTAAAAAGCAGGACAGTATTTCCAAGCAGTTTTCAATGGGTAAACACAAGCCTAGCAACAGCACTGCTGATGAAATCACTCAAACATTTTTAAAGAGAAGCAAAAGAAACAAGAGTTGTGCTGTATCCACAGCAGGACAACTGTTGTAGAGGAGTCATTCCAACTTGTTAAGAAGACAAAAGTGAGCCTTGTTCAATTATCTGAATCTTTTCTATTACCAAGTATGTTGCAGCTGAGTGAATCTTTGGGATTCAGAGAACAATTTACAGACACAGCAAATCCCTGATTGAGTTGAATCCCAGGCTTGTCACACCAGAAGCCTTTTCGAGAGCACTTTGAAGCTGGCACATGAATTAACCTTTCCCATTTCTGAGTCAGATGTTCAAAGCTGGGTATAGAAAGGAAAGGCAGAGCAGGCCACACAGGTTCTAGAGGGTTTGACACCAGCCCTGAGGGTTGAGTGCCATTCTAGGAAGCTGATGGGCTGTTTCTCATGGACTCCACCAGATTCTTCAGTGGATGCTCTCACTTGACAAGTGGAAAATACCCCTTGAAGCTGGGATGATGCTTTCAGGCATGTGCAGCTAAGACGTATCACAGTGCTTGAGACTTCCCGTGGCTCTAGGGGACCCAAACATCACATGCACTGAGATACCATAAAGCTCAGGGACCTGAGAATAGTTTCAAGAACTGTTTGAGACAGAAAACTGACCAGATGTGGAGAGTGAGAGCAACATAGGAGTGGAATGATTTAAAGCTTTTCTACATTGGTTGATTATGTGATGGTGACCTTCCATCAATACAGAATATACAGGGGAAGGAGAAGATTTGTGAGAAAAGAATATTTGGGATGGAGATTTCTGCGGGGGTGTTTGAGTGCTAACATCTGACAGCCTGAGGCCCCTTACAACCAAGTGAGTCACAGACTCTTAACTGAAAAAGATAAGAAGACATGAGGTGTGGGTCTGCATGAGCTCACCTGGATGCCAACGTCCAGACAAAAGAAGACAAAAGAGAGCCAGGAACAAAATATGGAAATGACAGCATTTAAGAATTAAACATGACAATTAAGAAGAATTAAAGATGACAATTAAGCAAATGGGGAAAAGTGACCTGGAAAACAGATGACCAACCATGAAATTATGAAAGCTCTTAGCAAACAGGGTCTAACACATTTTACTCAGTAACCTCAGTTCTGAGCATAGGGTCACCAATAAAATATGGGCCTAACATCAATGTGAATATGTTCAGTCAGTTGATGAAAAGAGGAAATGGCAGTCAACTCTGGCAAAAGCTGCAGAAGAGGTGGATGAGAATACTGACCATAAGGTCTTTGGGAATTCTGGTGAGAGCAATCTCAGAAGCAAAAACTGATCAGAGAAAAATGCCTAACAAGTATCATGTAAGAGTAGAAGCATGGGCTGGGAAGGTGGCTCAGTGGTAGAGTGCTTGCCTTGCATGCATGAGGCCCTGGGTTCGATTCCTCAGCACCACATAAACAAAAAGAAAAAAGCCGGAAATGGTGCTGTGGCTCAAGAGGTAGAGCGCTAGCCTTGAGCTGAAGAGCTGAGGGACAGCGCCCAGGCCCAGAGTTCAGGCCCCACGACCGGACCCCCCCCCCCCCAAAAAAAAGAGTAGAAGCATCCCTGCTGGGGCATGCAACCTCTGTACACGTTTATATGCACACATGCATCTGTGGGGGTCCCTGAAGGGTACATAGTGTCAAAGTTGTGCTGAGTTACTCCTGTTTCCTACGAGTAATTATAGACTCTTTGGGTGTTATTCTGAGTTCCCTCCCATGCCACCAGTTCACTAACTGCAACACATGAAACAAAATATGGAGCTAAAGTGTCTTCTCATAGCTGAAGTTGCTTTAAGGCTGCAAGTGAATGATCCAGGGCTACATTAAAGCACGAGATAGCACAAGAGTATGTGAAGGTATGGAGGAGATAGGATGGACAGCAAAGTTACGGGGCCTGAAAGTTCACTGTGGGGACTTGGGGTAAACAGGTGCTCATGCAGTGTGGTGGCCACCTGGAGGAGGTACAGTCACATGTCCTTGCCCACCCAGGCACAGCCCCTGCGTCCCCTTGGCACTCAAGCAGTCTTGGCTCACACAAGTTTACCTGATGAGGAGGAGCCTGTCCTTTTCAGAAGGATGGTCATCCAGCCACTGGGAGAAGCGTGCGTGGGACCATTCTGCTCTCTGCAGGGTCATAACACAATTAGAGATGAGAAAATGTTCTGAGCATTTCTGAGGACTTCCCAAGTGAAATTATGACCAACACCCACCAAAGGTCGTATCTGAAAGGTGGTATGCACTGTCTTGGCCAAGACGCCTCAAGATTTGCTAATGAAAGGTGAGTCAGCACAAGAAATGGAGTCTTCATCCAAAGAAATTCATGAACATAAATTACTTGTGACAGTGTTATTCTTAAAGGTGAATTTGGGATTTATCACTTTTTCATGCCAGTCCTGGGGCTTGAACTCAAAGCCTGGGTGCTGCTCCTGAGCTTTTCTGCTCAAGCGCTTTACCACTTGAGCCCCACCTCCACGTCCAGCTTTTTGTTTTTTTTAAATTAAGGATAGGAGTCTCATGGACTTTCCTGCCTGGGCTGGCGCTGAACCACAATCTGCTGATCTGTCTCCTGAATAGGAATAGGACAGGTTTGAGGCACAAGTGCCTACACATCAGGTAATTTTATTACACTGCTGAAAAGGTGGATGCTATGCAGGGAGAGTTTCTCTTTAGCAGTCACTATTCACCACCAGAGAGAAATATGCAGGTCTACATGAGGAACGGGAGGGCCAAGATCCCATTCAGTGCGGGGCTTCAGTGCTCACAAAGATAACACACAAGTCACTTCCAAGAGAGTTCCAGCCTCACTTGATTACCTGGAATGGGGATTTCAGCTCAGCAGGTGCTCTTGTGAACAAAAACTGAATAACAATGCTGAATGGAATAATATCCCCCAGTGCTGGGCTATTGGCCACATGTTCACTTGTCTGGAAGAGCAGAGGTCTAAAAGAAAAAGCAGACAGAAGTTAACTCATGCTGTAAGTAGTGATGTGGTAGGAGAATTGTTCTGTCTAAACTGGCTACTGAAGAACACTTCTGCTATTTCTAATTCCCATGTACATGTTTCAGCCCTGTGATATATATGCATTATGCTCACACTCCTGCACACTTGAAATATCTTTCAGCCTCTTTCTTGACTCTGGTGACTGGCCAAGGGTCTGATGTTACTTCCAGTGGACTCAGCAATATCTATATTATCTAGAGTTCATTTAGTTAACAGGCTAAAACCAAGTAGAGCACAAAATAAAGACCAGACTAGTAGATTCTTACCTTGGGATCAATCTTGTAGCTTTCATTTTACATAGAATCCTTCTTTGGGTTATAATTTACCAGGAATAAACTCAAAAATTTTCCATATAATTTTTCAAAATGGCAATTAGGTTTATAAAAAGTTAATCCTTGGCTGAGAAAGTTTTTACAAAGTCTCTGCTAGCTGCCTTCTGGATCTCATCACAAGTGTACAGGAAGGTAGCCCAAGCCAATCTACTGCACTAACAGCACATCCCATTTATCTCTCCTTGGTTCCAAGCTGATGGATAAGAGTTAACGGTTCTGAACTGATCTTTACAGGCTGATCCTTGAGAGACAGCTAGCAGCAACACTTCCTGATAGATCAGTGTTGATTTGGATATCGCACTGAATCCTGCTCTTTCTTCACCTATCTTAACTATTCCAGCCTAGGAAATGATTCCTTCCTTTCCCTCCTTCTTCTTCTCCTCCCTTCCTCCCACTTCCCTCATTCCTTTCTTCTTTTCCAGAATATTATTAGGAAAATGTTTTTATACTAACTATTCTGTAAGTACACTTGATAACTGATAGGGATTTTCTGAGTTCAGTTGCTTTATCAAATTACATTAGTTTGGCATCTATTTTCTTTAGTTGCTGTTGAAACATTTCCATTCATTTAGGTTGTCTATCATCAAAAGGCTCCAAGTTCTATGGAGTATGACTAAGAGCTTCCTGAGGGTATAGTTAGGATGTGCTACATCTTCCTAGGACATGTTAAAAGCATAAATCATTTTCAGTGTTCCATGACATAGAGCCTAGGCTATCATTCAAGCACCTAAACGGGCACAGAAATTTTGCCAATGTTGTTTTCTGGTTTTGTTCCTTGGAAACATCTGACCCATGGGTCATATAAGACCCACAATATCACTTGGCATATGACAGGACAGACATGTAATGATTCTTGCTGGCTGCCTATGACCCATCTTTCTGAAATAATAATTTTGTATGGCCTGGAACTGTTATAAATCACAAAACAGCCCTTGGCAGAAAAAAGGTTCCCATCCCTGGAAATCCTCTATATGGCTGATTTTGTTTTCATCTAAGTCAGTCTCCAGTTTTGACATTATCAGAGCCAAGTCTGATACCATGCCCAGCAATTCCAAGAATGACTCCACCCAAACTCTGAGCCACTCTATGGCCTGGCCATGCAAAGAAATGGCCCCAACATATACTCCATAAACCACAGCTCTATACCCATCCATTTCAAGCAGTGACTCTGCGTAAACTCAGAGCCTAGCACTGCTCAATCCTGAAGGGCTATCATAACAGCAATGCTCAACCAAAAATATACTCTATAGTTCTGGCAGACCAGGAGTGAATGCCGTGCTCAGAAGCAGTTCTATCTACTTGCAAGGCCAGACATCAGTGCCCAGTCAGTAGCCCACCTAAACACAAGAGCAAATGGAGCAGCCACCAACTAAAGGACCCAACAGTAAGCTCTGCCTGCTCAGGGTCAAGATCAGCGATCTCATCTAGAACCAAAAGCCAAAGTAAATAGTGAACTTCTGTCAATACCAAAGAACAGCTACAAAAGCTAGAAAAGGTGGTTGTCTCCTCAAATGTATAAGTACCAATACAAGGACATAAGAATGATAAAGAATTGTGATACCATCAAAAGAAACAATAAAGCTAGACTCTAATGAAATGGACATCTCGCTGAGCTCAAGTGGCTTTTGCATGTAATCCTAGAAACTGAGGAAGCTGAGATCCAGAGTATTATATTTTTTATTTATTTATTTTTTGGGGGGGTCCAGTCATGGGGCCTGAACTCTGGGCCTGGGCATTGTCCCTCAGCTCTTCAGCTCAAGGCTAACGCTCTACCACTTGAGCCACAGCACCACTTCTGGCTTTTTTCTTTTTGCTTATGTGATGCTGAGGAATCGAACCCAGGGCCTCAGGCATGCAAGGCAAGCGCTCTACCACTGAGCCACCTTCCCAGCCCCAGAGTATTATATTTTAAAGCCAGGCAAGACAGAAAAATCCCCAAGATTTCAAATCCAGAATAACCAGAAAAAAGCTGGGCTAGAAGTGTGGCTCAAGGTTCAAGTGGTAGAGCACCAGCTAAGCAAGTAAGCTGAGCAAGCAAGCAAGTCCTAAATTCAAAGCCTGCTACTGGTAAAGAAGGGAAAAGGCAAAGGAAAGGAAGATAAAGGAAGGGAAGATAAAGGAATGGAAGGGGAAGGGGAAGGGGAAGGAGAAGGGAAGGGCATCCAAATTGACTGACAAAGATTTCAGAATAATTATCTTAAGAAAGTTCAACATATAATATACTGTTATATACAGATGGAAAATTTAATGGATTATGGAAGACAATGCATAATCAAAATAAAGTTAAGAAATAGAAGTGAGTTTTTTTAAGATGAAAACATCCTAGATAAAGAAGATGACTGACTTAAAAAAATTCAATAAAAAGCTTCACCAGCAGAGTTAAGCATAGGAAATCAGTGAGCTTAAACACAGTAATAAAAATTATTCAGATAGAAGAACAAAAAAATAAAAGAATAAAAATAGACACGTGCACCTCCATGTTTATTGCAGCACTGTTCGCAATAGCTAGGATATGGAAACAACCTAGATGCCCCACCACAGATGAATGGATCCAAAAATTGTGGTATCTATACACAATGGAATATTATGAAGCCATTAGAAATGACAAAATAATGGCATTTGCAGGGAAATGGATGGAGCTAGAAGGAATCATGTTGAGCAAGGTAAGCCAAGAACGAAGAGACAAACGGTACATGGTCTCCCTGATAAGTGGATGCTAAATCCAAAATGTTAGGTGATACGACAAAACTAACAGGACTTAAGAAACAAAGAACTCCCGCTCATCTGGTTGAACCACTACTAAATATCCCCATGCTGCTGATCACAAATATGGTATATAACATGTGAACACTGTTATATATTACAGACTGTGATAGACAATTTGCTCCAGGAAAGTTAGAATGAACTTGTGACTTTGAAATTATGTAATCACTTAATCACAATCAAAAAAAAAAAAAAAAAAAAAAAAAAAAGAACCTCGGGGAAGGGAGGGGATGGTAGGGGGAAAACAATGGAGGGGGTAACAATGTTCAAGAGGAAGTGTACTCATTACCTCACTCATGTAACTGTAACCCTCTGTATAGTATCTTTACAATAAAAAAAAAAAAGAATAAAAATAAATGAAGAAAGTTTATGCAGATTATGAGATGTCAGCACGAGAACTAAGATTTCTGAAACATTTTTTTTAAAGGCTAGAAAGGATATTTAAAGTAGTGATTGCCAGGCACCAGTAGCTGACGTTTGTAATCCTAGCTACTCAGGAGGTTGAGATCTGAGGATCATGGTTTAAGGCAGCCCTGGCAGGAAAGACCGTAAAACTTTTATCTCCAATTAAGCCCCAGAAAACCAGAAGTGTCGCTGTGGCTCAAGTGGTAGAATGCTTACCTTGAGCAGAAGAACTCAGGGACAGTGTGCAGGCCCAGAGTTCAAGCCCCACGACTGACAAAAAACAAAAACAAAAAAAAGAGATGATGGTAGAAATTTCCCAAAATTGGGGAAAGGATGCTGACATCCAGAAACAGAAGGCAAAGAAGTTGCCAGTCAAATTTGGGCCACCAAAAAAGCATAACTATCAAGCTATCTAAAAATCAAAGACAAAAAGTTCTGGGACTGACAAGAGATAAGAAATTTACCACACACAAGAAAATCGTGAAAGGGTTACTTGTGGAAAAACTTTACAATTAAGTACTAAGAAACACTTAACATTCTCAGGAATTTATGTATTTCCTTCTTTCTGAGAATAACAATTAGCTGATTGTTTCTATCTTGGGCTTTAGGAAATTAAGCCCAACTTGAAAGTTTGCAATTAAGTTAGTTTTATGGCTTGAATATGTGTATTTTTCTTCATTTTCTTCCATACATTCTTAATATAAACTACAAATGATACAGAGAAGGAGTGAAGAATGAGAAGGGAATAGGAATGAGAAACAGGGACAGACAGAGAGAAGAATAATCTGAACATACAACATGGAATGTGCCATGTCTTGGAGCATGGCACACACTGAGGTTGCTCATTAGATCTTTCGGAATCCCTGTCCCTCTGAAGCTGCTATTTTGAGAGAACACAATCCACAGTGGGCACTCACAGAAAGAGCTGTGGAAAGCAACATTGGATGTGATTCTCTATTTTGCATCACTAACATAATTACTTGTAAACATTAAATGCAGGTATTTTATTTCTGGTGTTTGTTTTAAAAAGAACACAGCTTGAGCTCTCCATTATTCAGTAAGTTAAAAAAAAAAAATCACCGTCTGAAGCCCTTCATGAAATAAAAGAAAATTAAGCTATTATACAAAGCAGATATCCCAAATGCCATAATGTCATTCCCAGAGAAGATTATTCTAAATATAGCAGCTTATATACAAGCTTATATTTTACAGGCAGACAGTGGAGTTAGTTCAGTATTAGGTCCCATAGGAAAAAAAAATCAGGTTTTAGTTAGAGAGTCACATTTAAATGACACATGGCTATACAGCTGTCAGTTTTCTGATAGCTCGTAAAGGCCAATAATGAAGGAGCAAGATAAGGGTCCTGATGCTTCTGTATGCACAGCCAACATCAAGATAGCACCTTTCATGCCACCAGCCACCATTCTTCTTCCTGACCCGCCAGCAGTGAAGGTGTGGGAAGGTGGTTTGCACACACACATAGAAAAAAAAGAAAGGATGGGGAAGGAGACTTGATTCTCCTTGGAGGCTGGGGCCCAGATGGCCTTCCTCCCTCCCTACATAGGACATAAGAATGTCTTTATGAGAGAAGTAAATAGTGAACCCTGCTGGAGGTGAAGGTTGCTAGGAGGCTCTTTAGGGCCCCAGAAGGGAAGGATTCAGGAGAATGACAAATGAGAGCTCCAAGTAGAGTAGGGAGGATGCTTCTTCCTTACCAGTCTACTGTCTACCCCAAAGGCAAGTAGGAAAGGGGCAGGAGGCGAGGCAGAAGCTCTTTAGCAACAAAGCAGAACATCTGGCTGGATGTTCCTGGTGTACTGCCCAGGAGCCCACAGGTAGCAGAAGACAGATGAAGCCTGTAGCAGGAGGTAGCCACTGGATCCTCTTTAAGGTTTGCCAGCATTTTCCTGAAACTTCTGGGAAAAGATGAAAGATGAAGTGGCCACAAACACAAGCTTTGCAATCAGGCAGCCCTAAGTCTGAGATTCCCCCACCTTTTTTCGTGTGAGAGAGAGAGAGAGAGAGAGAGAGAGAGAGAGAGAGAGAGTGTATGCAAGTACTAGAGCTTGAACTCTGCTAACATTCAAGGCTAGTGATCTACCACTTGAGCCATAGCACCACTTCTGGCTTTTTGCTGGTAAACTGGAGTCTTATGAACTTTCCTGCCCAGTCTGGTTATCCTCAGACTGCAGCCTCCCGAGTTGTAAGGATTACAAGTGTGAGCCCCAGTGCCCCCAATTTCTTTCTTTTTTTTTTTTTTGTTGGTCGTGGGGCTTGAACTCTGGGCCTGGGCGCTGTCCCTCAGCTCTACCACTTGAGCTACAGCGCCACTTCCGGTTTTCTGGTGGTTTATTGGAGATAGGAGTCTCACGGTCTCTCCTGCCCGGGCTGGCTTTGAACCGTGATCCTCAGATCTCAGCCTCCTGAGTAGCTAGGATTACAGGCGTGAGCCACCAGCGCCTGGCCCCCAATTTCTTATAGGCCACTTACTCCTCTATCCACTGCCTCATGCGGGGCATACATCGTCCGTAAGTGCTGTGAGGGCTAAATGAGGACATGGCCACCATGTGCTTACTTTATTACAGATTTGGTATACAGCAAGTGACTAAATAATGGTTGCTAGAAATAACAAAAATGACAGCTCAAACACTCAACTTGAAGTAGCTACCTGAGTGTCCTAGCACCGCAAAACCAGTCACAGGCAACACTACCACAAGCCAAGTCAAGGTTGCAGCAATGCTAAAATCATAAACTTGGAATTAGGAATCCAGAAACCTCAGGGAGACATCTATTTCAGAGGAGGGATCAAGAAGCCCAGATACACAAGCGCATCTTCGCAGAACTCAGTATTCATAGTGCTAAAAATGTGTATCCATTCTACAAAAACTCATGCACGTAAAAGTGAAAGCTGTTCATCACTAGAAAGCTGGGGGTGGAGAAACACACAGGCTCTGTTAGTTGGGTAGGCACTGGTGGGACTGGGCTGGGCTAAGAAGGAGGATGAAGGATGACGGATGTGTCAAAGCAGACCATTTGCTTATATGAAAATAGAACAATGAAACGTGCTGAAATTGTTTTATGAAGAGGAGTACGGGGGAAAGGAGAGTGGGAGAAGGTGTGAGACAGATTGGAATACACTGTAAACGTGAGTAAATGTCACAATGCCACTCCACACACTTTAGGGGCATGGCTCAAGTGGTAGAGCACCAGGCCAAACAAGCAAGCAGAGCCCTGAGTTTCAAGCCTTAGTAGCAGCATAAATAAGAAAAAGAAAAAAGAAATTTGCCACCTGTATAAGTAATGTATGCTAATTAAAATGATAATACCCCCCCCCCCCACACACACACAGATTTAGAATTTCAAGCAGCATTTCAAGACTATGGACTTGAAAATCCCTCATCACTCCTACAATGAAAAACAACTCATATGACTACTCTTATTAGGGAAGGTCTGGTTTCCTTCTTTCCCTGCTACCCTCACCCTAAGACCCATCATGACCCCGCCCTATCCCCTGATTGCTTGAACGTTCATTAAACCTAGATGGCGAAGTTTCCAGCAGAGCAGGCTCTGGACATGATCACGGACAAACTGTCTCTTCAGGAGCAAAGATGGTGGCGCCTGACTGAAGGTGGGGTCGGTGTCACTGAGCTGATGAAAGGCAGCTGTCCCTTTCGTATCCTTAGCCTCACCTAGATCTGCACTCAGTCCAAAACCAGAGCTTTAGGCCTCTGGCCAGGAGAAGGGGAAGTTAACAACCTCACAAAAACACGGCTCAGGGGCTAACGCCACGCTGCAGAGAGACTGACAAGAATGGGGTCTCAGCAGCTCTGACACTTGTGTCTTGTGTAGAAATGCAAATCACCCAGGGGCAGATCACTAATGTCAGCAGCTTTCTGAGGCAGCATTATGTCCTTGAGATAGAAAGGTTCTTGCTGCCTGAAGAACTCCCAAGTAGCCAGTAAAATGTAAATGTATGCAAGATGCTGGCTGGCTTAATTAAACAGTCCACTAATATTACCATCAGAGAGGGCCCTGTGGCAGATGGCCACATGAAGGGGGAAGGGAGTGACTGGTAAGGCCAGTGTGGGGGGAGGGGCCGGACTGCAGTGGGTCTGGACTGGACGGCCTCTGGCTGGCACTCGCTCCCTCCCTTGTGAAAGGGCGCTAGCAGGAGCTGCGGCCCTCCCCTGGCAGCCAAGGCCTCAAATTCAGTCTAGGATCCTATGGCTGTTGCAGCCTTGCTTTGGCTTTGTTGTTTGGCCTGCAACCCTACTGAGCAATGTTTTCATTTATTTTATATTATGCTTTAGCTATTAATGGTAAAAAGAATGAAAGAGGAATTTTTCAATAACATTTATTGACTTTTCTGATTACAAAACTGAAGTTGAGGTGGGAAATCTGGAAAATACAAGAAATTTTGTAAGAAAAATCATAATGATAATCCTGCTATCCAAAGACAATATTTTCATGGTCAATTCACTTATGGCTTCTACATACTTAAAAGAGGGATTGTATAATATATCCTGCTTAGTAGGTAGCTTCTTTTTTCAGTAGTGATTTAATAAGCGTATAATTTCCCCTCTTTTCCCTTCTCCATTTTTTTAAAAAAAATATTGGTGTTGGGGCTTGAACTCAGTTCCCTGAGCTTTTTTTTTTCCCCTTTCTCAAGGCTAGTGCTGTACAGCTTGAGCCATAGAGCTCCACTTCCATGTTTCTTAGTTTTTTTGTTGGTTAATTGGTGATAAGGGTCTCAAGGACTTTCCTGCTAGTGCTGGCTTTGACTTGTGATCCTTAGATCTCAGCCTCCAGAGTAGCTAGGATTACAGGCATGAGCAGTGGCTCATATGTTGAAGCCATAGAATTCTTCACTACAACCATGGGTGAGTTGAAAGATTATGAGGTTACCAATCTGTTGGTCATAAAAACCATAAAAATAACCTTATGAAAACTAAACATTTACGCGAAGTAAGATGGTAACACTGTAGCCACGTGATGCCTGTAATCCCACCTGTTGTAATCACAGATTACATTTGGGAAGCTCAGAATGGGAAGATGTAGTTCCAGGCCAATCCAGGCAGAAAAGTTTATAAGATCCCTTTCTACCCACAGCCTGCCATCCCTTGTTACATGGGAGGCTAAGAAGGGGAAAATTAAGGTTCCATGGAATGAAGTTAGTGCAGTGATGTGTAATGTGCCTAGACAATGACAAGAAGTCATACAGAGGCTCAGGCTCGTGGTAGTGCTGGGGATTAAATTTGTTGGGCAAGTCTTGCTATGCAGGCATTCTGCCCCTTGAGCTATGCTCTACCTCCAAGGGAGTAATTTTCTTATTATTTTATATGAAGTAGCAGCATAATTGTTAAGGCCTGTATATATGTGTATTGAATGTTGTATATCTCATTTACCCAACCCTCTACTATCCTCTATCTAGCTGGTTTTGGTATGACTCAGATCATTTCATGAAGGATCCATGGATGAGAGCTAAGGTCTGATGTATACATGGTTATAGAAGATGCCTCTCCCTTGTCTTGGCTTGAGTACAGATGGAAGAACTACATGTGTTAATAAGACATGAAACTACTTCGAACTACTTTTGGAAGAGAGATCTTTAATAAGTTTTTGCAGGTAGGTAAAACAGAAGGCTTATAATGAGGTGGTTAGAATGAGGACTGTTCAATAGTGATTTATTCCTCTTTTAGGAAAGGGATTTCATAGGAAGCTACTCAAGTCCATTCTCTCTTTAAATCTATTTTTTTTGGTCGGTCGTGGGGCTTGAACTCTGGGCTTGGGTGCTGTCCCTGCACTCTTCAGCTCAAGGCAAGTGCTCTACCACTTGAGCCACAGCACCACTTCCGGTTTTCTAGTGGTTTAAGTCTCATGGACTTTCCTGCCCGGGCTGGCTTTGAACCTTGATCCTCAGATCTGAACCTCCTGAGTAGCTAGGATTACAGGTGTGAGCCACTGTTGCCCGGCTTAAATCTATTCTTTTTATATGCATCTCAGAGATGCTGACAAAGCTATGTCTTCCCTAGTCAGTGCTGGGCCAGAGGCAGGTGCACACATTCGTGGCTCTCCCTTCCTAAAGCAATAGACTTAACCCACTCTTCACAAACTAGGCAAGGATGTGGATATCTTGATACACTACGGTTTCATTGTATTTCTATGCTTTCACTTTCTTTCTTGATCCAGTTGCTAAAATAGTTGTTCCAGTCCCCCAAAATAACTGACAGAGGGCTAGGATCAATTCAGTATTCTTCTTTATATCCAATATGCCTGTAGGCACATTTTGGTATATAAAAATCAGTCCTAATAATATACATACGCAAAAAAGGAAGCAGAAAATGATGCAAAGGGGGAAAGGGTAGGTAAGGAGGAAAGGGAATAAGAAGATGACTAGTTTGATTATAACAGGACTGTAGGTTTACACACAATTATATGCCACATTGTACTTATTTAGAGTTTGAGGGGTTTTTTCCTACTTTCTTTCCTTTTTATTTTTTTGCAGTGATGAGTATTAAACCCAGGACCTTGTACATGCTAGGCAAGTGCTCTACCAGTGAGCTATAACCCTAGTCCTTGTTTTTTTTAGGTAGGGTCAGTATAGTCAAGCTGGCCTTGCACTCATAATCTTTTTCTCTACTTCCTCATGCTCCTGCCTCTGCCCCCAAATTCTGGAATTATAGACAAGGACCTATATGCCTGGTTCTAAATTGCAATTAAAAAAAAAATCTCTTAAGAATGGCAGTGCACACCTGTAATCCTCCCATTCAGGAAGGAGGATACAATAAGAGCTTAAGTTTGAGAGTAGCCTGGACAATATAGTGAAAATCTATCCACCAAAAACCATGCTCTCTTACCATAAATCATGGTTAAAAAAAATCTAACTATCACTTCATGAAAAGCTAGACATGTAGGATTTAAAACAAATTACATTGATAAATAATTCCTTTTTTATTCCATAAGTAGATGTCATCCAATCTTTAAATGTTCCTTTAGCGTATCACAATGAAATCTCTTTATACACTAAAAATTCTTCCTTCAGAATATTCCTTCTCAGAAAATTGGGGGAGTTCGCAGAAAATTTTCATCTTAAATAATTAGTCAGAAATGTGCAACTTACTTTCAGAATTTATATCTCACTACTGTAATACAACTTCAAAAACACTCAGGTAAAGCCCATTCTACCCCAGCAAACAAGAAGATTAACACTTAAAAGAGTCATGCAATAAACCACCAAACATGGGACTTGAGATTATAAAAAATTAAAGCCTAATATTAGTATAGAAAATGTCCTATCAACAACTTTACTTATACCTTTTCAAACTAGTTGGTTAATATCCTCCAGTACCTTAATTGACTTGACCACAGAAATATTTTATTACCCAGATAAGACTTAAGTTGCCATTCTTTTTGTTTTGTCAGTCATGAGGCTTGAACTCTGGGCTTGGGTCCTGTCCCTGTGCTCTTCAGCTCAAGGAGAGCGCTCTACCACTTAAGCCACAGCGCCATTTCTGGTTTTCTAGTGGTTTATTGAAGATAAAGAGACCCACAGCCTTTCCTGCCCGGGCTGGCTTTGAACTGCAATCCTCAGATCTCAGCCTCCTGAGTAGCTAAGATTATAGCTGTGAGCCACTGGCACCCAGCTGCCATTCTTTTAAAAGTTTTTTAGTAGTAAAGCCAGCTAGGCTGGCTTTGAACCACCACCATAAGATCTCAATCTCCTGAGAAGCTAGAATTACAGATGTGGGCCATTGGCATAGTCTCATTTTTAAGTTTTCATATAATTCACCTCTGTATTGATAGGCACTAATTCTTCAGTTGTGAAAAAAAATCAGGCACTTTGGTTGGCATTAAAAAACAAAAAAAAGTGCTTCAGTTGGTTAGAAATAGGCAAGCTAAAATCTCAGGTCCTCTCTCTTTCAGTTACCCATATTGGATTCCTGTATTTATCTCCATGTTTCCTACTGTAATAGCTTGATGGCAAAGAAACAAGCCTTCAAAGGCCATACTAGTGTCCATTAGCATGGTCTAGTTTCTAGTACTGAGTCATTGCTTGGACTCTATTTACCTAATTTTTACAGAAATACACTCAGGGGTCATCATGTTATTGTACATATCATGATTAGGTCATATGAAAGCTTTCCATACTATGCTCATACAATTGTTCTAACTAGATATTGATATCCTCAGCCTCAGGGTTGGCCACAGTACTGGATATAAGTATTTTCTTATAGATAGCTTACCCAGAAAAATATAGGAACCATTAGTTCAATGAATGCATGGCCATATGACCAAGACCTTGTCTTCAGAAAGCTGCTGCTGGAGCCCCTGCCCATTGGGGTCTGCAGTGTTCAAAAGTAAGTGTTTAGTGAGAAAAGGACTTTTTTCTCTGTTTAACTAGCATATTCTTAAATCATAAGTATCATTAAATCATTTTAATTTTAAACTAATTTCTAAATCTGGTGCTCAACTTCATTAGTAGCTAATACATTTATTTATAGCCATTCCTTATAGCTTATCACTATGTTCATTCACTTAATACTTCATGAGACATAACCTAGGATCTTTTCAGAAGATATTATTAATGAACAAAAGAAAACTTCAGAATAATGCCCTTGTTAGAATAAATTGTATAATATTACTACTCAATACATTTTAATAAGGGGGAGATAAAAAGATAACTCCCCTAGAAAGAGCATAATATTTACCAGATTAATCCTCTCAATTGCAATTTAAAAAAGAAAAACACACACATCCTCTCATTAGTCACTGCCTATAGTTCTAGATGGGTTTCCATCTAGATAATTTGTTGCCATTATAATAGGTAAAAAATGTTTGAATATTGTCTATTTGATATATTTATACATAAATACATACATACATACATACATACATACATACATACACACACACACACATATATATATATATATAGTAGGAAAGGACTTATTTGCTAATTGGATACAATATTCTTCTTCTTCTTCTTTTTTTCTGTCAGTCATAGGGCTTGAACTCAGGGCCTGGGTGCTGTCCCTGAGCTCTTTTGCTCAAGGCTAGTGTTCTACCACTTTGGACCACAGCGCCACTGGTTTTCTGGTGGTTAACTGGAGATAAGAGTGAAGTGAAGTAAGCCAGGCCCAAAGAAACATAGGTCCCATGGTTTCCCTTATTTGCAATAACTAGTATATATCTGGGACAAGTAGAAAAGGTCAAAAGGTATGTACATATGACCAGATAAAATGAAATTAAGCGAAATGAACCCTAAGATATGGGACACAAGTGGTTTTTTCTTTCTTGCTATTGTTCTAACGTATTTATAAGGTACCATGTGATTTTTTTTGTTGCTTTGTATGTTCCTCCCCCACAGTATAACCTGTTTTCATTGTATTTGATGTTGGTATAATTTGGGGAGGGGAAGGGAAAAAACAAACTGTTTAAATAGGGATACAGGTTGATTCATTTCAACAAGGAGATGTATAAGACACTATGTTGAAAAATGAACTTTACAAGTTAGGTTGGGGGGGCGGTAGGCAGGGTAGTTGTGGAGTTAAAAGGGAAAGGATGGTAGGGGAAAAACAAAGGAGGAGGCAACAATGCTTGATAAGAAATGTACTCATTACCTTGCTCATGTAACTGTAACCCCTCTGTACAGTATTTTCACAATAAAAACAAACAAACAAAAAAAGAGTCTCATGGACTTTCCTGCCCAGGCTGGTGAATAATGATCCTCAGATCTCAGCCTTCTGAGTAGCTAGGATTACAAGAGTGAGCCACCAAGCACCCAGCAGATACAGATATATTACCAAAGAATTAGGACTCACCTGAATGACCTCAGCATTCGATAGGACTTTCCTAAATCGGATACTCGTCTGCAAAATGGACCTACAGCCAACTCCATCTGAAATAGTAAAAGACAGTCTATAGTTTGTTTGTTTTTTAATCTCAGAAACTTACGTATATTTTGGACATGTCTATATTTTCATTGCTGTGACAAAATTCCTGACATTAACAAGTTAATGGAGGAAAGACTGGTTTGGCTCATGGTTTGAAAGGGTTCAAGAACATCAAGGTGTGGTGGTAGCAGGTAGAGCAGATAAGGAGGGGTTGGGGCATGTGTGGTGGAGCAAGGAAGCAGAAAGACTGCTACACAGCTTTCTCTGGCCCTTTTATTACATCCAGGTCTCCCACATTCAGAGCAGGTCTTCCCCTTCGTGAATCCTCTTTGGAAGACTCTCCCACATACAGCCAGAGGTATGCTTTGCTCATTTCCAAAGGAATCATGATTAGCCACAAAAACCTTATCTTGCAGTAAACAATGTTACCTAAACTGTGAGGCAAATTTTGAAAGCCAACAATTTTTTAAAGGAAAACAGTTATGAGCAGGTCCTTAAGAAGGTTAGATCATTTTTCAAGTAAAATATTAGAAAAAGACAAGACTCTCTACCTATATTTTAAGTCTTTTTACAGGCAATATAAAAAGACTTTATCAGTCACTGTGTGCCAGAGTGATTATAAGCTCTAACGCTGGAGATTCCTATAGTTACTAATATTGTCCACTGAGCAAGTTATTTAACCACTCCTCGTCTCAGGTCTCTCATTATAAAGTGAAGATAATACTTCCTACTAAATAGAATTATTTAAAAAATAGGTTATTTCACAAAGTTTTATTTGTATGGTATGTAAGTGCTAATTAAATATCAGCATGTACTGCAAGTACTTTTTGTTGTTGTTGTTGTTGGTCATGGGGCTTGAACTCTGAGCCTGGGCCTGGGCGCTGTCCCTCAGCTCTTCAGCTCAAGGTGAGTGCTCTATCGCTTGAGCCACAGCGCCACTTCCGGTTTTCTGGTGGTTTATTGGAGATAAGAGTTTCACTGACTTTCCTGCCCAGGCTGGCTTTGCACCATGATCCTCAAATCTCAGCCTCCTGAGTAGATAGGATTACAGGTGTGAGCCACCAGCACCCAGCTTGCAAGTACTTATTAATCACATTTTTTTTTTTCCAGTAAGAGAAGGTCTTTCTATACAACTCAGGCTAGTCACAAATTCGCAATTCTGCCTCCACACACAAGAACTAGGATTACAGAAATGTGCCATCATGCCCAGCTTTTTCTCTTTAAAATTTTTATCAGTTCCTTGATGCAAGAATTCAGCAAATACTGGTTTTATGTGTCTTTCATTTCTTCTTTTGGAAATTCTACTTGTCAGGATTTATGCTACCTGTTCTTTATCTACTAAGCACACATGTAAGGATTTTGCTAGCTTGAACATCAGAAAGCATTTCTCCATTCTTACTATAAATTTGTTAAAGAGCAGTTTAAGATGTTCTCTAGTAGTGTAGCATCATTATCTGAGAAAAACACATGAAAGAAAAGTGAGCTTTTTGTCCTGTTGGCCATCCTTACAAAATCATCAAAATGCCCTTGTTATCAGTAAGCCACAAAGACCTAATCACTCATTTCAGAAGCATGTTTGACTACCCATTAAAACTGCCTGATACTGAGCAACATGTTAGTTTTGCCTTCAAAGGGATCTCAAATTTAGTGAAGAAAAGGACAGTTATTCAAACAATATAATTACCATTCAATAAAATCACAAAGAAGATATATAGATGTACACATATACACATATGAATATACACATGCTTTATTATTTTGTTGAATAAATATATTGTTTGTATAAATGTAACATAAGATGCATAATTACATGTAGTAATTATTAGGCAAAATGATCAGAGATAGATCAGAATGTATGAACTGGGCATTAAGGAGAGTCAGAGGGCAACTTTCTTCCAGAGTAGAATACATAGAGTGTACATTGTATGTCCTAGACAGAAAAATTAGATGACTGAAGATCTCTACCTGATAGAAGAATAAACAAAAAGAAAACCCTAAAGAAAGGAAATGCAAGAATTCTTGTTAAAAATACAAAATAGAACAGCTGCAAGCAAGCCAGTTCTCTCAAACTTAGAAGACAATAGTGATACCCTGTTCCTGAAGATCTGATGGGGACAAGGTGTGGCTTGTTTCCTTCAGAATACATTATTTATTTTACACTTAGTTCAAAGCAGAAAGATGTGATCAGCATGTATTTTTGATTCATTAATTCCATTTATCCCTCTGTGTGTGTATATGTATGTCACACACAATGTGATATATTTTTCACAAAATGTTTAGGTCAATTTTTCTTCAATTACTCTACTCAATTCATTGTCTTTAAAGATCAAGCTAGACAATCTTTAACCTAGTCCTTGAAGAGATTAAATGTTAAAACAATTAAATGGCAGAAAAAAAGTTACTAAATGAGATATTATGACCTCAAACGGCTGTGCAGTCTATGATGATACAGAAAATTTCTTTACCACATGTCAACTTTAAAATGTTAACTGTTTAAAATGAATTTTTCATTCCTGAAGAACCCCTAGGGTATTAGAACTCATTTTCTTCTGTCAGAGTTTGATTAAACAATAAAGGCCAAGCTTTGAAGAGCAGGAACATTTATTTTAGAGGAGCTGACTTGGCAATGAACTGTGGATAGAAAAAACGTCATGTGCCAGTGATTCTCCAGCCCTCCTATTTGGAGAAATGAGCAGTCGAGTGGGATACATGCACACTGATTACTAACTGCTCCTTTTCCACCACAGACATTTGGTCAACCACAGGGCATCTCTGGATACTGTTAAGGTAGTCAGCCCTAACACTGCTCAGGAGAAGTAAAGGATATAGGGATTAGAACCAAAATAAGAATTTTGAACCTAATTTCCTTTCTAAATTTTTATTTTTGGGCAAATTGTGAGATATACAAACATATAAGATACCAGAAGATTTATAAATAGAAACTGCTACAAGTACCACTAAATAATTCAATGCCAGCTTCAATAGCCATTCTTTTCCTCAGGGAAGAAAATAAAAGGGGTGTGAGGAGGGAGGGGGAGTGTGTGTTTCCAGGGCACTGTAGCTAAGTCTGCAAAGAGAGTCAGAATCAGCAGAACCCCAGGGGCCTTGGACAAGCTCAGTGCTTTCAGAACTGCTGTGTGATTAGTGTAGACACCAAGACCATGTGGTCACAGCAGGGAATTAATTACCTGCAGGAAGCCGCCTCATGCCTGTGACCTGATTCCTAAGAGGACTGTATGTTGGGCTCTTCCCTCACCACAAGCCCTCCAGATGGCACCCTGCAACTACTTTCTCTCTCCACATTTGTGCCAGTGAAGAGTAGTTCAGATTGTTCATAAATGTCCTTAAAATAAATTACTCCTTGCAAGTGGGTTGTATGTTAAATAACCTATATTCCCATGTTCATTTTTAATGATTTCTTCTTCAGCCTTTTCCCTTTCTGTTATTTGTGCCAGAATAAGCAGGCCTTTTTAATCACAAGAAGACTTTTCAAACCCAGAGCATTTATGTATTCTTGATTACAGTGACCCCAGTGGCTTTGTTTAATTTTGAATAAAAATTGAGAAAACTTTCAATAATGAGGCAGTTGAAAGGCTTTCTCCTCCCCAGTTAATGCCTGTCATGAATATAAATGTCAGGGTAATGCCACCTAAGTGTTTTGACTAATCCAGGAAAACATTTCCAACAAGGTAATATTCTGAAAGCTGAGGTACAATATATTATTGCAGTGTGGCATAAATCAAACCCGGTAAAATGAAGACCCTTAAATCAAAATTTAAGACTTGGACAATATTTGCTAAAGCAAATGACTGACTATAACAGCATCTCTACCATCACAGTCCTGTGTCCATGACCCACACAGCACCAGAGCCAGGCCCAGGTAGGTGGCAGGATATTCTGAAATTGGGACACACTGTCGAGCAGTGAAGCAGGGCACCTGGCAGACAGCATGCAGCAAATCAGCAGCAGCACTGTGGGCCTGGAGCCTGCACTCTTAGTACTGAGTATTTAAGAAACAGAGAACAGAGGTCTTCAAGCATGCTAGTAATAAAGACTAAAGAGTTTTCTTTATCTTAAAGGAAGGGACTCAGGAAAATTATGGTTTATTGAGTAACTTAAGAAAAAAGGAATGCAAATAAATTATGAACAATGCAGCTTTTGGAAAGTAGAAGCTCACCCCTGGCAGGGAAGGCTCTGCACTTTGAACAGGTATAGCTGCAGTAGACGGCTTAAAGGACAATTTCTTCCCATTTTTAAAGAAACATACGGGAACGCAGCATTGAAATAAAACCCCAAACAACAAGGCTCTCCTAAAGCACTCTCATTTTGGCCATCTCCTGCTCAGCTGCCACTCTAATTGGACTTGAAGTGCTGCCTCCAGGAAAGTGACTCAAGAACCAGCTGGAACAGAATGCAAATAAGCTAGTGGGGGGAGCTGGAGCTCCGGAGACGAAAAAGGAGAGAAAAACACAAAGTTAAGGAGGAAAGGGGAAAAAGAGAACAGAGACCTGAGTTCAATCTACAATGCTTTAACAAATAAGAACCAGGCCTAAGACATTATTGTGTTTTCCTTTCAGTAAGCAGCCTATGATAACCCAGTAAGAGAAAAGTAGGATGCTATTTATATTCATATTCTGTCTGAGCTGAATTTCCCATAAAGGAAAGCAAAATGTACAGATATCTAAGAATGAAGTTGACAAAAATGTTGAGGCACTTTAATGGGAGCCTTTAGTTTGTTTTTACATATGGCTGCTAACTCACATTTCCCAAAGGAAGGCTCTTTTTATTTTATGGTCTAGTTAGGTATATTATTTGGGGGTAAAAATGTCTAATACATTAATATACAAAGAGGTTGGCTCTTGAAACCTTATGTTTGTGTTCCCCGCTTCTTCTGGTCAGTGAGAAAGCCTGAGAGAGTGAGTGACAGCAACCATCAACCTCCATAAACAGTGGGCCAGGGTCTCTAACAGAGCAGGAATTATAAACCAGGCACACTCCCAAACATAAATATAAATATAAATATTGACAGTAACATTTAGCATTATAAACAGGGATGATCTGGCAAACTGCTATGAAGATTCCATCTGAGTAACTTATTTAGATTAGTAAAGCCAACAGCTTTGAAAGGTTTAAAAAATGATTTCATCTTTGACATGTTATCATGTTATATAAACAAGAATCATCTTTCTTAAATCTTTTAATGAAAGTGTATGTTTAGGGTATCTCTCTGCTTCTGATACTGAAGGTTTTTTTGTTTTTTTTTTTTAAATCTGTCTTCAGGAAAAAAAAAAAAACCCTGAAAGCTGATCATAGTCCTACTATTTTAAATTCATTCTCTCTCACAAACATCAGATAGCTTGGACTGATTTCAAAGCTATCCTCAGTTACGAAATGTACTCTATGTAATAGAAGGAGACCAAATACTCAGATTCATAATCTACCTTCTCTACAAGCAGGTCAATGAATTAGAACACATTCCTGGAATGCTGAGCTGGCCATTAGAAGATTACAGATGTGTTGGAGTTTTTCTCTTCTCATAACAAGCAGCCTTCTTTCCATTGTTTGGAAGGTTATTTCAATACCTACTTCATTTTCAGCAAAGTTAAGCAAGTACTTTTAACAATATTGACTTAGTAGGATAGTAAATAGTGTAAAAATGGGAGATGCTGCTTTTATTTTGAAATCAACTATTTTATCTTAACCTTCAAAGATCAAAGATGATTATTTTGTTCAATCCAAACAAATACAAAATATATAGTAAAAAATAAATTTAAATTCTTCTCCTCTTATTTAACTAGGTAGCTTTAAGTGGGACTACTTTTCTTTATGCTACAAATCTTTAAAACCATTGATGGCAGACAGCCTCTTACCTAAAAGACAATACTGATACTGAAGCATTTGCTTCTATATAGCTAGCTATGCATCAATTTACCTGTGCAAAATCAGCAGCAAGTCGCATTTTTCCACCTTCACCAAGAGGTCTTATAAGGCTGGCATTGCGGATAAAAAGTTCAATTGCTCTTTGAGCAATATCTTCCGTGTTGTCAAAGACAAAATCCAAGCATTCAAAGTGTTTAAAGTAGTCACTCATAACTCTAGCAATGAAACCTTGTAGTTCCTTCATGTAGAGAGAACAAGGAATATCAGGTTTTCCTGAGCTGGATAATGACCTGTAGGAGAAAAGAAAAGCAGCTATTTTCAGCACCAATGCACTAAGCTGAAATGTTTGATTTTTCCTCCTCCCCCTACTATTTCAATCCTGCATAATTTTTCTCTGTAATGGTATAAAGGCATCATTTATTTTTTGCTAAGTGTTTAAAAAAAAGTATAATGTAATGTTTAAGTTATATTCTAAAGACTGTGTTTACATGCTAGGAAGATTACTGAAGACATTTTAGAATCCATTTACCTAAAAGATTAAGAATGAAAAGACAGCCATCTGTCTCAGATGACTCACACAAGAGTGCATTCTCAGAGGCTGGCCTCTCAAAGTCCCTCCCAGACTCACAACTCTCAATCCACTCCCATGTTTTGCCTGGTAAGTGAATGCATCAATAATGGGTCTTGAAATAGCATTTCACATTTTGCAATGGCAGAAAATGTTGCCCTCTCCAAACAAATTCTTGGCAACAATATCTCTGCTCTTTTGGGATTTAATCAGATCAACCCAATAGCAGAATTCTGACTGTGGAATTGGTTATGTAACAGTACACATGGTATACAATTTTTCCTCCAGATGATGAAGTTTGGAAAGGCTTTAATTTGGATCAGCAGATGATGCCAGCTGATGCTCTCTGATATACTATTTATAACTTATAAATGTTGACAATTGCCCTGTAAAGAATATATTAAAAGAATATGAAATATTTACAGGGAAGAAGTTATACCAAAATTAGAAAGCACCTGACACTGGCTAATAGATGAGATCACTGGCTACACAAAGCTGCATTCCCCGCCTCTCAAAGCAAGTTAAATGTTTCCATTTTATGGGAATGACGTAAAGAAACTGGTGCTGGCTCTGAGATGAACAACAGCTATGAGTAAAATTCTTAGAGCAAAAGAATGAGGTGAACTTGATGATCTTCAAAGACAGTAAATGGTTCTCATAAATAGACAGATAATAAACAGAGGTGAGGTAGACATAAAGGAAAGACTAGGTTTTTATCCTAGCAGAAGGGGATTCTGACCAGATATAACAAAGATTGTCCTAACAAAGTCAAGGACATTGCAAGACTTGTAGTGGAACAATTCTGTGTGTGGGGTCATTCCTGGGTGGAGTGCTGCTTGAGAAAGGGGGAGTGTTGTTAGCAGTGCTTAGTGGTGCCTGATCCAGACCATTGTGTGGGCTGTCTTTATTCTGGTTTCATCAGTACAAAGAAATATATTACAATACAAAACAATCAGTCCACAGAGTGCCCATTTCTTGTATATTCTTTATAGTTTAAATTTTTTGACAAATTATAGTAGTATATAATTATATTTGTGTGTGGAATGATTATATAAAGCAGAACTGCATAGTCATCACCTTAAGTGTTTATTTTTCCTGTATTCCTAACTGAACTTTGTGCCATTTGACCCAAATTATGCCATGACTTCCCATCACCAGCCCTTGGTAAATCACCATTCTACTGTTTGCTTCTGTAAGTTCTATTGTTTTAGATAATGAGAACATGAAGTATTTGCTTTTCTGTGCCTGGTTACTTCATTTATTTTAATGTCCTCTAGGTTCTTCCATATAACAGCAAAGTGATTTTAATCCTTCCTTTTGACGTATTAATAGTGTTTCATAGTACATACATAACACATTTTCTTTACAAATTCATTGGTTGATGGACATATAGGCTGATTCCCTAACTCAGAAAATACTGCTTCAGTGAATATTGGAGTGTAGGTATCTCTTTGACATACTGATTTCAGGTCTTTAGGACATATACTTAGAACTAGATTATATAGCTATATATATTTATAATATAATATAATATAATAATATAATGTATATATATAGAGGAATCTTTCAATACGATGTCCATAATGGCTGCATTAATATAGTCCTTTCAACAATGTACAGGGGGTTCCTTTTTCATTACATCCTCACCAACACTGATGATCTTTCTTTTCAATAACAGCTATTCTGACAGCTGTAAAGTGCTGTTGCCTTGTGGGTTTTTTTTTTTTTTTTGTCAGTCACGAGGCTTGAACTCTGGGCTTGGGCGCTGTCCCTCAGCTCTTCAGCTCAAGGCCAGCGCTCTACTGCTACAGCCTCAGTGTCACTTCCGGTTTTCTAGTGGTTTATTGGAGATAAAAGTCTCACAGATTTTACTGCCCGGGCTGGCTTTGTACTGTGATCCTCAGATCTCAGCCTCCTGAATAGTTAGGATTACAGGCATGAGCCACCAGCTGCTTTGTGGTTTTGATTTGTATTTTGTTAATAGTAATCTATAACATTTTGCATTTTGTATATCTATTGATATTTGAATGCTTTGTTCTTGTTTTTAAGAAATATCTATTAAAGTCCTTTCCTTTTTTTTTTTTGCAGTCCCAGGGCTTGAACTCAGGGCCTAAGCACTGTTGCTAAGCCTCTTTGTGCTCAAGGCTAGTGCTCTACCACTTGAACCACAGCACCACTTCCAGCTTTTTCTGAGTTTATTGGAGATAAGAGTCTCAGACTTTCCTGTAGACCCTAACTTTGAACCGTAATCCTCAGATCTCAGCCTCCTAAGTAGCTAGGATTATACTGGTGGCTCAGGCCACCAGTACCCAGCTAGTCCTTTACACTTTAATTGTTTCTTCCTTATTACTGAGTTTTTGGAGTTGCTTATGGATGCTTTTGGATGTTAATTATCAATTGAAATGTTTGTAAGTGCTTTCTCCAAATCTGTATGTTATCTCTCACTTTGTTCATTATGTTCTTTGCTATGCAGAGGCGTTACGCTTTTGCTACCTGAGGTTTTCAGGTCAATTCCAACAACAGAATTATTGCCCAGACCAATGCCACGTAGGTTTTCCCTTATGATTTCCTCTGGTATCTTACAGTTCCAGGTTCTACATTTCTACCCTAACTATACAATTTGAGTGTTATATGATGTGAAATGAAGGTCCAATTTCATTCTTCTGTATCCAGTGCTCTCACCACTACTGAAGAGATTGTCCTTTCCCATTGTATGGCCTTGGTATCTTTGTTGAAAATTAATTGAGTGTAAGTATATGGGTTCATTTCTGGGTTTTCTCTTCGATTCCACTGGCCAAAGTGTTTACTTTTATGCTCATTTCATGCTGATATTTTCTAGATTTACTGCTTGGATAGTTCTTTACTAGTCTGTACTAATGCAACTGTTTTTTTCGTTTACTGTTGGTCATGAAGCTTGAATTTGGGGCTTGGGGCTTGGGCATTGGGCATTGTCTCTGAACTCCTTCTGTTCAAAGCTAGTGCTCTACTAACCACAATGCCACTTCTGGTTTTCTGATGGTTATTTGGAGATAAGAATTTCAAGCATTTTGGGGCTGGGAAGTTGGCTCAGTGGTAGAGCACTTGCTTTGCATGCCTGAGGCCCTGGGTTCGATTCCTCAGCCCCACATAAGCAAAAAGAAAAAAGCCGGAAGTGGCGCTGTGGCTCAAGTGGTAGGGCACTAGCCTTGAGCTGAGGGACAGTGCTCAGGCCCAGAGTTCAGGCCCCACAACCGGACCAAAAAAAAAAAAAGAATTTTAAGCATTTTCCTGCCCACTCTGGCTTCAAACTGCAATCCTCAGATCATAGCCCTCTGAATAGCTAGGATTACAGGCATGAGCCACCAGAGCCCAGCTGCAATTGGTTTTTATATGGTAACTTCATTTATTAGACTTAACAGTTTTCTGACAGAATCTTTAGGGTTTTCCATAATTAAGATCATGTCATCAGCAGTGACATGTCCTATTGGATGTCTGTTCTTTTTAATTTTTTTCTCTTGCTCTAGAAAAGAATTCTAATACCATATTGAATAGAAATGGTAAGAGTGGAGTAGGCATGTTTGTTGTGCTCCTTATTTAAGGAAAATTTTTCTAGCTTTTAATCACTGAGTATGATGTTAGCTGTGGGCTTGTCATATATGGCTTACACAGTCTTGACACACATTTCCTTTATAGTTAATTTGCTAAGTGCTTTCCTGCTTCTAATGAGATGATCATATGGCTCTTGCTCTTCATTTTACTAATGTGGTGTGTCATAGTGATCTGCATGTGCTAACCATCTCTGAATCCTAGTGATAAATCTCACTTGATCATGGTGACTATTAAATTCCTGTTGAATTTGGCTTAAAGGCATTTTGTTAAGAATTTTACATCAGTGCTTCATGTTTGACACTGACATGTAATTTTCTTTTTGTATCAAGATAATACTAGTCTCATAAAAGAGCTAGGAAGTATTATCTCGTTGATTTTTTTTTTTTTTTTGTAGCATTTGAGGACAATTAATTCCTTTTTAAATGCTTGGTAGAATTCATCCATTAATTCCTAGACTTTTTTCTGATGGAAGATATTTTTAAATTGTATTTTAAATGTTTATTAGTTAAAATTTACTAATTAAAATAGTAATAAATATGGTAGTTTACTTTTGAATGCATATCTGATAAAAGGAACTGCCAGACCTATACCATGGATGTGTGAAACTCTGGACCCTTTAGCTCCCTGTGGCCCTGCCCATTGATCATGACCCACTACCTCAGCCACCACTGCACCAAGCCTCCTGTCTCCTGATTTGCCTCAGGTTACTATACCACCGCTTTTCAACTCTCCACTGGAGTTTGTCTGGTTTGTTGAGATTGTTTTTCTGCTCTTTCTTTACTACCCTTGTGGGTCAGTTTCCTAACAAGATTAAGTGCATTCAAGGCTGCAAGTTTTTTGAGGATATGTGTCCAATAACAGTTGCCAGATTTCTAATAAGGACTTCTAATTCAACCTCTCAAAATGTGGCTTCTTTGTATCTCACAATTGAATTCCGGTATAACAGTATTGTATTCATTTGGCTCTGTTAAGTAATAATTAATAATGACTGCTTTGGTTGTATTTTACAATGTCTGACTTAAAGTCTGTAAGGTCCGCTCCTGGATGGCTAGCAGACTCCACCCTCCTCACAGCAAAGTCTCCACCCAGTACCTGCGTTACCTAGGCAACTGGGACACCTGGAAGAGGTCACATCTGCATCCTCTGAGGTCACATCTGAATTTGATGTGGCCACACCTTTCTCCACCCATACCCTAGATAAGGCCTAGCCCAGGCCCAGAGGCGCTCTCTTGCTGCTCTTTTCTAGCTCTCTCTGCTCTTTTCTAGCTCTTTTCTCTCTTTCCTCTCTCTTTCCCAGCCGCGTGGAGTGCCAACTTTGCCTGGTCCTAGCAGGTCTACTGAATAAACCTACCCCTTACCTGAATACCACGTGCGTGCTGGTGCTGTTCTTACTCGGCTACCTCTTTTTAAAAACCTAACAAAGTCTATTTTGTCTCATAAATCATTACCCCTGTTCTCTCTTCGTTTCCTGAAAGGTAAGGAGACTCACATTTATGCAGCATTCATTTGGTCTTTCATATCTTATTATGCTTTATCAGAAGCAACAGTGTAATCTTTGTACTGCTCTGAGGGATCGCCTGAAGAGTTTTCATCTAGTGAATTACAATGATTTCTTTGAGCAGCAGAAAACAACATATTAAAACAAATTCCATAAACATGCATAAAGTATAAGTAAAATTAAGTATTTTAGATAAAAATTGCAACACATATTATCCATTCTCATTGTGATTGGAAGTTTCATAAACTCAACTATATTTCATTATGAAGACAACTGAAAAAAAACAACAACAAAGGAACAAAAGAAAAATATTTGGTACTGGGAATTGAACCCAGGATGTTGCACTAGCTTGGCATGTGCTTTGCTACTGTGTTACAACCTCAACCTTTAATTTGTTAATAGCCCTCAGAACCAATAAAAGCCTTAGAGATGGGAATGAAGGTGGGAATAAAAAAACAAAGGGAAGTCAGGAATGTGGTAATTTCAGGCACATGGAGGTGGAAGTAGGAGGATGGTAGTATAAGGCCAGCCCTGGGCAAAACCAGCATAACATACTATCTGAAAAAGAACTACAGCAAAAAGGGCTTGGGGTAGTGGTCAGGCAGTAGAGTGCTTGCCTAGCAAGCTTGAGGCCCCGAATTCAAAACTCTGAGTATCACTGAGAAGAGGGTGGAGAGAGAGAGATAGAGACAGAGATAGAGACAGAACTAGAGGCAGGGAGTGAGAAAGAGACAGACAGATGGGAATCTACTTTTTCTCATAACTCAGTGCTACTCCAAGTCTTAGCCCACTGGCTACCCTCCCTGGAGGACCTTCCTGCAATTATCCAGCCCATCCTCCAGCCCTGAATCCTAATCTAAATGTGAAAGCCCACTTCTCCACCCCCACTCCTCAGGTGTCAGATACCTGAGTTCCTCCATTTCAGGCCATTACTAAGAACTCTCAAGGCTTGTCCCCTAGATCTCAAGGCATGTTGGGAAAACTTTCTGCAACTCTCTAGCTACCTTCTACCCTGCCCCCACCTAGGACCCTACTTAAGTCCCTTCACCCAGCTCCCATGATGCCTCATGTCTCCTCAGCTCAACATGGCGGCGTCCCTCTTCAACTTTCCATTAAAGGTGATCCGGTCTGTTGACTCTGCTTTATGCACTTTCTTTATTCTAATACTCTCATGGCTCAGTTTCCTAACCCAGGGAGAGGGGGTGAGGAGAGGGAGAGGGAGAGGGAGAGGGAGAGGGAGAGGGAGAGGGAGAGGGAGAGGGAGAGGGAGAGGGAGAGGGAGAAGGCGAAGACAAAAGGCAGTAAAAAGACTAGTTAAAGTTTTGATAAAATGTTTTACCCAGAAAAATCTTCTTGATGCATGGTGATGATTATGGCCTCTATTGCATCTCCCACAGAAGTCAATAAGGGCTGCACAGCATTCCCCATAAGAGCATGAATCGTCTGACAAGGAGAAAAAAAAAAGGCAAAGCAAAAGTAAGAGAAACAAACAAAGAAATCTGCGGAAATGAAACAATTTTGACTAACAGTTTTCATATTCTTTCAAATGCAGACTATACATAGTTTAACTCAGCAGAACTCTGCTTCTCTCCCTAGTCACTGTCAGTAATGACTGCTGGAGCTTAAAATATGTAGAACTTAGCAATGAAAAATTCAACTCCCCCACTCCTCTCAATTTTTTCAAAAGGTTTAGTGGTAAAATGAGCCCACAGAGAAAGGGAGACATGTAAGAAGGGAAAAGTAGCTCTACTTACAAAGTGAAGAACATATGAAAATAAATTTTTGTTTCTCAAAAGAATGAAGCAAGAACAAAAGTAATCTTTAACAATCAGAACATCATCATATGCTTTTAACTAGAGTGAATATAATAAGTATACTGGTGGCTCTCACAACATGGAACAATTAGGCATTTCACAAATTAGGTTTCTGTTAAAGAGTTCTATATCAGAGACTCCCAACTATAGGCAGTTTTACTCCACAGCAAACATTTGGCAATGTCTGGATACAATTTTAGTTGTCACAATCAGAAAGGAGACAAAAGGGCTGGGAAGGTGGCTCAGTGGTAGAGCACTTGCCTTGCATGCATGAGGCCCTGGGTTCGATTCCTCAGCACCACATAAGCAAAAAGAAAAAAGCTGCAAGAGGCACAGTGGCTCAAGTGGTAGAGCGCTAGCCTTGAGCTGAAGAGCTGAGGGACATCGCCCAGGCCCAGAGTTCAGGCCCCACGACTGGACAAAAAAAAAAAAAAAAGGAAGGAGACAAAAGTATGCTGCTAGCATCTAGTGACAGAAGACAAGATATTGCCAAATTTCTTACATGATAGACCCCATGCAAAGAATTGTCTAATCTAAAATGTCTACATTTCTGAGGATAAAAAAACTGTCCTACAGTGAGATACAATTATTAGTTAATTTAAGACACTAGGCCTTAATCAGTAAATCTCTAAATGTCATCTGTAACCCTTAAAATGTGGTAAAAATGAAATACTGTAGACAGGGATGGATATGTGATATATATATATATATATATATATATCACCAAGGAGATGGTATCCTTGGTGGTTTTGTAGTCTATTGATGACTGACAAAACATCAGAATAATACAAGTAGTCTGAGTGCTCTAGGACTGTAACAGGACTTTTTTTCTTAAGTAAGTTTTTTATTGTGAAAATATTGTACAGAGGGGTTACAGTTACATGAGCAAGGTAATGAGTACATTTCTTATCAAGTATTGTTGCCTCCTCCTTTGTTTTTCCCTTGTAACAGAACTTTTAACGTATGCTGACAATATATGAAAAATAAAAAGTGCTGGACTGGGGGCATGGCTCAAGTAGTAGAGTGCTTGGATAGTGCGTGGGAAGGCCTAGATTCAATCCTCAGCACCATCAAATGAATAAATGGGTGAATAAATGAATAAGGGATTAATGTACAAATAAAATTAAAATTAACAAAAATAACATATGCTACTTGAATTTCTCTACTCTGTTTCAAAGGTAGGAACCAAGTAAAAAAGGTGGGGCTGGGAGTATATCTATCAAAGGCACAGGAGTCTGGGGAAAGCCAATGCATTTGGGGAGTTACAAAGCACTCAGTATGCAGAGACTGTTAAATACTGCCTATGTATAAGAGAGAGAAGTAGCAGGAGATGTATTCTCTACAGTCTTCTAAGGAAGGAACTAGAGAATCAACGACAAGTTTAAATGATTAAAAAATGTGATAAAGATTTCAGTTTTGAAAAAAAAGATCATATTGGACAGTAGCCTAAAAAAGTTAGACTAAAGACAAGAGAACAATTATGAAGGCACTGTAGAAGTGTAGATGTGAAATGGGTTCCTGAAGCAAATTAGAAGTCGTAGGAACAGATATGAGGAGAAGTAGAACTTGGTAATTAGATCTGGAATGTATGAAATGAGGATTTCAAAGTACACATTTTTTTTCTTTAAAAGTTCAATGGTACTGTCATATGAATGCAGAAATATCAGAGGTTGATTTGGTTTAGGGGCAGACAAAAAATCATGAAGAGTTCAGTTAAAAAGTTGAAGTGTTTATTGGAGATTCCACATGGGTTATACAAGTAGGTACTGAGATATTGAATGTGTATTTGCTGAGGCATTTTGGTTAGATTTGACAGTAACAGGCTTTTACAATGGGAGAGGAAGCCAAAAGATTCAAAGAGTTCCCAGAAGATAACAGACGGATTAAGACCAAAAGTCATTTAAAGGTCAAATAGAAGAAAAGCAACTAAAGAATTAAGAGTAGTATAAAAAAATCGAGTCATTTTATATGCTGAGCACTTTACTAGGTCCTTAACACATAGTAAAAAAAAAAAAAACTAAATTATCTCTCAAATAATTCTTTTATTTATTTATTTTATTGTGAAAATACTGTACAGAGGGGTTACACTTACATGGGCAAGATAATCATTACATTTCTTATCAAGCATTGTAACCTCCTCCTTTGTTTCCCCTTCCCATCTCTCCCTGCCCCCCCCATCCTCCTTGCCCCCCCCAAAAGTTGTAAAGTTCGTTTTTGACATAACGACTTCTACTTCTCATTGTTGCAATGGGTCCACCTGTATCCCTATTTAGATGACTTGTTTTTCCCCTTCCCCTCCACAAATTATACCGACATCAAATACAGTGAAAGCACGGGTTATACTGTAGGGGAGGGACATATAAAGCAACAAAGAAATCATCTTATAAATGCATTAGAAACAATCACATGAAAGAAAAAAAATATTTGAATACATATCTTAGGGTTCATTTCCCTAACAATACCTTATCTAACCTTTTCTGCTTGACTCAGACATATACTAGATATTGCAAATAAGGGAAACCATGGGACCTATGTTTCTTTGGGCTTGGCTTACTTCACATAATATAATTTTTTCCAAGCCTTTCCATTTCCTAACAAATGGGGCAATGTCATTCTTTCTGATGGAGGCACAGAATTCCATTGTGTATATATACCACATTTTCTTGATCCATTCATCTACTGAGGGGCATCTGGGTTGGTTCCATATCTTACCTAGAGTAAATAATGCTGCAATAAACATAGTCGTGCTGGTTGCTTTAGTGTGGTCTTCTTTTGTAACCATTTGGGTAAATGCCCAAAAGTGGGATTGCTGGGTCATAGGGGAGCTCTATGTGGAGTCTTTTGAGGAACCTCCATACTACTTTCCAAAGTGGTTGAACAAGTTTACACTCCCACCAACAATGCAGTAAGGTTCCCTTCTGTCTACATTCCCTCCAGCATGTGTTGTTATTAGAGTTCTTGATTTTTGCCAATCTAACTGGGGTGAGGTGGTATCTTAATGTTGTTTTGATTTGCATTTCTTTTATGGCTAGGGAGGTTGAGCATTTCTTCATGTGTCTATTGGCCATCCTTCTTTCCTCTTCAGAGAAGTTTCTCTTTAAGTCTTTAGCCCACTTATTTATTGGACAGTTGTTTCTTTTGAGGATTTGTTGTAGGGGGATCTGATTTATAGATACAGAATATAAAATAATTTATACATAGGGAAACTGAAGTGAAGTTAAGGAGAATGCCCAAAGCTACAGGTGACCAAGTGAAAGAGCTAAGATTACTGGGGCCTGCCTGAGTCCTCTGAGCTGTAGTTACAGCTCATAGAGAAGTTGGAAGAGACCTTAGAATGTGATAGGAATAAACAGACAAGGTTTCAAAAAGGAAGAGCAGGTTTTCAATTTATATAAAGCAAGAGTAACTCATATCATACAAATAACTATGGAAAAATACCACAAACACCTATCATGGGGCTTAGGAGACAGGAAAATACAGTTATAGAGAGGAATGAATACTTATGACAACAACCAGAACAGGGTGTTTTCCATATTTTCTATCTCTGTGTCATCTAATAACACTCAGTAAAGGAGATTATCGTCAGTGTCAGGCAAGGCTGAGTAGTTAAAACTCACAAGAGAGGCAGGTGCTGGTGGCTCATGCCTATAATCCTAGCTAGTAAGAGGCTGATATCTGAGGATCTTGGTTTGAAGCCAGCTCTTAGAAATAAAGTACATAGACTCTTATCTCCAATTAAGCACTAAAAAAGCTGGAAATGGAGCTATGGCTCAAGTACTATAAAGCATGAGCCTTCTAGTCTTGAGCCATAAAGCTCAAGGTTAGAATCTAGGCCCCGAGTTCCAGCCTTAGGACTGACAAAACAAACAAACAAAAGTCAACACCAATAATTATAACAATAACAACAAAAACCTATAGGAAAAAAATAACAAAAACCGTACTATCTTTTGGAGTAAAGGAACAGGCACAGGAAACCTGGGACAGTCAGAGCGGCTACAAAGCGAGAGGAGAACCGGAGAAGGACAGAGAATGCCTACAGTCTATGTTTAAATGCAGCAGTAGTACTATGCTGACTCATAAAACACACATTTTAGAGCAAACTAAAGGTGATTTTTCTAATAAAAAGCCAGTCAAATGATCCAGACTCCAGGATTATCAGTAAAGAACCTCAGTGAGATTTTTTTTTTGGCCTCTCCCAGGGCTTGAACTCATGGGCCTGTCCTGGGATAGTGCTCTACCAACTAAGCCACATTTCTACTTCGGGCTTTTCTGTAGTTAGTTGGAGATAAGAGTCTCATGAACTTTCCTGCTTGGGCTGGTTTTGAACTTTGATTCTTAGTTCTCAGCCTCCTGAGTAGCTAGGATTACAGAATCAGCCACTGGTGTCTAGATAGATTATTTTAAAAATAAACTTAAACATAAGTAAAATATGCTACTTGGGGTGAATTTCCCTACTCTGTTTCAAAGGTAGGAACCAAGGAAGATGCGTAAGGTAGTAATTGAAATAATAGGAAATCTCAGCAAAATGATTCAAACTGAAAAGCAAGCAACTGGGAATTTTAAACTAAACATTATTCCACCTGAACCTTAAAAGTTGACTGAATAGACTATGCAAAAGTACTGAGATAATAAGGGAAAAGTCAATGAATCAAGAGAAAAAAAATATCAAAAAACAATTGAACTTATGAAGCGATGCCAAAGGTCTAATATATTGGTAACTGGAATTCTATAAGTAGACAGGCAGACAACTACTAGCAAGATAAAAGACCTAAACATTCCCAAAGTAGTGAAAAGCACAAAATTATCAATTTGAGATAATTGGAAAATCCCAAAGAGGATAACTTGGAAGAAAGCTATGTAGAGGCATATCAATCTACATTAAACATAAAAGGTTAATTAATATCAGGTAGTTAATAAGATTAATATCAAAACATAATGCAAAGTAGTATTAAAACAATTAAAGAGCTACTTTATAATACAAAGGTTCCTTTATCAAGAAGGTGGAAAAATGATAAATATGTAAGTAACAAAGGCTAAACAACAGAACAAGTAACAGAGCGTCAAAACAGACAAGAACTAACAGAATTAGAGTGAAATAGTCAAGTTCATAACCTAGTATTTCAAACTGAATGATGATAAACAATATTAACATTGCAGTTACTTGAGGGAAATTTGTATTTTTAAAAAAATGTTTATTTTGTAGGAAAAAGATCTAAAGCCAATAATGTAAGGTCTGAACAAAATCTAAAGAAAGCAAAGAATCTCAAGGCAAGAGGGGGAAGGAATTTTTTTTTAAAGCTACAAGTAAAAATCAATGAAACAGGAAACCAAAACCAGAGAAAATAAAGGTCAGGGTATTTTTTTTTTTTTTTTTTTGTCGGTCATGGGGCTTGAACTCTGGGCCTGGGCGCTGTCCCTCAGCTCTTCAGCTCAAGGCGAGCGCTCTACCACTTGAGCTACAGTGCCACTTCCGGTTTTCTGGTGGTTTATTGGAGATAGGAGTTGCACGGTCTTTCTTGCCCGGGCTGGCTTTGAACTGCGATCCTCAGATCTCAGCCTCCTGAGTAGCTAGGATTACAGGCGGCTGGTCAGGGTATTTTTTAATCAACAGTGATAAAACGCTAGCTTGATTAGAGGGGGGGGGGGGGGGGAGTGTGCAGTTTGGAAAGGAAACAAATCAATAATATCAAAGATTAAAAAAAAGATATTGCGATATGCCCTAAGACACTGAAGGATAGTAGGTGAATATTATGCATATTATTCTAACATAAATTCCTTTAAACTCATCAAGTATCAATTTTTTTTTGGGGGGGGGGTGTCAGTCGTGGGGCTTGAACTCTGGGTCTGGGGGCTGTCCCTCAGCGCCACTTTTGGCTTTTTCTGCTTATGTGGTGCTGAGGAATTGAACCCAGGCCTCATGCATGCAAGGCAAGCACTCTACCACTGAGCTACCTTCCCAGCCCATCAAGTATCAATTTTTTAAACTCCAAAACAAGTACAACACTGAAGTGTCCTTTACCTAGTAAACAATTACATTTGTAGTTATAAAGCTTCCTAATACAGAAAACTACAGTCTAGATGGATTCACTAATGAATTCTACTAAACACAAGAAAAACTCTATAAATTCTACACAAACTCTTCCAGAAAATGGAAAAAAATTCTGAACTCATTTATTAAGGCCAATATTAACTGGAAAAAGATAACACAGGAAAGGAAAATCTATACTTATGAGTAGAAAGGTAAGTATCCTTAGTAAAAATTAAGTAAATCAAACACAGGAATGCATACAAAAAATAATATGTCACGAACAAAGTTAGCATTATATTTGAAGTAAATTATTACAATTTATTAACAGAATAAAAGAGTAAGACCACACAGTTATTTCAAAATTAAAGAAAAAAATCATTTGATGAACACTATTTATAGCTAAAAAGTCCTAGCAAATTAGAAATAAAAAGAAATCTGTTAAATCTAATATCTAAAAAATACCTCGTAACCAACATCATTATGAATTTACACCTACTACAATTATACTTAAAATAATAAAATACAAAATGATTTCTTCCAAGTCAAGAACCAATCATCAAGATTCTACTCTCTCAATTCTATACAAAACTAGAGTTTCTACCCAGTGAAACAAGCTATGGAAAAAACAGCCATAAAGTTCAAAAGGAAAAAAAATAGTCTCAATTTGCATTTATGATAGTTCACACAGAACCATGGATGAGTTTTCCCAGTTAGGGAAATGTTAAATAGGAAGAGAAGAGAGCATTTGGGGGAAAGTCTTCATGTCAAGGATAGGTAAAGATAACTACCACAAGAAAGAGGAAAAATTATGTTGTATATGCTCTTTATAAAACAGGGAAGTCTGTTGAGAATTTCAAAAGGTTTATCTAAAATAGACTACAACACACAAATATAAGAGCCCCAACAATCTGGAATATTCCTTTATATAGAACACTAAGCCCACATAGTAAGGGAGCAATGAATCATTGCCATGGACATATTTAACAATACAATCACTATTTGTACAACACAATGTCTATAAAAAATGATCAGAATTACTGGGCAAAGGTTTAAATGCCACTTATAATCATGGTAGTTATAATGAAATGACTCCAAATGTATATTCAATTGTAAGTTTATTCTATATCAGGTGCAATGATGAACCTAAAGCTTAAAAATAAAGTTTAAAGCTCAGTTCTTCTAGGCTCATGCCTGTAATTCTAGCTACTCAGGAAGCTGAGATCTGAAAATAAAACTTTGAAGCCAGCCCAGGCAGGAAAACCCATGAGATGCTTCAGTTAAAACACCAAAAAAATCCCAAAAGTGGAGTTGTGGCTTAAGTAGTAGAGTTCTAGCCTTGCACATGAAAGGTCAGGGCAGTGCCTACACCCTGAGTTTATGCCCCAGCACTGACACAAAAATAAATTAAAAAAATTTTTTTTGTGCATAAAGGCATTCTTTTATTGTATTCTTTACTTGCTTTTAAAAATAAAAAATTTAAAAGTTTAATTTTGGATAAAATTTCAACAAGATAAAGAAAAGATTATATTTATTATATGTTCTTAGTTCTGATTTTATTGATTAGTATGTCTTTCTCTTTAAAGTAGTCTTTGCTAACTGGGAAGCCTAGCCTGCCAAGCCCAGAGTAAATTGGTGTTGTTTATTGTTCAAAGAGGGTAGGTTGAGAGATCAGGATGAAGGGAATGAGTGATTGAGTTCAAGGCCAGCCTCGTCTACATAGCAAATTATTTAAAAAACCCAGAAAACAAAACAAAACAAAACACCTGCAATCCTAGTACTTCAGAAGCAGAGATCAAGAGGATTGTATTTTAAGAGTAGCCAAGGGAAGCTGGGTGCCAGTGACTCATGCCTGTAATCCTCACTATTCAGGAGGCTGAGATCTGAGGATCCTGATACAAAGCCAGCCCGGGCAGGAAAGTCCACGAGACTCTGATCTCCAATAAACCACTAGAAAACCAGAAGTGGCTGCGTGGCTCAAGCAGTAGAAAGCTAGCCTTGAGCTGAAGAGCTGAGGGACAGTGCCCAGGCCCAGAGTTCAAGCCCCATGACCGACCAAAAAAAAAAAAAGAGTAGCCAAGGGAAACAGTTATAGTAAACCAAGAAGTTGAGCACAGTGACTTGCATTTATGATTCCAAGTAGGTGGGAAGCTGTAGTAGGAGAATCGTTATCTAGGACTGATTACCGGCAAAAATGCAAGACCCTACCTGGAAATTAACTAAAGCAAAAAAGGCCTGAGGGTATGTATGGCTCAAGTGGTGTGCCTGCACAGAAAGTGTGAGCCATGAGTTCTGAAAAAAAAAAAAAAGGCATAAGAATACAGATTCAGAGAATTCATCTTAAAACTGAAGAGTGTTTCTGTTTTAAAATTTTCTAGGTAGGGCTGGGATGTTGGCTCAATGGTAGAGTGCTTGCCCCACATGCATTAGGCCCTGGGTTCAATTCCTCAGCACCACATAAGCAGAAAAAAGTCAGAAGTGGCGCTGTGGCTCAAGTGGTAGGGTGCTAGCCTTGAGGTGAAGAGCTGAGGGACAGCGCCCAGGCCTAAAGTTCAGGCCCCACAACTGACAAAAAACAAAAACAAACAAAAAAAAATCGAGGTAATTTTTATCATCATGCAAAGTGAAAAGGCATACTATTTTAGTTGATGGGGCTGGAAATACAGCTTAGTGGTGGAGTGCTTGCCTAGCATGCATGAGCCCTGGGTTCGATTCCTCAGTATCAAATAAACAGAAAAAAGTCAGAATTGATGCTGTGGCTCAAGTGGGAGAGTGCTAGCCTTGAGCAAAACAAGTTCAGGGACAGTGCACAGGCCCTGAGTCCTCACCCTAGGACTGCAAAGGAAAACAACGACAACAACAAAACAACCCCACAGAAGTGATTTGTTCAAACTATAGGTTATGATTACTAGAGGCCAAAAACTTAATGTAGTAAGTCATTACCAGAACATTTTAATATGTAATAGAATAGTGTAGAAAATATTAAGTGTATCTCACCAAATAAGAGTAAGTCTTATTTTCCGAAGCTTTTGTGTCAATTACAGAAATAGTATAAAGGTATATTCTCTATATATGCATTACATGTATGTGTATATATTTATAAATGCTTATCAATAATGTATGGGATGGTAAAGTAAAGCATACTTATTTTGGGAAACAATAAAAAAAAACTATTGGATAACTACTGCTTGAAGATAGAAAATGTGAAAACATACAAAAGAAGACTATCTGTTCCCTGCCTGCAACCAAGAATTTAAAAAACCCAAAATTTTAGATCTGTTATATTGGACCAATAGTTGAGTATAATTATGATCATTAACAAACATTTACCTCTTGCTAAAAAGTATTTTATTATGGCAGCTTCTAAATATTTAATCACAATCAGATGACCACATTGGGGAAAAGAAAAGGATCCAGGTGTATCTGTACTATATTGGGGGAAAACAAGACTGTATCTTCTTATCCCACCTAAGCCTCCTGAGTGTAGAAAATGCAGGTGTAAGCCACCATACCTGACCAAAGCTTATTCTTAATTTTAGTCTTAGTTTTCTGAAACAGATCACCTATGTGAACTAGATCTCGAACTGGCTACATAGCCTAGGGTGGCCTAAAGCTTTCAGTCAAATCCATCCATATATGAATTCAGTTTCGTTACATTTTGCTGTTAAATCCCCACCCACTAAACTACAGGCAGTATTTGGCCTATACTCATTACCTTGCTCATGTAATTGTAACCCCTCTGTATGGTATTTTCACAATAAGAAAAAAAGAATTTCCTTTCTCCTTTATGATTTCTAATATCATATTCAATTTTCTTACTCACTCTATTGTTCTCTTATATTCTCTTTTGTTTCTTCTTATGGCTGATTCATAGCTATTCATCTTCCTTCTTCACATTTCTACCCTACTTTAGTTACCTAAATCCAGTCTAACGATTTGCATTCTTTACTTTTACTTTGTGTAGGTATATCATACCATTTTGGAGTTGTTATAGCTAAGCCAAGAGAATTTATTAATTGGTTAAATAGCTGAAATGTGATTCATATACAAGTAGTTTGGTTCCAAAGTCTCTGCTATATGGCCTTAGTTACTTTGTAGGTATTAAATAACATTTAGTAGGTGAATGAATAAATGGTAGTGGCAAGGTATAGTAGGCACAGGTCCTTTGAGTCAATACATATAAGTATACTAGTTATATGTATAAAATAGGCACCATAATGTATAATTTGATAAGTTGTTTGTGTATGTCTGGAAAATAAGTGCTAAATAACAGAATCTATTGCTATTATAAGAATGAATTATTTGGGCTGGGAAGGTGGCTCAGTGGTAAAGCGCTTGCCTTGCATGCATGAGGCCCTGGGTTCGATTCCTCAGCACCACATAAGCAAAAAGAAAAAAGCCAGAAGTGGCGCTGTGGCTCAAGTGGTAGAGCGCTAGCTTTGAGCTGAAGAGCTGAGGGACAGCACCCAGGCCCAGAGTTCAGGCCCCATGACCGGACCAAAAAAAAAAAAAAAAAAGAATGAATTATTTGATTTTTTAAAGTTACCTACTGTTAAGTACATACGGCTTCAAATCTCAGATCAACACTATCTTTTTTAAAATTAAACTTCTTAAGCATTATAAAAGAGTATATTTTAAAAATGGGAATATACTCTGATTTTATACCTTACAAATACACCTTCAAGTAGGGTTTCTCAGCCTTGGCATTATGACATTTTGAACTAGAGAACTGCTGCAGGGGTCCTTTGCATTGCACAATGTTGAGCAGCTTCTGTGACCTCCACTCACTAGATGAAACTATACCCCACCCTTAAGTCTGACAACCCAAAATGTTTCCAGATAAGGTCAAAGGTGCCCTGGGGGACAAAGTACCCTGGTGTAAAACTGCTACTTCACTGGGACAATACTAGGCTATGCTGTCCTCAATAGACACTTGTAATGGTTGCTTCTGTGTATGCAATTATCACAAGCAGAACACAATCTGTAGATGCAAAAGGGGACTATTTTTAAACTCAGAGAACACAAACACATATATATCCCCTTCAGGATAATTATCAACATGTTACTTTTGGTGTATATAAAGGATTTTAAATTATAATTATTTTTTTAATTTTGTTGTTGTTGTTGTTGGTCGTGGGGCCTGAACTCTGGGTCTGGGTGCTGTCCCTCAGCTCTTCAGCTCAAGGCTAGCATTCTACCACTTGAGCCACAGCACTACTTCTGGCTTTTTCTGCTTATGTGGTGCTGAGGAATCGAACCCAGAGCCTCATGCATGCAAGGTAAGCACTATACCACTGAGCCACCATCCCAGCCCTTGAATTATTTTTAAAATATAACATCTTCTACTCATCCAAACAATTCTAAAACCACTGGATATATATAATCAGAATTAAATTCATTTACCTTTAGAGCTGAAATGATAGTTTGTTCAGCCATTGGTGGGAATGAGCTCTGACTGGAAACCACCTAGAACAAAATTTGACTCAGTTACAGTGTTGCTTAAGTCATTTTTTGTAAACACTAATTCTGAGCATAACATTATCAAGCTGTTGCCATAGCTACATTGAAATATTGTTAATTTATTATTATTTCAAAAGTGATTAAAATTATTAGATAAAAATATGTTCATATATAAAGTAAATACATATTCCAAATAATTAAAACATTAAGAATTCTAGGAGCTGAGGTCCATTAATTTTAATTATAAAGTTTTTACTTGAAAAGGCCATAATAAAACCGTAATTATTTCCTTTACAACATTCACTTTTCTTTAGGCTGACACTTATTTTAATAAGTCTTTAAAATACAAATGTCAGGTATTTCCATTTTTACAAATCAATTAAAAAAAATCAATAAAGATATTTAAACCAGGCTAAATAAAGCAATCTGTAATTGCTTGTGATGCTTTTGAGTAATGATTAAAGGAAAAATCCATAAGACTTCATCTTAATGTATGAAGTGGGATAAGTGATGGTGTGTGCTTGTCATCCCAAGTTGGCAGTAAAATATAGGAGAGTAGTGGTCCAGACATGCATCTGAGCAGAAAACAAGACCTCCATTTCAAAAATAACCAATGCAAAAAAGGCCTGGAGGTATGGCTCAGCAGTATGGCACCTGCTTGATTGGCACAAAGTCCTGAGTTCAAACCTCAGTACAAAAAAAAAATGAAGGAACAAAAAGGAATAGCATTTAGAATTATTCCAAAATACAACCTGATATATTCAACTTGTATCAGGAGTTGAGTTTTAAAAGAAATAATCACCTAATATGACTGTGCATAGCATTTATATTGTATTATTATATATAATCTAGACATGATTCATCATAAATGGAAGGATATATATCTATATACACATAGATATACATGCACATATGTATATACATACATATACCTACACACATAATAGGTTATATGCAAATAGATGCCAATTTATGTAAGAGATGAGTATCTGGGTTTGGTATCCATGGAAGGCAGGAAGAGTTTCGTGGAACCAATCTCCTCATCAATAATGACAGATGATTGTCTACAGAGGCCAAGTATGAAAGTTTCGCCATTTCTTTGAAATACTTTAGTGGAAAAATAGCAAAAATTATGAAATATATGATGTTCATTCTGAAATAATTTACTTAATAAACTTGGTTAACTTGAAGGTCTCCATTTCATGTACTTGTAAACCATATATATAGACAAAAAGCTCACAAATAATAAAAGCCAGGGTGAAAGAATAATTATCAATATGTTACTTTTAGTGTATATAAAGGTCTTTGAAATGTTTTAAAATATAACATCTCCTACTCATTCTAAAACCACTGGATATATAGAATCAAAATTAAATTCATTTACCTTCAGAGCTGAAATGACCCTGACATTTTCATTGCATTGTTTTCCAATAAACTAAGTAATAGCTTGTAAACTGCCTAAATTTCAGATTTGAAGTACCTAAAGCTGAAATTAAGTAAAAAAAACTACTTAAAATAAAAATAAAGGTTACCTTTGTCACTGATTGGTACAACTTATACAGTGAATTTACTACTGCCACGTTTCTTTTCTGTCCTTCAGTAAGAGGCCCAATCACCTGACTTGCATCTCCTTGTGTAGACAGCTGTAAGAATCCAATACAAAATCATATTACCAAAATGGTAGCGTTTCTACTTTTTCTATAACAAGAAGTTCATGCTTGACTCCCTCTACTCCCCTTCCCTCTCACAACAAGTCTCTAACAGAGATAAAGCCATAGAGATATAAGCCCAATTAGTTTGCACTGGAAGAAAATCTCTTATACTTCATGGTTGATGGCTTCTGAGGCAGGTGTGAATTAATGCCCAGTGTACAAATACCTATTTTGATACATGAACACAGTAATTCTAAGGAATACTTTCTGGCAATAGCCAACAAGCTTCTTCCTTCAAGAACTCAAATGTAAGAAAACAGAGGAGAAAAATAAACCTAAATTACACACACACACACATACACACGTATGTCTATAGGACGGCCATTTTATTTTTATGTTTTTGACGTTCAAAGAAAACAAGAAAGAATCATGAGTGGGACATTATGGACACAAATGAAGACTGTCTAAATATGGTGGCTCCAACCTTTGGTACCAAAGGTTGACAGCCATTTTTATACTCCAAAGAAACTGGTAGTGGTAGTTCTTGTTTTCTTTTTAAAAAGGAAGTTGTCCAAGATTACACTATGTGCATATGGCCAACATCAGCATAGTATTTTTATATGCATGGATCGTAAAGAAAAGGGCATGGAATATTTTATTCACTGAATCTATATCTATTACAGTTCAGGCTTAGGATAAAAATCACATATCAACCATTCCAATGTGGATCCCATTTTAATTCAATTCCCTATAACATTATTTAAGGGTAAATTAAACTTGACCAAGCTATAATGTAACTCTTCCCGAATGTGGACACAATTTCAAAAATATGAAAAATTATCCTTTTTAGGAGTTGAAACCAAGGGCATTTTCCTATTTTAATAGTAGAGCAAATAAGAGAAAAATATACTGTTAGAGATGGTGGGCGATGCTTGTAACACTAGCTACTTAGGAGACTAAGATCAGGAGGTTTGAGGTTGACAAAAAGATTGGGAGACTTGTTTTCTAGCAATAAAAAGCTGGACAGGGTGTCATCCACCTATCATCCTAGCTATGTGGGGAGGATAAGTAGAAGAACTGAGGTCTAGGCTAGCCTGGACAAAAAGTGAGATCTTTTTTAAAAATAATAAAAGCAAAAAGGGTTCAACTGGTAGGCATCTGCCTAGTAAGTTAAGGCTCTGAGTTCAAACCCTAGTACTGCCAAAAATGAAACAAACAAAAATAAACCTACTTTTGTCTACTTTTATTTTTTAAAAAACCATCTATACATTTTTTGTTTTTATGCATGCAGACACTTTAGTGTATGTGTGTGCCAATCCTGGGGGTTGAACTCAGGGACTGGGTGTAATCTCTGAGCTTTTTTGTCCAACGCTGGTACTCCACCACTTGAGCCACACAGCTCTACTTCTACCTTTTGAGTTTATTTTTGTTGTTGTTATTTTATTAAGTAGTTAACTGTAGATAAGGGTCTCACAGACTTTCCTTCTCGAGTAGTCTTCAAATGGTGATCCTTAGATCTCAGCCTTCTCAGTAAGTAGGATTAGAGTACAAATACAGGCCAATGGTACCTGCCTATGCAGACAACTTTTAATGAGTTACTAGCATATAAATTGTATCTTAATAAAGCTGTGGTGTAATCCTCAAGTCTCAAGAAGCTGATACTTAAGAGGACTATGGTTTGAAGCAAGCCCAAGCAGTACTAGTACATGCATACACAACACAAAGAATCAGAACCAGTCAGATGCTGGTGGCTCATACCTGTCATCTTAGCTACTAAGGAAGATGAGATCTAAGGACTGAGGTTCAAAGCCAGCCCAAGCAGAAAGTCAGTGAGACTCTTATCTCCAAATAATCAGTAATAAGCTAGAGGTGGAGCTATGGCTCAAGTGAAGAGCCCTAGCCTTGAGCAAAGAAGCTAAGGTCCAGTGGGTAGGACCATAGTTAAAATTTCCCTTTGACTTCTGGGTCAAAGTGCCATTAAACTTGTTTACTTTCCAAATATTTGGAGGCATTTTCTAGATGCCTTCTAATTTTTTTGTCTAATTACCTGTTATTTGGGTAGAAGTCACAGATATATGGAACATTTTCTATGCAGTTGACTGAACGATTTTCAGGGGCAGCATTTTCCCAGAGAAACTTTATATAACATGTTATAATTTCTTGGGGTTCCCAGGTCCCCTGGAACACATTCACTAATCTGCTAGATTAACAATTTACATCCTAAGATACTGAAAAATGCTAAAGAAATTACTGAGGGGAGAGAAAAAGAGGATTTTATTTTTCTGATTCCCACCACAGAGAATCTTTCTATATGCCACCACGTGTCATTATTGTTTAGGTATGTTTCAGGAAACACTCAAAACTCGTACAATCTTGCCCTAGTGAACGAATGAGATCTTCCTACAGAATACTGTGTCTAATATATTAAAAGATCTCAAAGACAATAGTGGTTTTTTGTGTGTGTGCTTGAACTCAGGGTCCAGGGTACTGAGTTTATGTGCTCTACCATTTGAGGCTAGTTCAATTCAAGGCTAGCACTCTTACATTTGAGCCACACCTCCACTTCTGGCTTTTTTTCTTGGTGTTTAATTGAACATAAGAATGTCACAGACTGGCTTCCTGCTTGGGCTGGCTTTGAATATTGATCTCAGCTTCCTGAAATGCTCAGATAGTATTATAGGTATGAGCTACCAGCACCCAGTTTGATCTTTTATTTATTTGAATGTGAATAATCATTACCATATAATACTACACACAGATATAAAAAGCTCTACTAAATAATCCTTTTAAAACTAAAAAAATTTAAAACTTTTTATCTCTAAATCATTTAAATACACACGTAGGTTTTCTTCCATTAAGGGAATGTCAAGTCTCCAAGCTACTTATGAAATGATACAAGGAATGAAGTGCATATTTAAACAGCTTTAATAGTGTCTGGAACTACTGACCTCTAGAACTATTGCAGCTACTGACCTGCACTGAAACGGAAACCTTCCATTAAATGTCATTCCTGTTACTTTCAAATAGTTTGCAACTTAATTGCATGTCAGTCTGCTTTTCACAGTTCATAACATTTGACATTTACACTAAGAACCAAGATACCACTTCCTGAAAGTAGTCATACTTATTGCTGGAAAATGCCTAACAATTCACTTTTACAGAAGGAATACTTACATTGGCCTGTAATTTGTTCATCACAAAAACTAATAATCCTGTAAATTATAAAGGTACTATAATAGTTTCCTTATATACTAATATTTAATTTCCTTTTAGCATATAGACAATAAAAACAATAATTCAAAATTTCCATTGTAAGGTCTGGTGACAGTATCTTTTCTTTTTCTTTTTATGCCAGTCCTGGGGCTTGGACTCTGTGTTTGAGCATTGAGCATTTTTTTTTTTTTTCTTTTTGTCTCAAGGCTAGTGCTATACCACCAGCACCAAGTCCAGCTTTTTCTGGATTTATGTCCAATTAATCTCATGGACTTTCCTGCCTGTGCTGGCTTCAAGAGCTACAATTCTTAGCCTTAGATCTTAGCCTCCTGAGTAGCTAGGATTACAGGCATGAGCCACCAATGCCTGGCCACAATATCACTTTTATAAAATAAAAGAATGTTAGTTTGTATACAAGATATAAGTCAGAAATGGGAAGTGTTAAAGCTTAAAGTCTGGTCTAGATGTTAACTGCAACCATTGTTCTCTAACACTCTACTTTAAGTAGCATTTATTGTTCCTATCATTACTCTTTCTCTGCCTCAGTTTCCACATTATGCACTGGTAGCAAAATATTTCCATTTTACAACAACAGAACTGTGAAATTAGATAATACATGCAAAGCTTGATACAACCCTCAAGTCACTGCAAGTCCTTAATAATGGTAAATTCTTCTGTGAGCTTATCCTATCCTTAAGAAAGGATTCTCTGAGATGCCAGGTAAAATGATATATCCCTCTAATTTCACCAGAGATAGGAAGATGAAGAGTTCCAGGCCAGTTTTAGCTATATAGTAAGACTCAGTCTCAGATACAAAACACAACAGAAAGCAGCTACATGCACACACAAAAAACAGATTTAAGGATTCATCTTACAGTGATTTATATGATACATGGCTTTGATTACTAATAATAAAACCTTAGGAGATAAAATACATGTATAATGCTTCAAATAATTTCTAACTTGTTACTACAAGCATACAAATGTATTTTATGCAGGTTTTTGCTATACTCTATGGCACCCAGGACATTAAAAATCACCTTGAAAATCCCTTTTGCGAACCTTTCTCCTGATGTGAATTAAAGCTCAATTAAGTTTATTAAAATGTTTCAGTAGCCGGGTGCCAGTGGCTCATGCCTGTAAACCTAGCTACTCAGGAGGCTGAGGATCATGGTTCAAAGCCAGCCTGGTTAGGAAAGTCCGTGAGACTCTTATCTCCACATGAGACTCTTATCTCCAATAAACCACTAGAAAACTGGAAGTGGCGCTTTGGCTCAAGCAGTAGAATGCTCGCCTTGAGCTGAAGAGCTGAGGGATAGCACTCAAGCCCAGTGTTCAAGCCCCATGACCAACAAAAACAAAAACAAAAAAGTTTCAGTAGCCAAGAAACTTCCAGTCTTTAGTAAAATAAATAGGATTCTAGAAACTTGCTCATTCTATTTCAGATTGTATTTTTAAGTCACCCTTTCTGAAAAGTATGCTGTCTTTACATTTCTAGCTTTCTTTTACCTTACTATTTGAAGATTCTATTAATGATATGATTTCTGTCAATATGTGTATTAGAGGCTTACAATTTTTAATTATAAAACAAACACACTATTTAAAAATTTAGCTTTCCTTCCAAATCTCAGGTGAGGATTGCCATTCATACACAAGAGTAGTAGTACATCAGAACCCTTTTCAACCAATATCTGGGTTTGGTGGCATGTGTCTGTCACTCCAGAAAAGATGGAAAGCCTAAAATAGGTGGATGATGGTCCAGACACATGGCCTGTTAGAAAGCAAGACCTTATTTCAAAAACAACCAACACAAGCTGGGTGCAGGTGGCTCATATCTGCAATCCTAATTACTCAGAAGGCTGAAATTTGAGAATCATGGTTCAAAGCCAGCCTGAAAGGAAAATCTGTGAGATTCTTATCTCCAATTAACTACCATAAGTCAAAAGTGGAGCTGTAGCTCAAGTGGTAGAGCACTAGCCTTGAGTACAAAAGCTCAGGGTCAGCCTCCCAGGTCATGAGTTCAACTCCTAGGACCAGCAAACAAAATAATAATAACAAATGCAAAAAAGCCTGGAAGCATGGCTCAGTGGTAAAGTGCCTTCCTGCCAAGTGCAAGACCCAAGTTCAAACCCTGGTCCTTGGAAAAACAAACAAACAAACAAAAAAAACAAATCACATGCCAAGTTAAAAAACACTAGAGTAGTAGAAAGTGTTCTTTATAACCAAGAAATGAACATTATCCTCAACATGTTATTTAGTCAATAATATATTTACAAAACAAGGATATATGCTCCTTATGGTTTTATTTAATGCTTATACTTTCCTAAAACATGAAAATAAAAGTTGAAAAGTGAATTTACTTGGGGGTGTGTGTGTGTGTGTATAATTCTACTTTAAAAAAGGAAGTCAGTAATTTCCTGGAAATATTCAACACAGTAGATTAAGTAGGTCTGACTAATTTGAGACTATAAACTATTTATTAACAGCATGTATTTAATCATGTTAGAAAATACATTTGGATTTTTTTAAACATTTGCTACTATTAAGTTAACTGAAATAATAACTTACTGCAGCCTCTCACCCCACCTCTATACTGCTTTCACCAACATACTTTCTAGCCATGTGCTGGCTCTTCCTTATACTATTGGTTTTCTGGTGGGTACAACTCATATAGACTATTTTTCCTGACATTTTCAGTTAACTACATTAAACTCTAATAGATATAATACTAAAGTTTATTTATAACAATAAACCATCTTTTTTACAAGCAATGAACCTTATAATAAAGTATCTAAAAATAAAATTGGAGAAAAAAATGAGTCATTTAATTGCTACCAGGAGTCTCCATGTCTCAGTATGGCTAGGTTTAAAGAAAAGCTGCCTCTAAATTATTTGTCCAGACTACATGGACCACTGCATGGAAGACAGCACTAAATGAACAAGCAAAATTTGGTCTTTCACTAAAACTGAAATAGGCAGTCTGAAATAGGCGGTTGTCTCATAATACAGCTACCACCAAGAATAATTTTATACAAATGATTTTGACTCAATCTGTCCACAAGCTATCCTAAAACTATAACAGAGCCAACTAGCAAAACTCTGATATAGCTAAAAAGATTGCTTTGTTTATTATAACATTAGTATGGTTAATCAAAGACTGTGTAATTGGTCATTTTAAATGGAATCATTAAAATTTAGTTATGGGATACCACTTACAAGCTGCTCCGACTTTACACCGTATAACTGGATGGTCTTTGCCACATTTTTGGACACAGCTAATGTGAGATTCACATCAACAGCAGCCACATTTAGTTCACTGAAGAAAACAAAAACAGATTTCAATTATTAGCACATAATGCCTCAAAATTGAAAGAGTAACATAAAAACCTAAGCCCAATAAAGAATGAAATGATTCTTTTTATAAATTTCACTGATTGCTTTTAAGAACTAGTTGTATTGTTTACTTTTTCTCCTTAAATTCAGCATTAGGAAAAATGCACCAAGATAGCTTTGTTAATGACCAGTTGCCCATTAATAAAAGCATGTCATGGGTGGATCCGGTCTGTGATTAAGAGAGTAAATTGTGTACAGATTTTTAAAGCAGCAGTTTTGCTAATACTGATAAGTGCAATTAGATGCACTGCATATCACAGACATCTGCAAGGAAATGACAGCTCTTGAATGGAAATGATGACTTGGAGGACATGGGCTAAAAATATTACACATGCTACACAAAGATACTCAGTTTCTATTTAAATTATGCCAATTCATGCTATTTTATAGAGAGTCACCTTTTAAATATATCAAAAGCATATGAACTATAATTTGCAATTTTAAAATTTCGGATTTTCAAAGTACGTGTTGTGCTTATTTTTCAACAGTGAATTAATTATGACATTAGATTGAAAAAACAAAACACCAAAAAACCTACCAACAGATTTTTGCGAAGACCAAAGAAAGGGTAGGTACCAGGAGTTAGAAACTGGATAAAATCCCATTTACAGGTAGAAAATCATTATTTCTGAAGTATCTCACTTCAGATTACTTTTAAAGAAACTGAAGGCATTTCAAACAATATCAATGTATACTGTAATAAAAATTTCCATTCAACAGTCCTGAGAAACTTTTGTTAATTTTTAAAGCCTATACTTATTGGCATGTGTATAATTCTTCAGACTCTACATTTGATTATAGCACTGACTAGCTTCATAAAAGAATGTAATAGCTATCTCTTTAGTGTCCACATAAACAGATGTAGGACAGGTTTTATCACTAGTACACTAAAAAGGCAATATAAAAACTCCAGAGTCAAAATATTTTATCAAGTCAGCATACTTGTGGAGAGTTTCAGGACCAAGATTCTGGTCACTCTAAGACCTTTGATAGGCCTGTTCTCTGCTGAAGATATACTGACATGTATTACACCTGTTTGTGGCTTTTTAGTCTTACTCTTCCATGATTCAGATCACTACCTTCACATCTGTAGTCTACAGCCTGCACTTTAGTCCTACAGTGCCAACCCACTATTTTTATTCCTCAAAATATTCATCCACCATGTACACACTGACTGCCATGACAACTTGTTGACTGTGACAGTAACTGAGATAGTCTGAACTACAAACTAATCTGGATAACTTTGTGCTGTATCTCTAAGGCAGTGGATAATTACATTGTCTGCAAGAATTCAGGAGGCACTTTTGCTAGGATACTTTCCCTTTTTAGTTTTAAAAGCTGTCACATTCACTCAGAAGGCTTAAAATAGCATGCACAAGTAGGCTAATCAGGATTATAATTCTGTTCCTGCTATGAAGTACTTTCTGGGCCTAAGATAAAACAAAATTCACCTCTGTTTTAGTTTCTTAATCTGTAAATTATTTCTATTCTTACTATTCTGCTTAGTATTAGGAATTTAATATAGTATGAATAGGTAGGTTTACTCTGAATATTTGGCAAAAAAACAGAACAATTAAGACTATGTTTAGACTGTATGTAAATGGTCTCATTAATTGGAATCTCAAATGTTATGTGTGCACTCATTCACTGTAAAACTCCTGACTTAATTGCAGGCCTAATTACTTGAATAATCTAAGATAAATTTGAAAGGTATTGCTATTGTACATCACTAACAAAGGTAGCAAGCATTTCATGGTATGACATTATACAAAAAATACATACCTTGCTATGGTTTTAATGATGCCATCCAGTTCATCAGAAGAAGGAGGATTACGCCCACCAGGGGGGAAAACCAAGTTGATAGGATCAAAGAGTCGAGATAAGGATTTTGACAGGTAGGCAGCCTCATAGGGTTGAAGAGAGTCTTTCAAAGCCTTTTCTGGACTGTGGGAATAAAAATTTTAAGTAAAAGTTTTAAAATATATATAGAAATATAAATACCTTTAAAATATTTATAGCCAATAAAATGTAACTATATTAAAGATAAAGATAAGAAAAAATGTTTCAAAGAGTATACATGTATTTACAAATACATTTCATAAGAGAACATTTATTAAGGATCAAGCTTTTTAATTTGTGCCTAAGTCTTAGCTATAAATGTAATACAATATGTACTAATACCTACTGTATTGTCTGTTACCTAAAACTAATTTTAAAAAATACTGTAAGAGCCTATTCATTCTATCAGAGGCTTTGCTTTTAGTTAGCAAATCCTATTTATAGAGTACCAAAGCATACCAAGAGAGACAAACCTGCAAAGACCTGCTCCATTAGCTCAACCCTTTTCACCCTCAGCTGCCATCTTCCACAAAGCTCACTGGCTGAGAGGGAAAGGTACAGATCTAGGCTGTTTTGCTTTCCCCTCCTTGTGGCATTAACAAGAATGAGGACAAAATGAAAAGTATTTGTGAAACTCCTACGTGCACATAAAGGCTCTCAACTGGAGTTCTAAGCTAATTTGTTTTCATAATATCCTACTAAATAAAACTTAACCCTTGAAACACTTCTTTCCTTTTTACCCATATTTTCATTCTGTATAGTTCCTTATTCAGCTGTCAAATGCCTAGATCTGAAAGTTTTCCTTGACAATTACTATCAAATGTGTACAACCATTTATTCCCATTTGCTTCCTTACTCCTGTCATTAATTTTGTCTTTTCACTTCTCCTCTCTACAATCTCTCAACCAGGCCTCCTACTGATTTTTTTTTCCCCTAAAGATGAACTCCCCTTCATCTTATATGTTAACCATGACAACATCTGGCCTGTTCTTTGTATATATATATATGAAACATGGTTTATTGGCAATGGCTTTGTGTTCTCTCTCTCTCCTTTCTCTTTTTTCTCTACACCTTCTGGTCAACTGACAAGCCTAGAGGTCAGAATGCTCTTGGCTCCTACATCCTAATTCCACAGTTATCTCAATACTTTCTCATTCGTAAGTGTTTCATTCAACACATATTTACCAAGAATACTACACACCAGGCATTTGATAAGCACTGGGAAGATAAGACTTAAGAGTGTTATATTTAAGAGTGTTTGAGTGAAAAGGGGGAGGGGCAAGTAAAGTGAAAATTATGATGATTTCTATAATAGATGAAGACACAAAGACCATATGGAGGCAGAAAAAACTAGTATGTAATTCAGCCTGTGGCAGTCTCACTATATAAAGTTCATGCCACATCTTTACATGTCATTTGTATGTCAGTTTCTATCATCTACTGACTTTAAGAAGCCTTTTCCCACTTGTGCAGAATTTTGGCCCTGAATGTAAGCATCTGAATTTATGCACTTTTTGTTCTCTAATCTGCTACATGGATCCTTAGACTACAATGTCAAAACATACAACTTTTCTAAATCCTGCCCTGTGCTGGATGTCTTCATTTACAATTACCTTTGGTTTTGCTATGGAATTTCCGAAACTGAGCCAATCATTTTGAAGTGCTCTACCTCTAAGATTTCTAAGTTTATTTATTTATTTATTTTTTTGTCAGTCGTGGGGCCTGAACTCTGGGCCTGGGCGCTGTCCCTCAGCTCTTCAGCTCAAGGCTAGCGCTCTACCACTTGAGCCACAGTGCCACTTCTGGCTTTTGATTTCTAAGTTTAAAGGTAACTTTTCATATAGCTTTACCTTCTATTGCTTTTCTTCCCACATTATTATTAGATCTCTACAATCCACCTAGAAGGAAACTGAGAAGTTCCACAGTCTTGGAAATTTTACATGCTAATGAAAGAGATGTACATAAAACAAGTAAATTTAATAAGTTCAAAATGGAATATGGTAAAAATAAATGTTGTAAGAAAATTAAACAGAAAACTGGGTGTTCTATTCAATTTTAGATAGAATGCGTGTGTGAGGGAGGTGGGGAACACCTTAGTGAGAGGACCTAAAGCAAAAAAGTTAACAAGTTACACAAATTTTCAAGGAAAGAATTTTCTCTGAGGAGAGAACAGCAAATGTAAAGGCCTTGAGAAAAGTCTGTATGTGGCTGTGTTTGCCACACAGCCAGAGGAACACAGCAAGTAAGCAACAGGAAAGAAGTACAAGATGTTGTACAAGGGAAGAATAAGTCTGTATAACCATGAGAGTGCTAGATTTTATTTCGACAAACTCACTCTGGCTTTATTGTGATTAGAGTAACATAACTTTTCCTCTCAGCATCCTCTTTGTAAGACCTACAAGTCTCTTGTTCTTTATCAATAGCCATCCATTTCAGAGTTCTAATTATCCTGATGGTTTGAATTCATTTTCTTTTCAAAGCAGGACTTTCCTGCCTGGGCTGGCTTTGAACAGAGATCCTCAGGTCTTAGCCTCATGAATAGCTAAGATTACAGGTGTGAGCCACCTGCACCTGGCTAGGATATGGATCTTATGACTGACTTTTTTTCCCCCCACTTAGCATGTTTTCAAAGTTCATACATGTTATTGATAACTCACTGAAGTATGAATTGGTACTTTATTCCTTTTTATAGACAAATAATATTCCTTTTATGGATATAGCACACACATTTTATGGCTGTGTTCAATGAAATGTCTTTCTCAGCCATTCACTCATATTCTACTCTAACTGGTTTATTGGGATGAGTGGCCAAGCCTGGGTCAGTTGGAACTCTCAGAACCAGGGCTTTTCCTAAAAACTCCAGTTGTAATGTTGAGTGTTTTCCTGGGACTGATTGACTATATGTCTATGCTCTCTGAAGTATGTTTATCCTGGTGGTTGTCTATTTTTATTTGAATAATGTGTCTTGTAACTGTTGAACTGGAAGAAGTAGTCATATAATTTCAGACACAAGTCCATTGACATATATATGCCCAAATATTTTCCACCATTATTGATGGTAAAAGTTTTTTTACTTTTTTAACTTTTATTTTTTGCTAGTATTGGGCTCGACTTCATGATCTTATACTTATTAGCCAGACGCTCAACCACTTGAGCAAGATTCAGACTCTAAAGTTTTTAATTTTGATGAAGTCTAACATATCCATTTTATCTTTTGTTACATAAGCTTTTGGTGTCATATCTAAGGAGCCTATATCAAATCCTAAGTCATAAAGATGTGCCTGTATGTTGCCCTCAAATAGTTTCATATTTTATTAGTATACAGTTAGAGTTTTGAAAATCCATTTTGAGTTAATTTTTGCTCATGGTGTCAGGTAAAGGTCCAACTCCATTTTCCAGATGTGGTTGTTGGTTGCCTGAGCACCATTCATCAAAATGATTATTCGTGCCAAGTGCTGGTGGCTCACAATTATTGAAGCTACTCATGAGGCTGAAATCTGAAGACTGAGTTTGGAAGCCAGCCCCAACTTTAAAGTCCATGAGACCTTCATCTCCAATTCACCACCACAAATTGAGATGTAGAGCTGTGGCTCAAGTGGTAGAATACTAGCATTGAGTAAAAAAGTTCATGCACAGAGCCAGGCTCTGTGTTCGAGACCGGGACTGGTGCAAGGCATGTGCACGCAGGAGTGCGTGCGCATACACACACACACACACACACACACACACACAACTATACTGAATGATATTTATACTTTTTGAAAATCAGCTTAACATCATTTTTTTTAATATTCTCAATCCTGCCTATATCTTTGTGCCAGTAACAAACTACTATTGTTTGAATATAAAATATACCTCCAAGGTTCATGGGGACTTAATTCTAGCCACTTGGATTTGGAAAGTGATTAGATCATGAGGCCTCTGAACTTGGTAATGGATTCTTTGATGGATTCATACTATGATAGCAAGTGGTAGAAAGTAGGAGGTGAGACCTAGCTGGAGGAAATAGGTCATTGGGGTTTTCCCTCAAGGAAATTGTTTGTCCCATGCCATTTCTCTCCTCTGCTTCCTGGCTGCCTGAACTGAACAGCTTTTCTCCACCCTATCTTGCCTCCATTACATTCCTGCCTTGCCTAGACAAATGGAGCCCAGCCAACTATGGACTAAAACCTCAGCAATCGCAAGCCAAAATAAAATTTTCCTCTTTTAAATTGCTTCTCTCAAGGTATTTGTCATAGCAACAAAAAAAAAAAAACCCACCTGACTAATACTCAAAACATGTTATAATTGCTTTCAAGGATGCATTAAAACTGGGAAGTCTGAATTCACTTAATTAAGGTTTTGTTTTACTATCCTGGGTCACTTGAAATTTCGTATGAATATGAGAATTGTTAATTTATTTTTTAAAAGTTAGAGATTCTGATAGGGATTTACCTCATTTATAAATAACTTGGGAGAATTACTGACAGTTTTACACAGTTCAAGTTTGCAATTTTTAAGTGTAGGCTAGCTTTCTTTTTGTTGTTGCTTTAACTTCATTCAAGAAAAAAAAAAATCTCAGGGTATAGTTCAGTACTTCTTTGTTAAATTTATTCCTAATACTTTACTTTATCTTCATGGTATCATTGATATAGATATATCTAAGATATCATAAATCTAACAATGAACTGTTGTAATTATTTCTTTATCATCTGTCATTACAAATTTGCTACACCCACTCATTTCCTTTGTGCTGTTATTGGCACATATATCAGACATACTTTACATTTCTAAATGCTACAGACTCAACAATACATTCTGAGTATGTTTTATACAATTGTTTTAAAGTCAGCTGAGAGAAGAAAATGAGTGCTTATGTCTTTTAAAATTTCTCAATTATATTTACTGGTGCTCTTGTTAATGTCAATTTAAATCTGGGAATACTTGCTTTAGCCCGAAACTTTTTCTAGTACATTTTAAAGTCAGATATGCTAGCACCAAATTGTCCATTCTTGATTTTAGTTCATATTCTGGCCTCCTTGTGTCTGCTGAGAAGTGAGTTATAAATATTACTATAAGTAATTTCCAGTGATTAGTTGTTTTTTTCTTTTGCTGCTTTTAGGATTTTTTCCTATATCTCCACAGAAACATCTCCTTGTCTTTGATATTTGTCAAATAATATTTGACTTTTTTTCCCATTAATCCAATTCGGAGTATATTAAGCACTCTGGATGTATACATCATTGGTATGCAATAAATCTGGGAAGCTTTCAGTTATTTCTTTGAGTATTTGTCTTTTTCATTCTGTTTCGTTTTCTCCTTTTGGTAGTCTTGTTATATACATATCAGTGAATTTAATGGTTTCCCATATTTTCTGAGGTCTGTTCATTTTTTTTCATGTTTTGTTCTGTTTTTCGAAGAGTTGCATAGAGTTCTCCCCTCTTTTCCTCGCCAACTTCTTCACCAAATCTAGTCCCCAAAGAGTGACAGGGAGTCTCACCAAATGAAATACAGTAGCTTTTTTTTTTTTCACTTCAGTTGTTTTTTTCCAACACTGACTATATCACCACTTCTGACCATTCATTTAAACAAAGTAATACTTTTTGTGTGTGTGTGAGAGGGGTAGTGCTGGGGTTTGAAATTCTGCTTGTTTGACTTGCTTGAATAGTGGGCCCCTTATTACTTGAGCTATGCTTGGAGTCTTGCCTTTGGCAAGTTAATTTAGAGATACAGTCTAATAGGCTTTTGTACTTAGGCTGCCTTCAAACAACAATGCTTTAATAAGGCAGGTGAAAAGCATTTGCTACTCCTTTAGCTAGCCTTGCTACAACAAATATAATTCTAGTGTTTAAAGAAAAATATTGTAGGAAATTACTTAATCTGGTGTCCCAACAAAAATTTGAAACTACTCCATTTCAATTCTGGAAGAAACCCAACTGAGTTGAGTTTACAGAGCTGGTATTTAATTGCCAGTGTGATTCCTAACTATGGTTACATACTTGTGTGTGATCCAAGTGGATCTAAGGTAGTTTTGCTTATAAGCTGTTTTGTTCCTAATACACAGACTAAAAAACTATCCCAGCATAAGATTTATCTCCCCAGCTCCTTTTGTCATATTTATGTCAGTGAATTATCAATAATGATATTATCTGATATAATTACAGGTACAGGGTTAGGAATGTGGCTTACTGGTAGAGTGCTTGCCTAGCAGGCATGAAGGTCTGAGTTCAATTCCTCAGTACCACATACATAGAAAAAACTCAAGTGGTAGAGCACTGGCCTTGAGCAAAAGAAACTCAGGGATAGTGCCCAGGCCCTGAGTTCAAGCCCCAGGACTGGCAAGAAAATAATAATAATAATTACAAATACAATAAAGTATTAATTAAAAACAATGACCAAATATATTAATTTCTTATCTTCTAATTTCCTTATTCAGTGTTATACTATAACTGGTTCTACCAGGAACCTGAATGTTCATTTACTGGTGAAGTATGTCTCCTTCAGTAAAAAGTCGTAAAATTTTCTTTTAAAAAGTATATAAATAAGTAATAATAAGTACAAATATTCAGAGCTTAGTATATTCCAAATTTCTAACTTACAATGAAAACTTTAAAAAAAATTCTTAAATGGCAGCAGGGCAAATTAAATAAACATACTCATAATTTGGCTTTTTTGGAATGAAAATATCTTGTGTGTCATCTTCCATGTGCTGTAGGTCAACATAGAGGTCAGCAGTTCCACTTGCATTAAAATTTCCTTGGATATATTGACTATAATGTTGAAGACGCTTCCATAAGTCATTATAAAGACGTAATAATTTGGGGTATTCTCCTTCAAAGGCTTGTTTCAAAAACACAGATGCTGGCAAGTAAAATAATAACATGATTAGACAATGATAAAGCAATAAAATATAGTAAATAAATGATTTTTTACATATAAAGATGATCTTACTATTTAGTTTATTTACCCAACACTGCAGGGTGAAGATGTGTTCAAGTCATGTTTTTTAAAATGCCAGTAGTTGGCATGGTGACGAGTGTCTGTAATCCCAGCACTTGAGAAACTGGGTCAGGCTTCAGTCTATAGACCCTGGCTCCATAGCATCTGGGGCCTTGGGAGCAAGTAAAAAGGCTACTCATCTCAAGACTAACAGGAAGCAGAGAAAGGGAAAAGGGACTAGGGATCAGGCATGTCCCAACTGACTTACTTTCTTCAGGTAAGCTTTACCTCCTAACATTGTTACTACCTCTTAAAACAGTACTACCAGTCGGGGACCAAGGGTTCAACCTATGAAGACATTTCATATTTAAACCATATCACTCAATCTTAGGGATTTGGTTAAAGCAACAGAACCAGACTATAATTTTTACCATTTGTTAAATGTCAAGTATCAATGTGCATGGAAGAAAAATAAAGTTTAGAGGAAAGAGTGATGAGGACTATTTCATATATTGAAACCTCTCTTAATGAAGCAATGACATAATCTATATGGATATCTCAGGGAAGCAATTCAGAAGGAAGAAATAGCAAATGCAAAGGACTTGAAGTAGATTAGCCTCGTATAGGCTGCAGTCATATTTTAATGGAACTTGTTATGCTCTTTGGATGTCTTGGCCTAAGGGAATTAGCCTTTGTAAGTAAGTTAGTTGTTTCTTTTCTAAGTAGACTATTACCTATTTCAAGCTCATTTCTTTTCCTATCTGTATCAGTTTTCAATAAACTGGAAGGTATTATATCTAATTTACTCAGATGATTAAATAAAGAAAGCCAATAATGTATTATTTCTGTAAGATAACTGACATATTTTCTGTTATCTAACAAATAACAAATTACCATAGCATAGCTGCTCATTTTAACAACATACATTTTTATTATCTCCTAGCTTCTGTGTTCAGAAATCCAGGCATGAGTTAGTGGGGTTAGTTAGTGGGGTACTCTGCTTCAGGAGATAATCATGGTGTCAGTCATGGGTGGAGTTCCAGTTAGAGGCTACATTAAGGATGATTCGATTTCTAAGTTTATGTGGTTATTGGCAGAATTCAGTTTCTTATGGGATGTTGGGCTGAGGGCCACAGTTCCTTGCTTGCTGTTGGATGGAATCCATCCTTATTTCTTTGCTATGTGGGCCTCTCTAACACAGATGCTTGTTTCATTAAAATGTGTAAGACAAAAAGATAACAGAGCCAGCCTGATAGCAAGACAGAAGTTAAAATGTTATGTTACCAAATCATAGCAGGGACTTTCCCTTCATTATGTTCTGTAAGTTGGACAAAAAGTCCTGCCTCTATTCAAGGAGAACAGATGACATAGGCCAAATACAGAGAGTCATAAGGGGTCATGTTAGAATCTGTCATAATAAAATGTACCATATTTCATTCATATCAACACAAATTATATGAAAGTCAAATGTTGAGGGTCATGCAGTTTTGCACACATCTACTTTCAAATACTGATTTACTGTAGACTTTATTCTATATTTACTGTAGACTACATCAATGGGACCACAAGCAATTGCTACCTGTCTGGCTTCCAAAAGTTTTTTCATGGATTTTTCTACTTAGGCTGGCCTGGTACCTAGTATACCTCCTCACCCTCCTAATCTCAGCCTTCTTTATAGTGTGGGATAACAGGTGTGTTACTGTATGCAGCTGTAGTTTGAAAAGGGGTCTTGCTAACATCTCTGTCCAGCCTGGACTTGAATGTTGATCTTCCCATTTTGAGCATCCCAAGAAGCTAGGATTACAGGCATGAGCCACTGGTACCCAGCTCTCTGAACTCTCACAGTTCTCCCAATATCCTAAGATAATCATTTCTGTAACCTTGTTTTTTTCATGTCCAACTTTATCATGTATCAGATAACTTTCTATCACTATGAGAAAATGCATGAGATAAAAAACTAAAAAAGAGGAAAGGTCTGGGCTGGGAAGGTGGCTCAGTGGTAGAATGCTTGCTTCATATGCATGAGGTCCTGGGTTCAATTCCTCAGCACCACATAAGCAACAAAAGAAAAAAGGCAGAAGTGGCGCTGTGGTTCATATCTAAACACACATCATTGGCTACTTTTCTAAAAGTACTTCATGTCAGGCTCTCATTTAGCTTATAAATGCTTATTTTAAAAAAATGAGTAGGCAAAGTAGCAAACACCTGTAATACCAGTTACTCAAGAAGCAGAGAAGGAAGAATTATGGAGATCCAACATGAGCAAAAATTCAGTAAAATCTATCCTAGAAAGGACGCTGTCCATTTCTTGGTGCCTAATACTACTTAAGAATGGTGCTATTCCAGAATCAACTCCAAAAGGATCAAAGACCTCAATGTCAAAGTAGATACCTTGAAAACATTACAGGAAGGAATAGGAGAAACCCTAGGTCTCCTTGACACAGGACGAAATTTTCTTAATAGAGACCCAGAAACACAACAAATCAAAGAAAGGTTGGACAAATGGGTTTGCATGAAGCTGCAGAGCTTCAGCATGGCAAAGGACATAGCTAGCAAGATCAATAGAAAGCCCACAGATTGGAAGAAGATCTTCACTAGCCATACAATGGACAAGGGTCTCATATCTAAAATATACTTGGAACTCAAAAAATTAAATCCCCCAACAACAAATCCTCAAAGAAACAACTGCCCAATAAATAAGTGGGCTAAAGACTTAAAGAGAAACTTCTCTGAAGAGGAAATAAGAATGGCCAATAACACAAGAAGAAATGCTCAACCTCTCTAGCCATAAAAGAAATGCAAATCAAAACAACATTGAGATTCTACTTCAGCCCAGTCAGGATGACTATCATCAAGAACAACAGCAGCATCTTGCTGGAGGGGATGTGGACAGAAGGGAACCCTACTGCATTGTTGGTGCGAGTGTAAACTTGTTCAACCACTTTGGAAAAGCAGTATGGAGGTTCCTCAAAAGACTCCACATAGAGCTCCCCTATGACCCACCCAGCAATCCCACTTTCGGGCATTTAACCAAATGATCACAAAGAAGACATACTAAAGCTACCAGCACAACTATGATTATTGCAGCATTATTTACCATAGATAAGATATGGAACTAACCCAGATGCCCCACAGTAGATAAGTGGGTCTAGAAAATGTGAGATATATAATATATAATACACACACACACATAAACACAGTGGAATTCTATGCCTCCATCAGAAAGAATGACATTGCCCCATTTGTTAGGAAACAGAAAGACTTGGAAAAAATTACATTAAGTGAAGCCAGGCCCAAAGAAACATAGGTCCCATGGTTTCCCTTATTTGCAATAACTAGTATATGTCTGGGATAAGCAGAAAAGATCAAAAGCTATGTACCATATAAGATGATATTAAGTGAAATGAACCCCAAGATAGGGACACAACTTGTTTTTCCTTTCTTGCTATTGTTTCTAACATATTTATAATGTAACATGTGATTTTTTTTCTTTGTATGTTCCTCCCCCATGATATAACCTGTTTTCACTGTATTTGATGTTGGTGCCCTGCATCTTGTATATACACTTCTCTAATTTGGGGAAGGGAAGGGAAAAAACAAAATGCTTAAATAGGGATACAGGTTGACCCATTGTAACAATGAGATACACAAGACACTATGTTGAAAAATGAACTTTACAATTTAGGGTGGAAGGGGGGTAGTTGTGGAGGTGGGAGGGAAGGGATGGTAGGGGAAAAACAAAGAAGGGGACAACAATGCTTGACAGGAAATGTACTCATTACCTTGCTCATGTAACTGTAACCTCCCTGTACAGTATTTTTACAATAAAAACATATTTAAAAAAAAGATTGGTGCTATTAACCTTGATTGCTTCGTTAATGTGATGTTTTAGATGCAAAGTTGCAAACAATGCCCTTCATAATGAATAATTATCTGTGGGAAGATTCTTTGAAACAAAGTATCCTCATTATAACATAAAATATTTCTACTCTCAAAATCCTAAATCTTAAACATCTTTATCTCTTAGGATACTTTTTATTCACTCTTGTTTTCCCAAAATACCACAGTTGGTCTCTTAATTTTATGAACAATTTCCTTGAGATTTTTTTAGAGACTAATATTGCATAACACATTTTTGACATTTAAAAGAGATATCCTTGCTAGCTATTTCAAGTATACATCAATAAAATATTTTGAAGTGCTGAAGTTTTCATAAAAGAACATTGCCTGCCCCTCACCTGCCTGTCACCCTTTCCCCTTCCCTCCCCTTCTTCTCTTCATTTCCTTTCCATCGTTTATTGAAGCCCTACTGTGTGCCAGGTACTCATCTACTCACTGAGGATATGGCCATGAACACTGTCAGTCTTATGGGCTTACATTCTGGTGGCTGGTGATGGTGACAGTAGGAATGTCTGACGAGGTAAATAATAAAATACTTTAGAAAGTGATGAGAACTACGGAGAATAAAGCACATTTATGATTATTCTGGGAAAATCATCCAATTACAAAGGGAAATGTTTTCATTTCAGAGTTCAAAATGGTAATGTTTGTTTTGTTTCTATCATGTACTATAACCTAACAGGTTTTTAAATAACATTATTATTTAGAAACTACAACAGAAAATAACATGAAAAAACTTAGAAAAGATAATTAAAGGGCTGGGAAGGTGGCTCAGTGGTAGAGCGCTTGCCTTGCAATGCATGAGGCCCTGGGTTCGATTCCTCAGCACCACATAAGCAAAAAGAAAAAAGCCAGAAGTGGCGCTGTGGCTCAAGTGGTAGAGCGCTAGCCTTGAGCTGAAGAGCTGAGGGACAGCGCCCAGGCCTAGAGTTCAGGCCCCACGACCGGACCCCCCCCCCAAAAAAAAAAGATAATTAAAGAAGCAGATTTCCTATAGAAGCTTTGGTCTTAATGGAGACAGTTCAACATTTTTACTTGTTGAATAAATTTATTACTTATCAAACTTCTGAATTATACCTTCTAGTAGAAATTCTTTTTACTAAACATGAACATTTATAATAAAAAAGAACATGTTCCCAACTAGAAAATTTTCTCTTTAGATATATTTTTCCAAAATATTGCTTACTTAGACAATCTGCTACATTTTGTGCAATCCTCAACTCTACAGATGGCTGCATTTCTTAATATTGCCTGTGTACAATTGTAAGAAGTACTACAGTACTTTTGGGACTTTGTGTGCTATAAAAATGGAAGAGACTTTACAAATAACTTACTTTGGAGTTCTCCCAAAGGAAGTTATTAAAATAATAATAATGATGATGTTATCAGAAGTTATAGACTACTCTAAATGTAAAATATTAATGAGAATCTCTGCCTAAGAAATATTATACTTCCGCACAGTAGCTACTTTAACTAACACAGATAGGCTCATGAGATAAAAACTGAAAAACATACACTGGATTTAGCAATTAAGAAGTAGGTCATTGCATACTTTAATGAGAACAACTTCAATAGAAAGGTAAAAAATAGATTACAGCTTGTTGAGAAATTAATAGAATGAAAGTGAAGATAGAAAGTGTAAACTACTATCTGGAGAAATTTAGGTACAATAACTCTCTTTTTAAAGTTTTGATTAGATTGAAGGAATTTCAATGTTTATATCTTCAATAAGAAAAAATTAAAATAAGAAATATAAGATAGGAAATAGGAGTAAGATTGACAGGAGGAAGAAATAAACATTCATGTATACCAGTAAGTGGATGTTCTTGAAAAGAAGGAAAGTTATCTGCTACCATTCAAAGGAAGAAAAGGAAACTCTCAAGAAGGAAGGGTACACATTTCCTAAAGACAGTAATTGTCTTAACTCTAGAGACAAGGTTGATTACTGACAGTGAGAAGAATAGGGAAAAATAAATAATAGAGCATTGAGGTTTACAATGTTTAAACAAAGCAAGAAAAATAATCTAAATGATAGTGCCATTAAATATACATACACACTCTCCATATATTACATTAAAATGTACTTTTTTATTTGGCCAATCTTGGGGCTTGAACTCAGGGTTTGGGTGCTACCCCTAAGCTTTTTCACTCAAAGCTAGCTTTCTACTACTTCAAGTCACAGTGATACTTCTGGTTTTCTGGTGGTTAATTGGAGATAAAGAATTTCATGGATTTTTCCTGCCCGGGCTTTGAATCGTGATCCTCAGATCTCAGGTTTCTGAGTAGTTAGGATTACAGATGTGAGCCACTGGTGCCTAGCATTAAAATATATTTCTAGTAACTGTTTTGAAAAATAAATTAGGGACATGTGGTTAAGATGGTAAAACAGGAATAAGACTGACTTTCCTATCTGAAAACACAAATAAATGGGCATAATCTATGAAATATCAGTTTTCAAGATTCATTTTATAGAAAAAAGGGAATTATCAGAAAAAAGAAATGAAGTGAACTTCAGCTTATTTTCTGTGAGGAAGTTTCCAGGCCACAGAACAGGAAGGGTTAAAAGACAAAAGGCAAAATTAGGAAGAAAAGAGCAGACAAAGTTCATAAGATGATTTCACCTTAAATATTTAGCAAAACTCTGATTACCATAGCTATGTGAGGAAAATCCCAGAGTGGGGGAAGAGTTTACCCAATAGATTAGAGGGAAAATGTATACTACTCATATAAGGCTGGGAATGATGCCTATACCATAAAACCAAGCTGGAAAGCTGGATATTAGGTAGGATATTAAGAAGAGTTCTGCCCCAGTTTTGTTAGTAAATATTAAAACATGACTCAAAATGATAAAACTGTGCTAAAGTAAAGCAATAGAGTCATGTAACCAGCACAAGACAAGGTTAAATTCAGTGTCCAGTATCCAATAAAAATTAATTAGATGTGTAAAGAAATAAGAAAATATGGCAGAAAATTCAACCAAAAAAAAGGCAGCAGAAATCAACATAGATGTTAGGATTTCTAAACAAGGATACTTCTATGCAGACCTACTTACTAGAGTTCTACTTTTTTATTAGTTGGGGTGTTTTCTGGGATGAGGTTTAACTTATGTAATTTCTATGAACGATGTGCTAAACCAAACATAAATATACAATACTGAAAGGCATAGGATAAAGGTTTGAGATTTTTGTAAGCATGCTAAAAGGTTTTTTTGGTAGATTCATATCATATTGAAAGAAATACTCAAAATACCTTGTTACCTCATCAAAGAAAAAGTGTCTATAATAACCCCAATGTTTTAAAGTTTTATTTGATAGTAGATACATTATAGCAATCACAAACAGGCTTTTGGAAAGGGAGGCTTAAACAACAGCAATTTATTTCTGACAATTTTGGAAGCTACAAGTCCAAGATCAACTTTACAGTAAGGTTTGTTTCCTCTTCCTGGTTTGCTGATGACCATCTTCTTTTCAAGAGCTCTCCTGGCTCTTCCTTGGTATATAGGCAGAGAGAGCTAGTAAGATTTCAGATGGTCTGTTTTCATCAGGACATAATCCTCTAAGAACAAAGTCCTATCCATATGACTTAATTTCTCCCATAAATAAAGACCCTATTTCCGAAAACAGTCACACTGGGAGTTTGGCCTTCAACACATTAAGGGAGAATACAATGTGTAGTCTAGAACATGAATGTTTTTAGTATTTCCAACAATTATTCTAACCCTTCCTTTTTCCCCCCCCTTTCTATCTCAGCTGTGAGACTAATAATATATATGTTGGACAAGTCCTGAGATTCAAATCATTCTTTATACTAACTCAACGCATCATCCTTTAGAGAAAAAGAAACATTTAGGTACTACAGAATGAAGCAACTACAGAATGTAGTTGGAAATGGTCCATACAGGCAGCCTAGGGGATGACAAATGAATCATAGATAGGGGGAGGGAGCAGCAAGATAGCATAGATAAGGGAAAAAATGTTTAAAAATTGGTGTTTCTACAAAGTATCATGATAAAAACAATAGAAGTGAATGTTCATGTTAATAAAATTATTCCAGCACTTGATTATGTAAAATATATTTATAGAACTTTAAAAAATTTTGAATATGTTTTCTAGGTAAAATACCACAGACCAAGTAATCACAAAAAAATGCAGTTAACCGGGTACTGGAGCCTCATGCCTATAATTCTAGCTACTCAGGAGGCTAAAATATGAGATTGCTGTTCAAAGACAGACTGGTCAGGAAAGTCTGTGAGCCTCTTTTCTCCAAGTAACCCCCAGAAAACCGGAAGTGGCAGTGTGGCTCAAAGCGGCAGAACACTAGCCTTGAGAGATAAAGCATAGAGACAGCATCCAGGTCCTGATATCAAACCCCATGACCACCACCAACCACAACAAAAAACACAGTTATCATGCCTTTCATTATGATTTTTTTTGGGGGGGCAATTCAGCCCAAGGCAAGCACTCTACCACTTCAGTCACAGCACCACTTCCGGTTTTCTGGGGGTTAATTGGAGATAAGAGTCTCACGGACTTTCCTAACCAGCCTGGCTTGGAACTGTGATCCTCAGATCTCAGCTTCCTGAGTAGCTAGGATTACAGGTGTGAGCCAAAAGCGCCCTGCTTTTCATTGTGATTTTTAGGAAGTATAATCTTGTTTTGCTTTAAAATAGATTAAATGCAAAAATTAGTAAGGGACATTTTGGGGATGGTGGAAATATTCTACATCTTAATTGGGATAATGGTTATATAAACATAAATACTTGTCAAAACGTATAGAATTTTATGCTTAAACCTGGCCAACTTTATTCCACATAAATCATAGCTTGACTTACCAAAAGCAGAAACCAAACGCAGAGAGGTGCCTAGTATTCTCACATATAATAGAGAATAGTTAATCAATCCTCAATAAACCCCTAAGCAGAAGCGTAAGTTCTATATGGCCACACATGAATGAAGACCTCCATACAGTTAGTCCCTTACTAGGCATTTCATTAGAGACAGAAAGGAGCAGGCACAGTAACCTTAAACTGAAATTCCAGGACTTGAGAGGTGAAAACAGAAAAATTGAGTTTAGGTCAGCCTCGGCTACATAATAAATTATTATCTGAAAATACAAAACAAACAACAAAAACTCCCTAACAACAATTTAAAAAAAGAAGAGAAAGAAGGAAGTGGGGAAAAGGAGGAGAGGCAGGGAAGCAGCTAGTGTAGTTTCTTCAACTCCATGTTCTCTCAGTAACTAAATGTTCAGCATATAGTAGGTAATTTTAGTAAATGCTTGTAAATAAAAATACAATTATAAACTCTTAAAGCTCTTTTAAAAGACCTGATACATTCAATTGTTCTAACATTCAATAATTAAACAAACACATTAGTAAATATTGCCTATTTCATTCTTTCAAAGTACCCTGTGCCACTATTTTGAGACATAAATTAAGAATGTTTTGTGAACCTGGTGTGGTGGTAAACTGCTATAATCCCAGTACTTGGAGGCTGAAGTAGGAGGGCTGAGATTCTCAAGACAGCTGGGGTCATAGTAAGAACCAGGGAGGGAAGGAGGGAGGAAGGAAGGGAGGGAGGGAGGGAGGGAGGGAGGGAGGGAGGAAGGAAGGAAGGAAGGAAGGAAGGAAGGAAGGAAGGAAGGAAGGAAGGAAGGAAGGAAGGAAGGAAGGAAGGAAGGAAGGAAGGAAGGAAGGAAGGAAGGAAGGGGAGGGGGGCGCTGGGAAGGTGGCTCAGTGGTAGAGCGTTTGCCTTGCATACATGAGGCCCTGGGTTCAATTCCTCAGCACCACATAAGCAGAAAAAAAAAAAAAAAAGAGGGAAAGGAAAGGAAAGAAAGCTTTATGCATCATACTGGAGTTATTAATTTTTTTGTCTTTGTTTTTGGAGACAAGAGTCTCACTATTTATTTAGCCCAGGCTGGCCTAGAACTATCAAGCTTCCTAACCCAGTTTTCTAAATGATTAACTTTTAATTCATGAGGCAAATATTTCACATACATCTTTATTAATTAAATGTATATTTTTTCACAATAAGGAAAAAGTGTGACATAAAGTCATTCTGTTAATAATTAAAATAACTCTAAACCATGAACAAAATTCTTCAATAAGAATTGATTATTTTATATTCTCTATATAGGAAAATCATGAAGTTCTTGCTTGAATTAAAGAAAACTAACTTCCTTCTGAAGAGTTTTATTCTAAATATTAATTATAAAACTAATTATATGGCTATGAGATTCTAGATTAAATACTCCAAAGATCAAGAGTTCAGTCAGGAATTTAAAAATACAGAAAAGTACATTTTATAAAGCAATAAAACACTTTGATATCAAATTTTAAAGTAACAAAAAATTTCAAAAAATGTAACAAAATAAGCCATAAACTTACAGTTTGTCGCCACATGAAATTGAGAAGAAAGTGCCTGAGTAACTGAGTTCCAAAATGTATATAAGATTTCAGGTTCTCCATCCTGTGAACCAACCAAAAAAAAAAAGGATATATTTGTTTAAGAATATCTAATACATAAGATGTAACACTGGATATTTAGAAAATGAAATTTTTTATTATTTAAATAGAATTTATAAATAGAACAGTAACTATGAAAACCCTAAAGGATTCAAATTATCTCTCTTGTTCAGGTCATTATTCATTATCTGTTTGCCACTTATTAGGTCCACTGCCTGAGACAAAAGCCTTGACCATTCTGCTTCCTTGTCTGTAAATTGGGGATAAAAACATTACCAATGCTATAGAATCACTGTGAGGATTAAAGAATTTAATGAAAAATGCTGGACATCAGGACATGACATATAATAGACCTTCAATGAGAGTTAGCTATTATTAGTAGAATTGTAAGTACCATCACCCTTTGATGTACAAAAGGCAATTTGTATAAACATAATAAAATGATGACTAGAACATGCTTAGATCAAAAATGGTTAATTCACCATTTAAAAAAAAAAGAACAGTTAAAGCCTCCGTATAATTAAAAACAAAACAAAATAGAATTACTACTATCCAATTTACCAGGATACAACTTTGAACATATTTTAAAAAATAGTCACTGATCTATGAGAGGTACAGGACACTATGTTGAAAACAAACTTTACAATATTGGTGGAGGGAGGAGTTAGGGAGGTGGGAGGGAAGGGATGGTAGGGGAAAAACAAAGGAGGAAGTAACAGTGCTGGATGTACTCATTATCCTACTCATGTAAATGTAACTCCTCTGTATAGTATTTTTACAATAAAAAATATAAATAATAGTCACTGAGCTAGGTGCTGGCAGTTCCCACTTAATAATCCTAGCTACTCAGGGGCTAAGATCTGAGGATCCTGTTTCAAAGACAGCCTGGGCAGAAATGCCCATGAGACTCTTATCTTCAATTAACCACAAGAAAATCAGAACTGGAGCTCAGGCTCAAAGGGGTAGCCTTGAGTGAAAGACAGTGATAGGGTCCAGGCCATGAGTTCAAGCCTCATGACCAACAAAAAATTTTAACAACTAATTTTAAGTACTTTTATATGTCTCATCTGTAATAACAAATTGCTGATATTCTACTGTTTTTGAAATGCAAAAATGCATGTTTTATGTGGTTTGTGTAAACAAGGTAAATAAAACATTTTGTTTTGATTTTGTCAGTTGCTGGGCTTGAACTCTGGGCCTGGGCCCTGTCCCTGAGCTCTTCAACTCAAGGCTAGTGCTCTACCACTTGAGCCATAGCACCACTTCTGGCTTTTTCTGCTTATGTGGTACTGAGGAATCAAACCCAGGGCCTCATGCATGCAAGGCAAGCACTCTATCACTGAGCCACCTTCCCAGCGCTCCTTGTTTCTTATTTTAATAGACTAACGGCTTTAGATTTACTTACCTAAGAATTCTATAGCCAAAAAGACAAATAAGATAATAATTGATTTCTTATGCCATGATCAGAAAATAAGTTTAGATTCTAAGATTTTATTATGCAATTCTTTATCTCATGTATCTTAAGCATTTTTCTATGTTAAAACATAATGTACCACATTTTAAAAATGAAGGATAATTATATGATCATCTCAACTAATGCACAAAAATATTCAACAAAATTCACTATCTTCTGATGATAAAAACATGCAACAAATTAGGACTAGAAGGAAACTGTAGTAGCTTGATACAGGACATATGTGAACAGGCAATGCTACAAACATTATTCTCAGTGATGGAAATGTGAAAGATTTTCCTCAAAGATTTGAATTCTGGCTCTTACCATTACTCTTCAGTACAGTACTAGAAGTCCTAACACAGCAACCAGGTAAGAAAAATAAATGAAAGAAATACATATTGGAAAAGAAGAAGTAAACTGTAAGTTTGAATATGACATACTCTAGTATGTAGGGAACTAAAGATTACACACACACACACACACACACACACACACACACACACACACACACACACACACAAATACCATAAGAATAAAATAATTATTAATTCTGGGAAGTGATAAAATATATCAATAGAAAAATAATTTTTATTTTTATACACTAATAGTGAACAATCTGAAAGGGAAATCAAGAAAATAATCTCACGTAGAAAAATATCCAAAAAATAAAATACTTAGGAATAAATGTAACCAAGAAAGCAAGACTTGCATACATAAATAAAGAGGAAATGACAGTATAAATGGGTGGAAAACTTAACATTGTTAAGATGTTGGTACATCTGAAAGTGATCTATAGATTTAATACAATCCCAATCAAAGTCCCAAAGGCATTTTATATTTGCCATTAATAGGAAAAGCAACACTAAAACTCATAGGGAATCTACAGGACCTAAATAACTGAACTTACTCCTTGAGAATAAAAACCAAAGCAGTGGCCACATATTTCCTGAGGTCAGTGCATAATACAAATTATCTAGGATTTCAGGCATGAGCTACCAGCACTCGGCTGAGATCTGAGGATCACTGTTCAAAGCCAGCCCCAGCACAAAGTCCCTGAGACTCTAATCTCCAATAAACCACTCAGAAAGCTGGAAGTGGCTGCTGTGGCTCAAATAGTAGAGTGCTTGCCTTGAGCTGAAGAGCTGAGGGACAGCGCCCAGGCCCAGAGTTCAAGCCCCACAATCAACCAAAAAGAAAAAAAAATTGAATGAGACAGACAAATAGAAAAGAATAAAGAACTCAAATCTAAATCTTTAAATTTGATTACATAATTTTTAGCATGATGGTTACAAAACTGGGATAACATAGACCCTTTAACAAATACACTGGAAAAACTGATAAACAAGTGAAAATAACAAAGTTTAATCCTTAACTTAAACCATATATAAAAGTTAACTGAAGCCGTGAGCCAATAGCTAACATTTGTAATCCTAGTTACTCAGGAGAAAGAGATCTGAGGATCTTGGTTTGAAGCCACCCTGGGCAGGAAAGTCTGTGCGATTTTTATCTCCAATTAACCACCAAAAAGCCAGAAATGGAATTGTGGCCTAAGTAACAGAGTGCTAATCGTGAGCAAAAAAAGCTCAGAGACAGTGTCCAGGCCCTGAGTTCAAGCCCCAGGACTGGCACCAAAACAAGAAAAATGAAGAAAGAAGGGAAGGGGAGGGGAGGGGGGAGGGGAGGGGGAGAGGGGAAGAGGCAGGGAGGGGAGGGAGGGAGGGGGAGAGGGAGGGAGGGAGGAAGGAAGGAAGGAAGGAAGGAAGGAAGGAACGAAGGAAGGAAGGAAGGAAGGAAGGAAGGAAGGAAGGAAGGAAGGAAGGAAGGAAGGAAGGAAGGAAGGAAGGAAGGAAGGAAGGAAAATTAACTCAAAATAAACTGAAACCTAAGAATGGAAACTACGAAACTCCTAAAGGAAAGCAGGGAATAGTTTCATGAACCAATATTTCACTAAATCTAACACCAAATACATTAGCAAGAAAAAAACAACAAGAAAAGAGGTAACATGTTTGGGGGGAAAGAGCAATAGGAGAGAAAACACAAATGGAAGGAGAAAAAATGAGCAATGAAGTTATTATATTCAATGTACACTGCTATAAAGATTAAACTACATAACTTGAGGATAGAGATGGGCTGGAGGAAGTAGGGGAGAACAATGGAAGTGGTGGCATTGATCAAGAGGCATGGTACTCATAATCTGAAATATAGAATTGTTACATCTTCATTTCTTATTATTTATCTTATTATTATCTAATAATAAAATTTAAAAATACTAATAACAAAAAACATCTATTATCTCCTGAAGAGAGACAAATAAAGCAACAAAATTTATATGAATTATATGATATATATGTGTTTTAGTATATAATCATATATCATATGTAAAAGGAAATACATATTGTACAGAATAAAAATCTACATACATATCATGTACAAATACATACACATATTCCATGGTAGTTATAAAGTTAAAAATGGACACAATTTTTAAAAAGCAAAAAAATGAGATTTCATCAAACTTCAAAACATTTGTTCAGAAAATAGTCACAAAATGGAAAGGAGTCTATAGAATGATAAAATATATTTGCTAGCCATACAGCTGATAAAGGGTTAATATCTAGAATACATACAGAAATTTTACTACCCAGTGACAAAAAAAGAACGATCCAAGATACAACTTTAAGATGGAAGTATAGCCAGGTGCTAGTGGCTCATGGTTCAGAGCCAGCACAGGCAGGAAAGTGAGACTATTATCTCCAATTAACTCAAAAAGATGGAAGTAGAACTGTGTCTCATGTGGTAGAGTGCTAGCCTTGAGCAAAAAAGCTCAAGGACAGCACCCAAGCCCTGAGTTCAAGCCCAGAACTAACACAAAAAAGAAAGAAACAAAAAACTCAAACACTAGAGAAATAAAAAAAACTTAAAACACATGGAGAAATAAATTTTTGTGCATTGTTGGCAGAAAAAAATGTAAAATGGTGCAGCAATTATTTAAATAATAGTAGGAGGGCTGGGAAGGTGGCTCAGTGGTAGAGTATTTGCCTTGCATGCATGAGGCCCTGGGTTCGATTCCTCAGCACCACATAAGCAAAAAGAAAAAAGCCGGAAGTGGTGCTGTGGCTCAAGTGGTAGAGCACTAGCCTTGAGTTGAAGAACTGAGGGACAGCGCCCAGGCCCAGAGTTCAGGCCCCACGACCAGACCCAAAAAAAAAAAAAAGTAATAGTAGGAAGGTTCCTCAAAATTTTAAAGCAGAATTATCACATGATTCAGTAATCCTATTTTTGGTATGCATCTAAATTCAAGATCTCTAAGAAGGATCTCTACTTGAACACCCATATTCACTGCATTAGTCACAAAAGCCAAGAGGTAGAAACAGCCTAAAAATGTATGAGCATGAGTGGATGAAAAAACATGGTATATACACAAAAAGGAATACTAGCTTTCATCAGTCTTTGTCTAAGACATTCTCTCCATAGTCACTTTAAAATGACCTTGGGTTCCTAAAAGGACAGGATTGTGGATAACATCTTTATGACAAGGAATTGAGACTAAACATTGAAGAGCAGAGTCTTGAGAATGGAGCAGGAATAATCTTCTCAAGGGAACCAGATTGCTCCCCCCTATGATGACAGGGATAGTAACTGAAGGATTAACTCCCACTTTATTCCCCCTGCTCAAGTGTGCATGTCTGCAGGCAGATCAGGCGGACCTTGGCTTAGCTTAAAACTCCTGTACCCCAGGTAGAGCATTCCACTCTGGGCCTGGCCAAGGATACTAATTTCCCTTGGCCCCCAGGAAACCACAGCCTCAAAACCCAGGTGGAACATTCCACTCTGGGCCTGGCCAAGAACATGGCCTTGACCATAGCCCATTTTTTATTTTCTGCTTCCTTGTTGAGACCTATATAAATCCACCCCCAAATCCAGTCCCTTGCACAACCTCCAAATAGGCAGGATGGTCTGTGCCTCTCACTGTCAAAAAACAGTCCTAGCTGGTTGACAATTTAGTCTGGTCTATTCCTTTTCCATTCTCCTCCATTTTCCTAAGAGTAATAACTTCTCCCAAATCCTAAAGGCCCACAACTAATATAATGACAGGCCATGACATCTCTCTCTCTTCCCCACCATTGCTTATTTAAAACTATAACTCATATCATGTCCCCAAAATGGCTGAATATTAACTAAAGTGCTGCTTTACCCATGCCACACAATAAACCTTTCGTGCCTTTCACCCTGACTACTTGATGCATAGGGGCAAATGGCTGGACATGAGATACAGAGTTTGGAGTCTGAAACTCCAGTTTCATTATTATAGGATGATTTATTTTTTTCTCCACAAAAAGCTGAATGAATTTCTCTAGTCTATACAACAAAATAAAAATCTCTTTTTTGGAGACAGGGGGGAGAGGGTTGCATTTGAGACAGGCACAGGCTATTAAAACCAAGTCTGGCCTTGAGCATACTATCCTCTCGCCTAGACACAATGAAGAGATTATAGGTCTGTGCGACCATGCACAGAATGTAAATAAAACAATTTTGAGTATTTTACTTCTTACTTATATTTTCCCTGACAATTATCCATGATGTACTCATCTCTAATTTAGAAAGTTTGCATGATTCTCTTTATTTGTCTAGGTTATTTGGAATTAATGCTACATCCCTTTAACCGAAGAAAAATGTTTATCAATGCTTCTTTTTGATGCGAATACAAAGTAATTTACAATTCTCTTTTTTAATCACAATTTTGTCTACTAATAAAAAAGCATAACCCAAACGTGTTTAACTAATAGGTTGTTCCTGCTTTCATCGTCTCTCTTTATGCTTCCTTTGGTCTCTTTTGTTTTCTGCAGTCGTTCTGTGCAATCTTTTTATTTGCTTTTATCTTCCCTGATGGCTTGAGTACTACAGATTCTGATTTCAAGTCTGTCAAAGGTTACTACTATTATTCTTCCAAAAGTTTTCATTTCATATAGTTGTGTCTCTCACTTTCAAAGGCAAAAATGAAATATACCTTCTGAAACTACTATTATAAAAATTAATGCAGAACCCTTTAAGTTTATGAATTTATAAATTAAATAAAAAATCAACATAAAGATCTGGACATACTGTAATCATTACCTAAGTAAGTACTAGTAAAGCAGAGTAAGTCTTTAGTTTAAGCTCAAGCAACTATCACTTTACCAGTGTTTGTGTATTGATGTGAAATCAGGTGGTAATAATAACAGTTGTAAAGGTAAGAGAATAATCAACACAAGCATATTTTATTAAAGGCATGTCTCCCGTATGTATGTTTAATAACAATTCTGATGTCCTTGTATTTTTCAATTTATTTTGTTTAGTTACACATTTCTGAGAAATAGTAAACAAATCTGTATCAGATATAGCTCTGTTCTAAGTATAACTGAGTATTTGATGCTTTTCAATCATTAAACACTGAACATAGCCTATTATCACAGGTCTATATAATTTATTGATTCATTCTGGGTATGTTTTGTCTACTCTTAAAATTAAATATGAATTTCTTTATAGCATATAATTTTTATAAACCCAAAGAATTACTCAAATCAATTTTTAGAAACAATAGAACTTCTTCAACAATTTTGGCAGTTGTCCCCCCACCAAAAAAGAAGAAAATTCTAAATCTTAAACTGAATTTTAAATGGCCCCCAAAATTACTACATTGGATTACACAGCTAGGTTAAACTCAAGCAACTCTAATGCCATAATTGAGAGGTGTAACTATGAAAAGGTCATTCGGTTGTAAGGGTTCTATCTTCAGGAGTTGATTAAAACTATAATCATGAGGCGAGGTTAGTTGTCGTCATGATGTCTGGCCCAGGTTCCCCGTGGATAACACAGTAAGAAGTACCTTACCAGATATGAGCCCCTCAACCTTGGGCTTCTCACCTCCAGAACAATACGCAAATAATCTTTAAAAAAAATAAATTACCTAGACTCTAGTATTCTATTATAGCAATACTAGACAGATTGCAATACTTTTTTTGTATTTGTATTGCATGGTATTGAACCCAGGGTCTTATACATATTAAGCAAGCACTCTACTACTGAGTTACAGAGACATACCCTTTTGAAAGAAAACAGGGTATGCCAGCTAATCTGGCTACTTCTTGACCTCAGTAATGTAATCCAAAACTCCAATGCCAAGACTATTTATAAATGATGTGAACTTCAGCAGAGAAATTAGTATTATCTGTATATCCATATTGTGACAAGCATTAGTAGACGTTGCCACATTTAAATCTTATGATGACCAATAGAATGTGACAGCAAAGACTTCATTTATCTTTTTTATTTTATTATTTGTATGTGAGAGATACAGAGAGAGACAGAGAAAGAGACAGAAAATGTGTGTGTACATATGTGTGCATGTGTATGTGTGTATACTGAAGCATAAACTTCAGATGTTAAGCTCTAGCTTGGCTTTGGCCTTTTTTGCTCAAGGCTAGCACTCTACCTAAGCCACAGCTACAATTCCAGTTTTTGGTTTCACAGACTTCTCTGCCCAAGGATCCTCAGATCTCAGTCTCATAAGTAGCTAAGACTGTGGAATATGGGCACAAGTATGCAACTGTTTTGTCTTTTTTGCTATTATATTTTCAGAATCTAGACTCTAATAGGAAATATAGGTCACAATAAATATTTATTGAATAAATAAGTAAATAGAATTGCCTCATGTAGAAGGCACTCCCTCCCAATCTCCTCACTCTCCTTTCTGAGCAAGACTGGGGTTGGAACTCAGGGCCTCAAGCTGGCTATCAAGACACTCTCCCACTTGAACCACACCCCTAGCCCTCTCGGTCTCATTTATTTATTTGTTTGTTTTGCTGGTCCTGGGGCTTGAGCTCTGGGCTGGTATATGTTGTTCCTAGGCTCCTTCTGCTCAAGGCTAGCATTCTACCACTTGAGCCACTTCCAGCTTTTTCTATAATTAATTGGAGATCAAGTGTCTCACAGACTATCCTAACTGGGCTGGCTTCCAAAGGTGATTCCCAGATCTTGTCTCTTGAGTAGCTAAGATTACAGTTAGTCCCTTTTTAGAATGTAATAAAAAAAAAAAGCCTCAATGAGATAAGGTAACTTGGTCAGAATTTTACAGAAAGTATTATACCTATCCAAGATCTAACTGTTGTATTGTTATTATATATACACACAAACTTCAACATAATTCACACAGTTCTTTGTAATTGAACCTCCTTTTCTTGTTAAATGACTGACTGAAAATGTACTCCCTTCCTGACTTATATAACTGTAATAACTCTGTATAACACCTTCACAACAACAATAAATAAATATATATATATATATATATATATATATATATATATATATATATGACTGAGATTAAAAACTAACACCACACACTCGAATTCTTTCAAGCTTATTTGTAATCTCTTAGCTATCAGGGTTTTTATTTGTTTTTCTTTTCCTTTTTGTTTCTTTGCTAGTGTGTATGCATGCTAGGGGGATGTTAAGCTCAGAGCCTGGATGTTGTCCCTAAGCTTTTTTGTTCAAGGCTAGTGCTCTACCACTTAAGCTACATCTCTTGGAAGCTTTTTGGTGGCTAATTGGAAATCAGAATCTCATGGACTCTCCTGCCCAGACTAGCTTTGAACCACAGTCCTCAGATCTCAGCCTCTTGAATAGCAAGGATTACAGGCTTATAAGCCATTAAATACTAGTTTTTTTTTTTTTTTTGGGGGGGGAGGGGGGTCCGGTCGTGGGGCCTGAACTCTGGGCCTGGGTGCTGTCCCTCAGCTCTTCAGCTCAAGGCTAGCACTCTACCACCTGAGCCACAGCGCCACTTCCGGCTTTTATTCTTTTTGCTTATGTGGTGCTGAGGAATCGAACCCAGGGCCTCATGCATGCAAGGCAAGCGCTCTACCACTGAGCCAACTTCCCAGCCCTGATACTAGTTTTTAAAGGATATACTTTCTTCAGTGTTTTAGGTGTTTCTTACTTTTGGTTCCCCTAAGTTGTCTTCATTTTATTATAAAATTCTATAGTGTCCTATATATATTTTGTTTGTTTGTTTTTTGCCAGTCCTGGGGCTTGAACTCAGGGCCTGGGCACTGTCCTTGAGCTCCTTTTGCTCAAGGCTAGCACTCCTGCCCTTGAGCCACAGCACCACTTCTGGCTTTCTCTGTGTATGTGGTACTGAGGAATCGAACCGGCTTCATGCATGTGAGACAAGCGCTCTACCACTAAGCTACATTCCCAGCCCTATAGTGTCCTATATTCATTATCACAATAACAATGATATTGTATTAAAGGAATAGAATAGTCAAGAAAAGGAACAGCAGAGCTTAGAGTACTTAGATTTACATTCTGGCTCTTCCATTTACTTGCTGTAACTTGACTGGTCAAGTTACTTAATTTCTCTATGTCTCAGGTTATCTGTAAAATAGAAAACTATCTCTTATTGTTATGAAGATAGAATAAATTCTAAAATTATTAAAATACTGTCTGGCATAGGTAAGCTCTACCTTAATGCCTGCCAACATTGAAAACATTATAATTTATAAATGTCACACCTAGATTGTGTTTTTCATTGTTGTAGCTCCATTGACTTGCATAAAGTCATACCTATAAACTCTGCTATATATGGTTAATTTTATGTTTAAACTTCATAGTATTATAGGGCGTGCACATAGTGGTCCAGAAATTATTCTGAATGTCTATAAAGAATTTCTGGATAAAATTAAAATTAGTATTTGAGGGTTTTCTTATGAGAATTTCATGATCAAACTTTTGTTCCAGAAAAACCACTCCACCAGTAATGTAGTGGAATGGTGGTGAGCCAATGGGCAATGAAATCACAAATTTACTGTAGAAAACTGAGGTGACAAGACTTTTCTTTTGGCACTATAGTAGATTAGTGAAGAATAGGCTGTAGGAAGATTGCTATGACTTGATGAACAAGTATATATATTTATAAAGAATTAGGAAAAATACGTATCAAATCAGAAGTGTGGAGATGGTACAGCCAAAATGAAACTTAAGAAGGAGTAGGAGGAGATGAGCAGAGAAAAATAGGATCATTCAGACTCATGCTTCTGGAATGTGGAATATCCAAATGAAGATGAACTAAGGCAAATAGCAAGAGACCTAGGCAATAAAGATTTATGTGATACCTTCATATGGAGGTAGCAGAAACTGTTATTATATATGAGAATTCCTATAAATGATATGTGGCACAAGAAGAAAGCAATCCTGAGAATAGGATCCAGGGAACACAGGCTGATGGAGGAAATAACTCTAGTATAAAGTAAGTAGAGGTAAAGATGGTTCTAAAACACACTAGTAATACTTATTGTTGAAGCTGAATAATGGGTACAAAGGAATGCTCTGTCTTATAAATTAGCTTCATATTTTGGTATGTGTTTGAAGGAGGACAAGAGAACCTCTGAAAGGAGAAAGAGAATTAAATGCCCAATTACTTTAGTTGTATGAAGTAAAACAGGGTCCAAGACCATTCCAGTGTGTAGGGCAAGAACTGTTCAGGTAAAGCAAAAGTGTTGTTTCACTGGTGTGAGGAAAAGAAATAACAGGGAAGTAAGAAAATAGGTAGTTTACCGAATCTATGTATAAAGGAAAGTATTGAGAGGGAGATAAAGGCTTTGGTGATTTTGTTTTTAGATGGTAGAACACCGAGAAGAAGTACAGAAGTTGATATTAAAAGAAAACAAAGATGAGTAGATACAGAATCAAAACAAAAGAAAGAATATACAATCTTGCTCCACCTTTGAGACCAAAGAGAGTTGGAGGAGGCCAAGACTCAGAATACCAATTTTTAGTCCTTGATAAAGTATTTCTAAGTCAGTGAGCTTGTTGAGAAGAGGTCAGAGGGAAGCAGAGAAATTAAGCCAAGATCAAAAGAAAAGAGGATGCAAAAGACTTAGCAAAATGTCTGTGCAGAGATCTCTGTGGAGATATCATGTGGTGAAGTAAAGAAGCCTGCAGTCTTGATCAAAGACATCAAGTTGATATGAATTTTAAATTAGTTCTTAATCATTGTCTGGATTCAAAGCAGAGGAATACTGGCACGGCAAATATAACATGACAAAGAAAAAATTCTCTGTGGAAAAAGAGGCTTTAGGGGGAAACATTTTGCTATGTCTAATTACAAAAAAAAAAAAAAAAAAAAGGATTAAAAAATTAACTAGAAACTTCTGGATAAACCTTAACAGAGAAAAATGAGAAGACCTACCTGAAAGAATTTCAGTTAAAATCAAAATATTGCCTTTTTACACATGCATTTTTCCAGAGATAAATACACATAAAACCTACATATCCAGAGCAAATACATAACCATTTGCTCTTTGTTTAAAAAACAAAAACACAATGAAGGTGGTTTGGAGATAGAACAAAGGTGGCATTGGAGATAATTTTAAAAAATCATTTTGAAAGTAGAACAGAAAGAACTTTTTTATATTAATACAGTTTAGCAGAAAGACCTTTTAGGACCCTGTGTGGTGGTGCACTGTAATTTCAGCACCCAGATGGCTGAGGCAAGAGGATCTTAGGTTCTAGGCTGGTCTGTGCTACAAAGCAAACCCTGCATTAAAAAAAAGTGAGGTGCTGGGAAGGTGGCTCAGTGGTAGAGTGCTTGCCTTGCATGCATGAGGCCCTGGGTTCCATTCCTCAGCACCACATAAGCAGAAAAAGCCAGAAGTGAAGCTGTGGCTCTAGTGGTAAACTGCTAGCCTTCAGCTGAAGAGCTGAGGGACAGTGCTCAGGCCCAGAGTTCAGGCCCCACGACCAACCACCCCCACCCAAAAAATGATTCTCCCTTCTCTCTCTCTTCCCTGCCCCTCACCTTTCTTTCTCTCTCTCTTTCTCTCTTTCTCTCTCTCTCTCTCTCTCTCTGTGCCCATACTGGGACTTGAAGTCAGGGTCAGTCTGTGTGCTGCTGTCTCTTAATGTTTTGTTCAAGGCTAGAGGTCTACGAGTTGAGCCAAAGATCCACTTCTGGATTTTTGGAAAGTAATTGGAGGTAAGAGTCTCACAGACTTTCTTGCCAAGACTAGCTTCAAACCACTTACTTTAAAATATAAGCAAATTAACCTTCTATAATAAATTCCCTCTGATCAGTATAATAAACATAATAAACCTAATAAACAACATGAAATTATTTTTAAATTACCTAGCTACTATTTTATCAACCAAAATAATAATTAAATAGTCACCAATTGTTCTTACTTTAGAAAACAAATGTGAAGGAAGAAGGAAGTGTAACAAAAGGAGCATATCTGATTAAAGTATATTATATGCATGCATAAAGATCACAATAAAATCTCTTTGTACAATATACACTAATAAAAACAGACAATAAACTTTCAAAAGAAAACACACAGCAATTGAAAAAGGAAACTCATTGAAAAAATATGTTTTTCCAAAGAGATTGATGCCACCATAGAAATATCAACTTAGGTAGGCACTCGCCTATAAATTACAGGCCCATGACTGTAATCCTAGCTACTCAGAGGCTGAGATTTGAGGATCAAAGGCAGCCCAGGAAGCAACAACTACTCATAGAAAAAGCTGGAAGTGGCACTGTGGCTCAAAATGGTAGAGCGGTAGCCTTGAGCAAAAGGAGTTCAGCCCTGTCCTAAATCAGCACAGCTAGAAATTGGGAGGAAAACCCTAAGTAGCCCCTCCTCCCTTGAGAAAAAACAAGACTGGACAATGTTTCCCTATGTCACTATTTTCTGGGGGAAAACTCAATATTGGGAGTAGTTTAAGACTCTTAACTTAGAGTGCTGACTGAACTGTCTAGAAGCCACAGTAAAAACAGTTTAGCAGCTTGTTGCAGCCACAGGACCTAGAATACTAGAGGGAGCAAGAAAGTTAAAGTTTCTAAAAGAAAAACCAAACAAACCTCTCTAATTGAATAATTACATACTAAAGATACAATTCACAAAAAGCTTTAAAAGGGCCAAGATCTCTTAAACTTACCCAAATTGATGAACATAGTATATAACAACTTGGCCAGGTGATTATTTTTTCCAGTTTAAAAATCACAGCAAAACATAACAAGGCATACAGAGAAATAGGGAACTAAGACCCAATTAATTGAAATAAATAAAAATCTAGAAACCAGCCCTAAAAAATGAAGATCTAACAAAGAATTTAAAATTGTTTTCAGCCATAAGAAAACAGAGATAAGTAAACAAATTGTTTAACACAAAATGGGTAGTAGGACAGATGGATGATACATGTACACACAAACACAGACACATATATACATACATATATTAATCTAGAATAAAGGCATTCCCCCACAAATACACAGTATAGTTAATAAAAATCAGTATTTAACAATGTTCAATTCCTAATGAATTATATATTGCTAATACGCAGAAGTACAACCAAGTTTTGCATATTGTATCTAACTGCACACATAAAATATATAATCTGAATTGTTAATCGAAGAATAGTAAGTTGCATGTTAAGCCTATATTCAGTAATCTTATAACATAACTTTATTAGCCCTAGTACAATTTGGACATTCTACTAGATTTTCCACATAGGTGATCATGTCACATATAAAGAAATTTTACTTGTTTCATTTCCATTTGAAAGTCTTGTTTCCTTTTCTTGCCTGTGTACTAGCTAAAACAATGTGAAATAGTAGTCATGACAGCAAAAGAAATCCTCTAAAATCTCTGATTTTTTGTTTTTATCATATACGATTTTCATATACGTTCATTTTCTTTCAGACGCCTTTTATCTGGTGAAAAAGCTTCCTTTTAACTTTGCTGAGAATTTTCATCAGGAATGAATACTAGATGCTGACAAATGCTTCTCTTCCATGACTTGACCTGATAATACTCTCTTTTATAGTTAATTAGGCTTTCTTTTCCAAGTAGCCTTCTATTAACACCTCATTTGGTCCTCCATATTTTTTAATATTAATTATTATTTAATATCAATATATTTCATATCTTAGTCTTTACATAGCATTCTAGAGAATTTCATCAGTTTTGCCTATACTTCTTTCTACAGTTTTATATAATTTGCCATGATATGCAACTAATCTGTTGATTTGTTTGTTTTTATGGTAATCAGGGGCTCCAGCTTACACTCTATTTCAACCACATCCAGGCCTTTTTGTTTTACTTTGTTTTTTAGCTGGGATTACAGGTATGCTGCCACACCCAGCAATCTACTGACTCTTTTATTTCAATTATTTTACCTTTTTTCTAAATGTTCGCTTTGGCACTTTATAAATATTACCTGATACTTTCTTCAGTCACTTGTTTCCCATATTTATATCATTTCAATATTTTTCATACAGAAGGTATTTTAAAATCTTTGGCTATTTTAAAGTTTTAGATCAGTTTTTTGTTTATTTTTAATATTATTTTAATATTTTGTTAGCTTGAATTAGCTATACAGAAGGGAATTTCACTCTTACATTTCCCAATGTTTATAATATGCTCCAATCAATCTTACTCCCTATATCACTCCCTTCCTTGAGAAGAGTCTAAAATTGATTTTGCATGCTTTTATTTTTCCTGCTGACTCTTACTCATAACTTTCAATTTAAAGGATGAGTGATTTTTTTCATTGTGATTTCCTACTGCCTAACCATGATACCTGGAGCAGTTTTGTGGCTATAAACCAGAAATGTATTTCTTTAAAAAGGATATGCATATGTATTTCATGGGAGTAGGGATATAAAGGTACAGTTAATAACAAGACTACATTCATTCCACTGTTACACACCTTGGTTTAATATAAGACTTCTTTTAATGGATAGTTCTGGGGATTTAACTCAGGCCTGGAGGATTAATTCAAGACTCTTAGGCTCATTCTTCCACTTTGTAGAATCCTAAACCTTAAGAATGCTGATCTCATATTTGATATGGACATTTGACCCCAGCAGAATACCATCTTTTGCACTCATAACTCACAAATACTCACTAAAGTTTTAACTATTTTATTAGTATATGTGTATGGTGCTCAGAGATTCTCTTTCATTTGGCATGCTTGATAACTGATTAAAAATTATGTTTGTTGTACTGGGCACCAGTGGCTCATACCTATAATCTGGGCTAATCAGGAGGCTGAGATCTCAGGACTGTGGTCTGAAGTCAACCCAGGAAGGAAAAAGCCCCCTGAGATACTCTTATCTCCAACTATGCTAGAAATCAAACTGTGGCTCAAGTGGTAGAGCATCAGTCTGGAATGAAAAACCTAAGGGACAGAGCCCAGGACCCGAGTTTAAGCCCTAGTATTTGCTCACATACACACAGAAAAAATTATTTTTGTCTAATATATCTACAACATGTTTGTACTATAAAAGTACTATAATAAGGTCTTTAAGACTGTCTCCAGATAGTCTTTACAGATGAAGGATATTTACTGATAATATTTTATTTAAAAATCCAACAGATATATCTCCAACAGATATATCTTTACAGATGAAGGATATTTGCTGATAATATTTTATTTAAAAATCCAACAGATATATCTCTATTCAATTTTTGTATTTTATTGTAAAGATGCTGTACAGAGGAGTTACAGTTACATGAGTAAGGTAATGAGCACATTTCTTGTAGAGCATTATTACCCCTTCCTTTTTCTCCTAATATCCCTTCCCTCCTATTCAATATTTTAATCAAATTATATGTCATAGAAAGATGAGTTGAATATTTTACTCATGATATTCGAAAGACTCCAAATTTGGGTGCTCTGAAAGTTTTCTAATTAGAGTTTCTAATGATATTATCAAATTACTTGATATCTAAAAGGGCAAAACACGTTCTTTCTCATATTTAAAATTCTCATTAGTAGTATAGCTATTCAAAACGCTGAACACATTCCAAATTTAGCTTGACGCTTCCTACACACATGATTACAAGATTCTGCTCAAATAAAAATTGCTGGCTTAGAAAATGAAAGTATCATATTTGCACTCCCACATGCAGCTAAACTGGTTTAGTTCTACAGATGAAAACCCACAACCTGCTTTTCACTATGTGGTTTCTGAATAATTTGTCAATAATTTGCTAAGTCACTCTCAAATAAACTGCAATATATAGTACCAACAATTCTGCAGTGATGCTATAACTCTAGCTGGTTTTTAAAATTCCCAAAATTGAATGATTTATGTCTAATAATCACCTAAATGTTCAATTAAAACTGAAGTCATCCATTTATTCATTCATGGAAGCCATAGAAAATATGATACTGAAAGAGAGCATTCAAAATAAAAATATTATAAGGAATATGAATTTGAAAGTATGATTGTATCTTGCAAACGGTGTTAACTAAAGCAGAGACTAATTTTACAAGTTATCTACAGCATTTATTAAGGAAAGTAGAATTAACTCAATTATAGCTTTCAAGTGGTTCTACATTTAAACTGAAATATTTCTAGAATTGATTTATTCTATACTAAACACATGTGTTCATTTGTTTTTGTTCATTTGCTAGAGAAGAGCTTTGAACTCAGAGCCTTGCACTTAACTTGTCTTTACTCTTCTGGTCCTAGACCACTTGAGCCACACCTCCAATCTGGCTTTTTTTTCCGGGTTAATTGGTGATAGAACTGAACTTTTCTGCCAGACTGGCCTTGCACTGAGTTCCATGGGTCTCAGCTCCTGAATAGCTAAGTTTATAGGTGTTAAAAACAGGCACCTGTACTACTATCTTCTTCCTCTTTTCTATTTTTATGTCTTCCTGTAGTACTATAAATCAAATCTAGGGCTTCATCAATAGTTGACAGGCACTCTATCAGTGAGCCACATCCCAAGTCCTATATTCTAATACATTCTTTATCTAGACACCTACTAAAGAAAAAACACTCAAAATGCTAACTAATGAAACATTACAGAAACTATTAGTAGGTAGGATTATTTTGTCCTTAATAATTTAAAGTAAACTCAAATGTTCATTTTTTTTCCAGAGAAAAGACTGATAAATGATGATAATTGTGAAATAGTTCACAGAATACAAGTAAGAAAAATCATTTCAACTATTTTTATTGCATTATAAGGTGTAGCTCAAATGGTAGAACACATTTTTAAATTGAAAAAGCTAGGCTTGAGCAACAGTCCAAACCCAATTACCGGCACTAACGAACTGATTAACTAAATATATAAATAGACGAATTATTTACCACATTATTTTACCTCATTCTCTAATAAAATTTTCAAAGACATTACAATCACTTATATGACAGAAAATGAAAAGTTAATAGTGCATTTCAAAATCTAGTTTATAAACCTGTTTATATAACAAGAAAAGCTTAAAACTGTCAATATATTTCCCTATTGACATTTGATATGCACCTACCCTATAGATGCTCAAATAAAAATTAAAATTAAAAAATTAAAAATAAGAAAACCTGACATACAGCATCCTGTATTCATAAGAAATATATAAAATCCATCATTTAAACATACCTTAACTATTTCATCAATGAAACAAATGTGTGAAACAGGATCTCTCTTCTTAGTTAATACTTTCTGTAGATGTTGTACCTAAAAGGTAGTTGAAGGAAAAAGCAAGAGATAATAAAGCTTAGGTTCTAGAAAAAGCAAGGTGCTTTTAATTCACAATTACTATTACTATTAATTATTAAGTTAAACCATAAGTAGCATTACTACTATCTAGTACAAATAAACATATTTGTACAGGAAAGGTAATGACATGATATATGCTTTACATATAATCAGCTACCAGAAATGCTGTGAATATTCAGAGACTTAAAATAATTTGCCCCCAATCACACAACTAAGAATAACCAGGAGTCAATTTATAATTCATATTCTTTCTAATCCTCTGATATAGTTACCTGTCCACAAGCAGCACAAATATGATCCATTAGTTTCTCCATATTGGTCCAGAGGGAAGCTCGAAAAGCTGCAGTATTTCCTGGGGTTGGCATGGTAGATCGTCCAGGACCCCCTGGTTAAATAAAAAAGTAACATAACAAATAAAAAGTTTCCAATTAGGAATAGTGGCTCACTCCTATAATCCTAGCTACTCAAGAGATATTCAGCAGAAGATGTCTCAGTTCAAGGCCAACTAGGATAACACGTCCCCAAGACTTCATCTATATTAGTAAGCTGGGTATTGGAGGTGGGTGCTTGTTATTCTAGTTACATGGGAGGCCATAGATAGGAATATAGAAAGCTCAGGCTGACCTAGGTTAAAGTCCACAACCATACCTAAAAAACAACAAAGGCAAAAAGGGCCAGCGCATAGCTCATGCAGTAAAGTACCCGCTTAGCAAATGTAAGGTCCTAAGTTAAAACCATAATACCACCCCCTCCCCAAAAAAAACCCACAAATAGCCTAAATATAACAAAATGTTACAAAAAGCATATAGAAGCAAAAAAAAAGGTTATTCTTAAGAAAGAGAAATATTTTGAACATCCATGAAAGAGCCAGTTACTTATATATGAGATAAAAATCTGATTAGTCTCAGAATACTCTAAGACTAAAATCTAGAGGTCAGTAATGCAATGTTTTATATTAGAGGGAAATTTCCTATTACCTTGGACTCATCTTTCACGTGGCAGGACATAAAATTCTTTCTTTCTTTGCCTTTATGCCTGAACTCAAGGCCTCAAGCTCTAGCTTGGATTTTGTTTTGTGTGCGTGTGCATGTGTGTGTTTTGTTTTTGTTCAAGGCTGGTATTCTGCAGTTGAACCACACCTCTAGGGGTTCACTACATAAGCAGTCCAACCTCATTAGTAGATTCCTTCATGATTACGGTATATTTTAATAAAACATAAACAGCTTCCTTCTGTTCTTAGTCATATTTCCCTTGGTCTATCTCCACGGCAGATGGCATCTTAAGTCTGATGATTATCATTCCATGTATGTATACATTTTTATTACACATAGACCATAATCATATATTAACATGTACAAAATAGTGTTTTATTCTTAGCTTTAGATATGATATCATAATGTATCTTTCTGCAATTTACTTCCTCTAGTTTATTAACATGTCCTCAGCTTATAATAAGCTTGGATATCCATTTTTCTACCCAAACAAATGTCATTTTCACTAGTACACACAATAGTGTAAAATAAATGTTTATGGGGCATATTTTTATAAAAGAAATAATAAAATATAAGGAATAGGCAAATTTAACCTTACAGATCAAATTGAAAAACTTGAAAGTTTACATATAAATGTTTCTGCTTTCATCTAGCACTCAGTTCTTACATTTTGCCAGATGCTGAGAAATAGTACCTTAATTAGGTTGTATTTTAATTTGTAATTCATGCTCTAAAAAGAGGCTGAACATCTTTCACATGTTGAATCAGTATGCTCTCCTGTGTTTTGCCTGTTCATAGTTTTTAATCTTTCTTTTTTTAAAAACATAGGGGCTTGATGCATAGCTCAGATCTGCCTTGAATTCACAATCCTCCTAACTTAGCCCCATGAATACTGGGATTATAAACATGTACTACCATGCATAACTGTCTTTATCCATTTTTCCCTTGAACTGTTTTATCTTTTCTTTACTGCATTATAGGCTTTTCTGTTCATACATGTAAGATAACATTTTTTTCTTTTAAAATTGAATCATTATGTATTTTAAATTTTTGTGGGTTTTTTTAGTTTTGTTTTTTTGGGGGGGAGGGGAGGCTTGCGGTTGTGGGGCCTGAACTCTGGGCCTGGGCGCTCTACAGCTCAAGGCTAGCACTCTACCACTTGAGCCATAGTGCCACTTCTGGCTTTTTCTGCTTATGTGGTACTGAGGAATGGAACCCAGGGCCTCATGCATGCAAGGCAAGCACTCTACCACTGAGCCACCTTCCCAGCCCAATGTATTTTAAAATTTTGAAGCAACCTTACATCTGTAGAAAATCTGGAAGTATGATTTTAAAACTTCCCTGAAAATAAGTCATTAACCTAATGTTCCTTCATTCTTAGAGTACTTTAATGTATATTTCCAACAAATTCTCAATAAATTCAAAATAGCCAATCAAGATGAGAAAATTCATATTCACTATCCAGTAATATTGAATAAATAAAATAATGATTATTCTTTTTAAAACTAAGAAGGGACTGATGCTTAAGGTTTCTACATTAAATCATGGTATCCACTCCTCAAAAGAAGATAATAAGGCAGCTTTAAACTCTTTATTCTTTCAACAAAAGAGCCCCACATTAAAATTGACAGCATGTGAATAATTGCTTTTATTTTCCCCCCTATTCTTGACAACACAAGAGGGAATGAGATTAAACAGCTCCTGGAAATTTAGACATGAGATCAAACTTTCTGAGAATAATTGCTGGGAAAAGTTGAGTGTGAAATCTTCTCTGGTGATTTCTTTTCAAAGAGCTCCTTCAGGAATAGTCTTAATATGAATCTACTCAAAGGCTAGAGCTAACCTGAGAAAATCTCCTTGGGACATAAGATTCTTTTATCTCTTTTTATCTTATGCAACTTATTTCTGAGTTACAGATACTTAGTATTACTTAATGTCACATTTTCATAGTAAATAAAAAGATAATAAATGTTTGCAAATCTCTTTGTATTAAACACGTATTAGGAACTGTCGTTTGTTCTACATGAGTTATTTTTTTCTCCACAACAACTCTGATACTTATAGAGTCTCAAAACAGGAAGAGAATACAAGGAGAGAAAAACTAAACACAATAAACATACATAACAATTTGAAATTTTTCTGCACACTGACAAAAGAAAATGGAGAAATAGAGCTCAACAAAAAAATGGAGAGTCAATGTAAATTTGTTTGTGTTTAACCATAAGAAGACAGAATAAGACAAGTGACTCTGATGGAAGAGATGCAAAGAAGGAAAAATTGTCAGTGCAGAAAGAAGGCATCTGTTAAAGCAATACCCTGGAGTATTAGAATCAAATACACAAGTACAGTACTCTTTGCTAGGAAAATAGAAAGAGTATCAGGGGAAAAACGGAAGGATGGAATTATAACAGTTAAGGGAGAGGTGCACATGGTTAGTATATGGCTTTTCCTATCTTCTATATAGAAGTTTTTTGTGTATGTGAATGGCATTATTAAGTGTCTTGGTAGGAAAAAGGTGAACTCTGCTAATGCAAGGCTATTCCTCTCCTTCTACAATGTCTCTTCCTTACCCACTTTACTCTGCCACAGATGTAATGTTCCCAAAGGTTTTATCAGCTTCTATTTCCTTGGTCATTATTCCCATTACTCTTTTTGAATATGAGAACTACCACAAGGAAAAGTCCAGAGGCTATAATAGAAATGGCATTTCTGAAAAAAAAAATCTTTCCCAATAAAAGGGATATGGGAGGGAAGATAAGGATTTTAGAAAAATACATGTTTTTTGGGGGGGATGGGGAAGCTGGATGTTTCTGCATCTGTTTCTTCTCAAGTAAATGATGCTACAGTTTACACATCTTTATCTAGAAGTTCTGAATATATCAACTGGCCAAATCAACTCACAGATTATATAAAAAATATAAATAAATTCTGAAACAATTTCTTCTCTCATTTTCTGTCTACTAAAAAATGAGTCATTAGACTGCTTTGAAACATGAGTGTTTCATATACTATTCAAAGGATTTTTCAGTTATAAATAAATAAAGAAGATAAATATAAACCATATCCATACCTCTGACAGCTGACTGGGAAGGCTGAGTCAAAACTTTGATGTCTAATGCAGTGTTGATATTCTCTTCTAAAGTAGCACAATATCCATCCACGACACTGGTAATAGTATCCTTCAAAGTTCCAAGATTATAGAAAACCTGAAGAGCTGTTCCCACTTGAGTGGGATTCTTTAAAAGAAAGAAAGAAAGAAAGAAAGAAAGGTGAGGTAGAAACATATAAGGAGGAAACAAACAAAATCAATTCAAATCTATAACTTCAACTGGTATGTCAGCAGCTAATATCATTATTTCTAAATTATCAAAGACAACAACAAAGATCATTTGGAACAAATACTTTTAATCATTATTTACTTCATAAAAGACAAAATTAAATACTATGCCTGTAATTCCCCCTCTTTCTCTCTTTTCCCTTTATTTTCCTTCTTTAGAGAATAACAACTTTAAAAGTCTGTTGTATGATATTAAAATCCCCACATGGCTCCCCATAAGGGGAATATATGTATGAATTCTATGGAGTTCACTGAGGGCTGAGATATAAAGAATGATACAATTTTTTATATTTCATTCATTCACTAATTCAAACTAGAAATATTTATATAGTGCCTACTGTGTTTAGATCATAGTTCAGAGTGCTAGACTAAATTAAATCTCTGCCATCATGGTGCTTCTATTTACTATGAAATACATAAACTAGATTATCATATTGTGACAGAGAGTAAGAAAAAGTGACACAGAGTAAGAGTAGGAATGAGAGTTTATTAGAGAAAGAGGAGTAAGAGAATGAATGGTTTTGGAAGGTGATACTTAAAGAGAACTTTATATTTTTTGTGAGAAGGACGCTAAAGAGGGTATAAGAAATCACTGATCTCTGTATAGTTATTATATTAGGAAAAGTACTTGGATAGGTATGTGTTTCATATGCTGGTTAAACTGTAGAAGGCCATGATAGTATCCACAACAGAGAGAAGCAGAGAATGGAGTGAAATGAGGAAGGGAAGCTACCAATTATCACAATAATTCCAGTGTTCTTAATTAGATTTGTTGTTTAGTAAAAGACTAAATCAACAGATACACGCTACTACAACAACATACATGACCAAATAGCTAAAATTCTACATTCATTCATGACTCAGTGCCTCAGATACAAATATAGTCACGCACCATTGTCTCACATCTGTGATCCTAGCTACTCAGGAAGCTGAGATCTGAGAATCACAGTTTGAAGCTAGCCAACAGAGGAAAGAAAGCCCATGAGCTCTTACCTCCAATTTAGCTACCAAAACACCAGAAGTGGAGCTAAAGCTCAAATAATAGAGTGCTAGCCTTAACCACAAAAAGCTCAGGGACAGTGTCCAGGCCTTGAGTTCAAATCCCAGGCCTGGCACATGCACACATACATACATGTATGCTCAAGCACATACACACCGTTAAATTATTTCACTAAATTGCTTTCTAGACTGTCTATAAACAAGGATATTTCAAATCTATTTGCTAGTATTTTAGAATATTAGTAGATACACTACATATTACACACACACTTAAATTATTTCATTAAACTTTTCTAGACTGTCTATAAACATAAGGATATTTCAAATCTATTTTCTAGTATTTTAGAATATTAGTAGACATACTACATACTATACATACACTTAAATTATATCAGTAAACTGTTTACTAGACTGTCTATAAACATAAAGCTATTTAAAAATCTATTTGCTAGGATTTTAAAGTATCAGTAAATATACTACATATTACCCCCTGCCCCTCCTGGACTGGGTACCAGGCTCATGCAAAGGAGACTGAGACTTAAAGGATTGTGGTTTGAAGCCAGTCCTGGGAAGGAAAGTGCATGAGACTCCAAGCTAGCACCAGAGCCTTGAGTTCATCACACCCCATCCCCTCCAACGGACAGATGGGAAGAAAAGTGAATAGACAAAATATTTTACATACATGTGCGAATATATAATAAGGTTTGGGAAGGGGAGAATGCAGAAATGATGGAGGAAGGAAGGAAGCAAGGAAGGAAGGAAGGAAGCATGGAAGGAAGCATGGAAGGAAGCATGGAAGGAAGGAAGGAAGGAAGGAAGGAAGGAAGGAAGGAAGGAAGGAAGGAAGGAAGGAAGGAAGGAAGGAAGCAAGGAAGGAAGGAAGGAAGGAAGGAAGGAAGGGAAGGGAAGGAAGGAGAGAGGGAAGGAGGGAGGGAGGGAGGGAGGGAGGGAGGGAGGGTGAGGAGGAGAGGGGTGGGAAAAGGGAAAGGGAGAGGGAAAGGGAGAGGGAGAGGAAGGAATAAGAGGAAATGAGGTTGATGAATAACAATTCTCAATTGAGATTTATTTTTATTAAGCAAGAAAAAGAAGCAAATAAATATTATTTCTATTAAAAATAATCAAAATATATTTTATTCATAAAGTGCTTTGTTAAATGGCAACTCCTTTGTACACTACTTTTAAGTAGTTAAGATAATTTTTAAAAATTTTTAAAATGTTCTAATAAAGGTCTGTGGCATAGATTAAGTAGTACAGTGCCTGCATAAGTAAGTGTGATGCCTTCAAACTCTAATACCATAAAAAAGAGAAAGTAAGCTATTTCATATAGAATTATTAACTGAAAACATGGTATAATGTCTGTTTTTACTGTTGCTATCTTCGTTTTTTCCTTTTCCAAAGACGGATATTTGTGTGTGCATGTGTGTGTCTGTGTGTGTGTGTGCGTATACGTAAAACATTTTAACAGAGATTAAGAATCAAAATAGGGCAGCAGAAAAAGGAATTTCCCATATCACTATTCAAAAATATTCTTTATCCAAGAAAGCATCTGTGGAAAAATTTCAAAGAATAGCTATATCTTCTGAGGTAAATACATTTGTTGTTGTTGTTGTTGGTCATGAGGCTTGAACTCTGGGCCTGAGTGCTGTCCCTCAGCTCTTCAGCTCAAGGCGAGCGCTCTACCACTTGAGCTACAGCGGGTTTTCTGGTGGTTATTGGAGACAAGAGTTTCACAGACTTTCGTGCCCGGGCTGGCTTTGAACCATGATTCTCAGATCTCAGCCTCCTGAGTAGCTAGGATTACAGGCGTAAGCTACCGGTGCCCGGCTCATATTTTTAAATTATATTCATTGTCTTTACTATTCTTAAAGGACATGAAAAACATAGCTTCTCCATATACTGAATAATTTCAGTGTTTATTATGTGAAAGTACATTGTAATGTTTATGAGTTCATTAATTGAAAAACTTGTAAAGTCTTATTTCATATGAAAGATCTAGCTAAAATAAACCAGCTGTCATCATCATTTGGGGGGGGGGGGGGGGGGGGGAAGGGTTGTAGAGACAAAACTCAGAGCCTTGGCACTGTCCCTGAGCCTCTATATGCTCAAGGCATATAGAGTTAAGCCACAGCACCACCTTTGATTTTTGAGTGGTTAACTGGAGATAAGAGTCTCACAGGGACTTTTCTTCCTAAGCAGGCTTTGAACCTCAGATCTCAGCCTCCTGAGTAGTTAGGATTACAGGCATGAGCCACCAATGTCTGGCTAGTTAGCATCATTCTAATTTGCAAAATTAACTTCCAAAACACCTCAAAGTATGAACAAACATGTAATTATTTAAGAAGCATGTAGTATAAAATTATTCATAAGAACTGTAATTGACAATTCATAGGATTCTAGAGATAATTTTAAACTTTCTGATGAAAATAGCCACTTTCTCAATCAATGCCAATAATTCACACTCACAGCTTAATATAAATATATCAATTGTTAGTCAAGAGGTACAATTTATAGATTCATTTGAAATAAAATTCTTAAGAGTAACACGGGTATCTAAATTATATAAATATAACTATGAAATATAATAAAATGAACCTACTTTGATATATAAATTACATTGTTAAACCAAATATTATTAGTACCTATAAATTTCCTCTGGTCCCAAGCCTCACCTCTCCAAATATTATCACTATCATAATTATAATTTCTCCTGCTGCGAACTTGACATTATTTGGTGTCCAATTTCTTATGCTCATCTTATTCACAAAACTCTTCCATATTGTTACAGGTAGCAGAAGTTGATTCATTTTTATTGTCATCTTGTATTCCATTGTAGGAATTTATCTTACAATTTACTCATTCTACTGTCAACACAAAAAGTTGTTTCTACTTCTAGGAATTTCAATTAATGCTGTTGTGAACATTTTAGCAAAGAGTATTTAGTGGCCATGTATGCATATGCATTCATGCAGGGTAGAGTAGAATTATCGAAATATGAGATACTAATATGCTTAATTTTGTAGATACTGGCATTTTTCACACGTATAAAAAAATTAATGTCATACCAGACATACAGGCATTGTAGGTGTTCTATGAATTTGCCAAAAATTAATTAAAACAATCAGTTCCTTTAAATTTCCTTTTTCTTTTGGGAGAGCACTCTTGTTTTAATTAAGATATTATACTGGTATCACTGTGTCATTCCTATCTCAGGTTGAAAGCCATGTATATTTGACCACTGAAATTTTCAAAAGATACCCATTACCAGATTAAAGAACTTGCATTCTTAGTCTGCTACGAGAATTTTAATCACAGATTAGTATTTTTGCTGCACATATTTATAGGATCTTCCCCCACTTATTTAAGAAATTACATTGCACTTCTGAACTAAAGCTCAGTAAAGTTGAATTATCATTTTTAGATATTCCTGCTTATAATTTGCTTAGCATTTTTGTATCAATTTTGGTGAGAGTCAGCTAGTAATTTTCCTTCCTTATAATATCCTTATTTTGATATCAAAGTTATCCTGGCCTCATGAAATAAGTATGTTCCTTCTTTTTCTCAATTTTTGAATATAATGTATATAATACTGGTTTGTTTATTCTATAATTTTTGGAAGAATTAAGCCTGTGAATTTATCATTCCGTTAGATTTTTCTTAGAAGGAAGGTTTTTAATGATGAATGCTATTTTGGTAATTGAAGGAAAACTATTCAGACATCTATTTTCCTATTGCTATTTTTCACAAGGTGTTTTCCTAGAAATTTGTTGTTTTCATCTCAATTTTCAGATTTTATGTAAAGTTATACTTAATGCCATTTCATTATCTCTTCAGATTTGTTAGATATATTATTAGACCATTCTTCTTTTGTGTCTTTTCCCCCCTGCAATTTGGGGGCATTTAAACCTTTGATTTAGGAGTATTTAAAACTAATTTTATTTTGTTGATTTGAGTATTAGCTTTTGCTGCTTGTATTTCACAGGCTCTAGAGTCATATCTAGACCACATTCTAAACTCTAGCACTTAGTAGCCAAAACCAAGGGCAAATTATGTAACATCTTTGAAACTTAAAGCTTCCTCATCATCCTAAAGTAAAAATAGTAGAACTAAGCTATAGTTATATTACCCAGGCTAGTCTCAAACTTACAGGTTTAAGTGATCCTCATGCCTCAGCCTCCTGAGTAGGTGGGACTAATGGCATCCACTTCTATGCCAATCCAAAATACCTATCATAACTGATTAGCACTAGATAGAAAGAAAAGCTCAGTAAACACACTTATCTCAATCTGTTGGCAGCATGCTATAGTGGAAAGAACTTGGGCTTTAAAATTAGTCTAGGGATGGAAACCTAGCTCTGCTATATCAAGATAAGCTATATGACTTTAGGTAAAGATAAATTACTTTATCACTCCTGACTTTTTATTGTATTTATATAATTAATGTTTGTTTCATTATTAGTCTTTAAGATCCTAAGGAAAGGTGCTATACTTTTTTGTACACTTTTATACTCTTAAGTCTCTGGTCCAAGTGCTAGATCAATAGGTGTGCAAGAATTATTATTTGAATAAGTGAGTGAGAAAGCAAGTTACTATGATTTAGTTTCCTAATATAATCCTTATGAGATTATTAGAAAGAGTATGAGATATCACACTAGTAATACATGGTACTCCATATATTGATTCTCAGCTCATTTATTAATGTTCCCAAACTTTTTAAGAATTCTAAGACCCTGGCACCAGTGGTTCAGTGGTTCACTCTTGTAATTCTAGCTACTCAGGAGGCTGAGATATATGAGGATAGTGGTTCAACGCCAGCCCAAGCAGGAAAATCTGTGAGACTCATCCCTGATTAGCCACCAAAGAACTGAAAATGGAGATGTGGCTCAAGAGGTAGACATTAGCATAAGGAGTTCAAGCCCTACAACTAACAAAAGAAAAAGAAAGGAAGAAAGAAAGGAAGAAAGGAAGAAAGGAAGAAAGAAAGAAAGAAAGAAAGAAAGAAAGAAAGAAAGAGAGAGAGAGAAAGAGAAAGAAAGAGAGAGAGAGAGAGAGAGAGAAAGAAAGAGAGAGAGAGAGGGAGAAAGAGAGAGAGAGGGAGGGAGGGGGAGAGAGGGAGGGAGGGGGAGGGGAAGGGAGGAAAGGACGGAGGGAGGGAGGGAGGGAGGGAGGGAGGGAGGGAAAGTAAGAAAGGAAAGTAAGAAAGGGAAGCAAAGAAAGAAAATGGGTGCTGACTGACCACAGGAGGCTGAGATCTGAGGATCACAGTGAATTGTGCCAGCCTGAGCAGGAAAATCTGAGACTCTTATATCCAATTAAAGACCTAAAACTGGAAGTGAAACTGTAGATCAAAGAACACTGGCCTTGAGTAAAATACCTCAGGGACAGCACCCATGCTTACTTGAGCCCCAACAACAACAACAACAACAACAAAAAAGGAAGGAAGGAAGCAAGCAAGCAAGCAAAAGATAAGAATCTACTGTGTTTGTGAAATAAAGACCATGTCACACTTGAGGGGCTAAGGAAAAAGAAATTATAGTCAAAAGAAGGTAATTTGAGTGAGAAAACACATGGGATAGGAGGCAGAAGGTCTATCTAATAGCATTAATTACTATAAATGAAATACTTATATGATAAAATAAGAGGGGTGGCGGGAATCCTCAGAATTAGAGACATTCTGTAAATAGCATGGCTAAGAAACATGTCTTATTGTTAATTTTTAGTGAACACTGTTAAAATCTCAGCATGGTTGCCATTGATCTGAAGTTCAATATTGGGAAAACAGTACTTAAATTATCTTGTTGAACAAATAAATAGATAGACTAGCCCTTTCTAGCTAAAATGTACTTGCATTCCACAAATTATTCTTAAGTTTAAAATCTCTATGAACAGTGTCCAGTAAAAAATAATTTTTTTTCCTCACAGTCTAGGTCACTGTGATCTCTGTGTAGTTTGGTAGTTGAAATCAGCAGAGAATAGTTAATCAACTTTTTGCCTCACTTATTTGGCTCCCCACACTTTACTGCAAATCACAACTTTATCAGAATTTAAAGTAGTGAAATCATAAATTGTTCTTAGTAGGATCTTCTTTTTTGTCTTGCAAGTACTCCTGAAAAATACAATGTGAGTACTCTGAATCACTGCTCATGTGAAGCAGCCATTTTAAGCCAATTTTCTCAATGTTCCAGGAACAGCTCTATTACTACTACTACTTTGCTCCCTTATATTCCTAGCCAGCTTCCTCTCTTTACTACCAGACCCAGTCTTTGTATTCTATGCCATGGAGTCCATATTCAGTGCAATGTGCCATCCTGATAAGCAAAAAATTAGGATCCTCCAAAGAGACACTTTCTACTCCAGATAGCAATGTTAAATATATAAATATTGTGTCTAGCACTTAAAAGGGGCCTCATATCTTCTAGTTTTATTCTGTCATTATCAAATAGAGTACGTACTGGCAGTGCTATTTCAGTTAGGGAAATTAAGGTAACAAGGGAGTTGGTCACCTGCTGTTTAGTAACAGACCAAGTTTGGGGGATGGGCCCTTCACTTTTGTTTCTACACTATTCACATTACTTTAGATCCCCAGATACACCAATTTTTCTGGTGGGAAACAGATCCTAGCAAATATACAAGATCTCAAAAAAGGCAAACTAAAAATATTGCTCAAAAACTTCTAGAAAAAACTTTTCCCTAAAACAATAGCACCTTTCTCTTTAAATGAGATATTCAGTGTTCCAAGAATCATTTTTCTATAAAAGTCACTGTAACATTTAGTAAATTGATTCATATTTTTATGAAAATTTCCAATTTCAGTTATATAAATTTAAATACAAGATTACATTATAAGACTTGAAAAAATAATTTTATAAACAAAAATAGACTTCAGTCTCCTCAGAAGCATTTCAGAATATAACAATCATTTTATTTATTAAATTAAAACTCTTTAGCCTGATTGGACATAATTATGGTGCAATTTTTTTCTTCTTTAATCTTTATATAGCATTACATCAGAACATAATAAAATTCCATATACAATTCCAGAATTGTACTGTGGATTTTATATATATTCCAAAAAGTATTAGGTAATTATATATAAACCACATTTTACTTTCCCTCTATAAAATAAGTCTTTGAAAGTTATTCTTTTTCTTGAGTGTTTCATATAATATTTTAAAAAAAGGGGGAGGAGGAACAGGAGAGGAAAGGGAAAGGCTGAAAACAGAATATATGTTTTGTTGATGCTATTCTGTTAAAATGGTTAATGGGTCATTTTTTTTCCTTTTTTTTTTTTGTTTTTTGTTTTGTTTTGTTTTGTCCGGTCATTGGGCCTGAAGAACTCTGGGCCTGGGCACTATCCCTCACCTCTTCAGCTCAAGGCTAGTGCTCTACCACTCGAGCCATAGCGCCACTTCTGGCTTTTTCTGTTTATGTAGTGCTGAGGATTAGAACCCAAGGCCTCATGCATGCAAGGCAAGCACTCTACCACTGAGCCACCTTCCAGCCCTGGGTCATTTTTTTGGGGGGGGGGGTGGTCCAGTTGTGGGGCCTGAACTCTGGGCCTAGGTGCTGACCCTCAGCTTTTCAGCTCAAGGCTAGCACTCTACCACTTGAGCCACAGCGCCACTTCCGGCTTTTTTCTTTTTACTTACGTGGTGCTGAGGAATGGAACCCAGGCATGCAAGGCAAGCGCTCTACCATTGAGCCACCTTCCCAGCCCTCTGGGTCATTTTTTTGAAGTGATTTAGTTCACAAAGGTTTCTACCCTAAGATAAAGTCTTAGTGGAATTAAAAGGATTTTTACTTGAAGAAAAGCAAAGATGAAGATCTTCTCCCAATTTGTGGGTTTTCTATTGATCTTGTTATCTATGTCCTTTGCCATGTAGAAACTCTGCAATTTCATGCAATCCCATTTGTCCAACTTTTCTTTGATTTGTTGTGATTCTGGGTCTATATAAAGAAATTTTTGCCTGTGCCCAGGAGCCCTAAAGTTTCCCTTTTTCCTTCCTGTAATGTTTTCAGGGTGTCTGCTTTGACATCGAGGTCTTTGATCCATTTGGAGTTGATTCTGGTGCAGGGTGATGTATGGGGATCTAGCTTTAGTTTTCTACAGGTGTTTAACCAATTTTGCCAGCACCATTTACTGAAGAGGTTGTCTTTCTTCCATTCTATTAAGGGTCTCATATTTACAATATACTTAGAATTCAAAAAAACTAAATCCCCCAACAACAAATCCTCAAAGAAACAACTGCCCAATAAATAAGTGGGCTAAAGACTTCCAGAGAAATTTCTCTGAAGAGAAAATAAGAATGGCCAATAGACACATGAAGAAATGTTCAACCTCTTTAGCCATAAAAGAAATGCAAATTAAAACAACATTGAGATTCCACCTCACCCCAGTTAGAATGACTATAATCAAGAAATCTAATAACAACATATGCTGAAGGGGATGTAGCCAAAATTGGGAACTCTATTACATTGTTGGTAGGAGTGTAAACTTGTTGAACCACTTTGGAAAGCAGTATGGAGGTTCCTCAAAAGACTCCACATAGAGCTCTCTTATGACCCAGCAATCTCACTTTTGGGCATTTACCCAAATGATCACAAACAAGACCATACTAAAGCTACCAGCACAACTATGTTTATTGCATCATTATTTACCACAGCTAAGATATGGAACCAACCCAGATGCTCCTCAGTAGATGAATGGATCAAGAAAATGTGGTATACACACACACACACACACACACACACACACACACACACACTGGAATTCTATGCCTCCATCAGAAAGAATGGCATCCCTATTTATTAGGAAATAGAAAGACTTGGAAAATATTATATTAAGTGAAGTAAGCCAAGCCCAAAGAAACATAGGTCCCATGGTTTCCCTTATTTGCAATAACGAGTATAAGTCGAGGACAAGCAAAAAAGGTCAAAAGCTATGTACATATGATCATATAAGATGATGGTAAGTGAAATGAACCCCAAGATAGGGACACAACTTGTTTTTCCTTTCTTGCTATTGTTTTTAATGTATCTAAAATGTACTATGTGAATTTTTTTTCTCTTGTATGTTCTTCCCCCCACAGTATAACCCCTGTTATCACTGTATTTGATGTTGGTGCCCTGCATCCTGTATATACATTTTTCTAATTTGGGGAGGGGAAGGGAAATAACAAAATGCTGAAACAAGGATACAGGTTGACCTATTGTAACAATGACATATAGGAGACACTATGTAGAAAATTAACTTTATAACTTGGGGAGGGGGAGAGAGGGAAAGTGGGGAGGGAAGGGATGGTAGGGGATAAACAAAGGAGGAGGTAACAATGCTCCATAGGAAATGTATTCATTCCCTTAGTCATGTAACTGTAACATCTCTGTATACTATTTTTACAATAAAAAACATAAAAAAAGAAAAGCAAAGATGAATAAATTTTACTAACAAATTTACTAGTGAGAATGTTTCAGAACTGAGGTATTTCTTCAAGTTGGAAATATTCATTTCAGATTCAGTTAAATAAAACAAGAAATTAGGAACCTTAGAATCATATTAAAATGAGAAAAGAGAAGGGAGGAAGGAAAAGAGAAGGAAGAGAGAAAGCGGGAATAATGTGAATGGTTGAGAAGAAAGGAAAAAGGGAGAAAGGAACAGAGGTAAAGGAAGAGTAGAAAAGAGAGAAGTGAGTGGTTTGTTGCCAATTTATTTAGCTTCCCCAAATACATGGACATTATAATTAGAAAAAGGTAAGGACAACTGAAGCAAATATTCTGAATAGCTTTCACTAAACACAACACTTATTGTCAAAAAATTATAAGGCTTCTCTTTTAAAATAAAAGGATATGTATCTAGGAGTCTTCAGATAATCCAGCTAGTCTGGGGATAGAAGCGGGGGAAAATCAATAAAAGTAGTCTGATATTCAGAAAAAAAGGGAAGCTCCTAAAAATCACAGTACTTTAATAATACACAAGTAATCACACATGTCTCATACTTAAATTATGAAAAATACCTTTTATAAATTCACATCGCTCTATACATAACAAGCCAGATGCTCTAGCAGGATGCACATACCTGATACTTTTTTCTGGAATTGCTGTATGCCTAGAAGACTGAACAATTAACAAAGTTCTATGTGAGATTGCAAGTACTAAAGGAAGGGAGAATCTCATTAAATAAAGTAATTTCAAAGCAAGTATTACATTAGCTACCTTGGTTGTAATTCAATGTATGAGTAGCTTTTCAGATTAAGCAAAATGCAACCCATTAATGCTTGATATATATTTCTCAACTAACCTAATAGGATTATTTTAGAACATGTTAACAATCAACAGTCAACAGTGCAAAACCCAAATGAATTTAAGACATTAAGAAGGACATCTAATAGCATAATATGATTTTATCAACAAGAAATCAACTTGATTCCATTACTTAGTTTGAAGGGAGGCAGAATTAAGGAAGTGAATATATAGAAAAGTAAGTAGAAAAATGTGAGAAAAAAGAAAATGGACAGGGAAAAACAAAGATGAGCATGGAATGAAAGAGGAAAGTTCTATACAAGAGAAACAACAAAGAAAGCTTTTAAAAAAATGAGGAAGAAAGGAAAGAGATGATTAAAATGGAAAGGAAAAAAGTCCTATTTTTCTTTTTTACAAATAACCCAAATAAATAAATCTACAGTTTGGCACTAAGTAAAAGCTGACATTATGTTCTATTTTTGAGATAGTGTCTATATAGCCCAAGTTGGTATCAATTCTTGCCTTAGCTTTACTTTTTTGAATGTTAGTATTATAGGTTTATGCATCCACACATGGTTTAAGTAAAAAATTTTTAAATGATATAAATATTTGGAATAATATTTCATCATATTATCATAAAATATTTTAAAGATACTAAATATATGTTTAATGATAAAATGCCTTTTAGGGGGGAACCATGAGTGAGAATGTGGAAATCTCCCATACCTTGATATTTTAACATAATAATAAAAGTTAAATAATAAATAGGGTTTTTTAAAAAACTAATTCAGTGAGCACTCTCTATCCATGGGTTCCACATCCATGGAAGCAACCAACTGCAGATCAACAATACTAAAAAAGACATTCCCCACTCCCATAAGGGAGAAAGTCATATGCAAGTAATAGAAATTTTATGTAAGAAGCCTAAAGAGTCTCATATTGAGATATTTGTTGAAGATTCTTTAGAAGAAATCTAAAGAATCTTCAATAGATACAAAGGATGAATATAAAATAACAATTCTAATTCATTCTGTACTTTACCAAAGATACTCCCTGTAAACATTATTAGCTTTGCCCACAAGCTGATTCATCCCTTTCCTCCCCTTCCTCTTCCCTGTCCCTTCTTCATGCCTTACAGTAAAAACCTCTATAATTGGCAACATGTACTACCAGAGTAATGCTCAGGAGTAAGCTAAATCACTGTTAGCAAATCTATTCCTCTTTGCCAAATATATGCTCTCCAGGTCCTCCTGACAGCTGGAATGACCATGTAACTCAGATGTAACCAATGAGATATAAGAACAGTTTTGTTAAAGCAATTTGGGGAAGCACTTCGTTACACTGCCATTTTAGCTGGCAGTGGCACTGATCAACCTCTCTACTCTGCACTGCCTAGAAATGTGACAGCTATTTTGTGAGATAAACAAAAGGACAGCACAGATGCTGAGTGAAAGCAGAGGAGGGAAGAAAATTGCTGAATAGCTGAAAGGGTGCTAGTACTACCTATATTCAGACACATTTCTGTGTAAGCCACTACTAATCTAGCTTAGTGCTACCATTCTGTCTCATCCACCACTAAGATGACTGAAATAAGGAAAAAACAAAAGAACAAATTCATCTACCACTGGTGTTACCCATTACAATAAATTACCCTGTAAACAGGCATAATGATGAAATTCTTAACTATTTAACCATTACTTTCAAAGGATACTGAGTTTAGAATAACAAAATAATCCTAGTTCTGACATGAGAATGTAAAAAATAAAATAACCACCTCAGAAAACTGATAGTCTTTTTAAAAGCTGTCAAAATAGGGTTGGGAGTATAGTTCAATGATAGCTAGTATGTACTTACTAACATTTGTGTGGCTGCAGTTCAATTTCCTTAAACAAAAAAGGGGGGGGAGGGGGGAGGAAGCCAGGTGCTGGTAGCTCACGCCTGTAATCTAGCTACTCAGGAGGCTGAGATATGAGGACTGAGGTTCAAAGCCAGCCCTGGCAGGAAAGTCCATGAAACTCTGATCTCCACTTAGAAAACTGGAAGTGGCATTGTGGCTCAAGTGGTAGAGTAGTAGAGTGCTAGCCTTGAGCTGAAGAGCTCATGTGACAGTGCCCAGGCCCTGAGTTCAAGCCCTATGACAGACAAGAAAAAAAAAGGGAAGGAAGAAAAGGGAAAAGAAAATAGGGAGGGAAGGAGAGAGGAAGGAAGGGAAGGGAGAACCTGTGTGTGTGTGAGAGACAGAGACAGAGACAGACATAGAGAGAGAGAGAGAGATAGAGATAGAGATAGAGAGAGAGAGAATGAAAGAGAGCATACCCATAACATTATTTACAAAATACCTAAGCATTTTTTGAGTATTCACGAACGTTTATTTAACACAATCTTAAACTGGAGATAAACTAAAGGCCTATATCAAGTGGTGAATGGATTATTATTTCAATAAAATGACTTATTAAACAAAAAAGGAATAGCCAAGCATTGTGGCACATTCCAATTATACCACATACTCAGGAAGTAGAGATAAGAAGATCTCAGTTCAAGGAATGAGGAAAGGAAGAATGAAATGAGGAGAGTAGGGGAACTAGCAATAACTGATATGAATCTTAGTATGTAACTTAATAAAGCCCAGATAAAAACAAGAACACTGTATGACTTCACTTATATAAATCCATGGAAAACACAAATTAGTCTGTAATAACCCAAAGTGGTTGCATGGGTATTCAATCATTTCCTGAATCACTGAAAAAAAAAATTTAGTTTTACTACTGTAATAGAAGTCCAAGTGTGTAAACTGAAAATTGTATAGAACTATTCAAATATAAATTTGGAGACATTTTTGAGGAACAGAAACAATTAGATATCGATTGAAGAATAACTGCTGAATTTTCACCTGTGGGTGATTCTAAACAAAAGGCATTCTGTAAAAAAATATAATAAACATTAAGGCAGTTAAAGAAAAATTATTCACAGAACAGAATGAAAATGAAATATTACTCAATGAGTTGGAGAATTATAGAAAGCAATCATGCCAGAAGACCCCCTAAGGCTAAAAGGCAGTTCATTAGATGTGATTCTGCACTGAAAGATTATAATGAAAATAACAGAACAAGCAATGCTTCTGTGGTCTGTTAATAAGAAAACAACACAGCTACATAAGGTAATGAAGAACTAAATATAATTAATATAAGAAAAATAGAGACATGTTACATGATAAGTGAAAAACTTCAAAAAAGAAAAAAGAAAAGAAAAAAAAGAGGAAGAGAGGAAAGAGAATATTTACTGAGGAAAGGAATTAAACTCACCAAGAAAATATAATTATTTACAACAGGGATCAGCATACTTTATAAAGTACAAGATATTAAATATTGCTTATGATATATAGTCTCTTGTTCATATCTTTTATTTCATTCTCCAGACATTTGAAAATGAGAGAATTGTTTACCAAAGGCTGGAAAGAGTAAGGACTATAAAGAGATGGAAAAGGTTTGATTAATGGAAAGCTAAATAAAAGACAATTAAATAGGAGCAAGAAAGTCTAGCATGGTACTGCACAAGTAAGGTACTAAATAGAAAGAAAATTAAAGAGAAGACACTTTACATCTCAAAAATGGGCATAAGACATGTTCTGACCAAAAGACATGAGAAATGTTTGAGCAGATAGTCATGTTCAACCCGAGTCAACTCTTGCCCAATGCATGTATGTTTCAAAACATCAACTGACACTCTATTAATACAGACATTTTTTATGTCAGGTAAAAATAAATTGAAATTGAAAGATTAAATAATATGATAGCTAACCACTACCAAAAAAGAAGAAAAAGCAAGCCATAGGCTTTACTTTGCCCACCTCTAATTTTCGATTGATAAATAAGAATTAAAAATGACTTCCAGTCATAGTTAAACATAAAAGATAAGGACATGCTAAAGAAATAAGATTAGGCTTAAGGGAAATGCTTAGTTTTAAAGCTTTAGGGAAATAATTTTAAAATAACTTTTTAAATGATTTTAAAAGTGCTTTGCCAATAAAAATTAAAAACATACCCATTGATAGTAAACATTTGTAACAATGTCTTTTAAAAGCTATGAAATAACTTTTAAAATTGTTATTTCTATATGGCATAAAATTTAACTGAGATAGTTACCCCCATGTGTGTCCTCTATTAATCTAAACAATGTGAATAGTTACTTGAGAGAATAATAACATTGACGCTTGCAATGAAATCATACAATATTTGATATGCATAATGTAAACTGATCGATTAAATCTAAGAGAACACAACAAGAACAATGAAATAAGTACTTTTTTGAAAAGATAAAGAAAATGGGTAAAGTTTTAGATAAAAACAAGAATAAAGGGCTGGGAAGGTGGCTCAGTGGTAGAGTGCTTGCCTTACATGCCTGAGGCCCTGGGTTCCATTCCTCACCACCACATAAGCAGAAAAAGCCGGAAGTGGCGCTGTGGCTCAATGGTACAGTGTTTGCCTTGAGCTAAAGAGCTGAGGGACAGCACCCAGCCCCAGAGTTTAGGCCCCACAACCAGCAAAAAAAAAAAAAGAATAAAGAATGTCCAAATAAATAAAACCATAGATGAAACAGGAGACATTACAACTGATTCCACCAAAATACAAAGGCTCATAAGAATTCATTTGAACAATTGTATGTTAAAAATCCACAAGAAATGGATAAACTGAACCTATCACAACTAAATCAAGTATATAGAACAAATCAAAACAGTCAAGAATAAATAGAAACTCTAAACACAGCAACAATGATTGGGACAAATAGTAATTAAAAGTCACTCATTATAAAAGAGTCCAGTACCTAAAAGATTTACTGGTATGGTCTATAAAACATTTAAAGAATAATTTCAAAATTCTTTTTAACTCTTTCAAAAATCTAAAAGGGAAAGATATCAAATTCGTTTTTATAAGGCCAGTAAGAGAAGGAAAAGAAAAGGAAATTCAATCAAATTGAAGTTCTAAAAAAAAATCACATAAAGTTCTGTACGACAAATAAAAAAACATTTAAAGCCTCTTCAGTAGATCAAATGGAAGACAATGTCAAGGCTTGAAGATAGGTATTCACAATAGAGAAAAAAGAATGAAGAAGTCTGAACAAAACAGGTAAGAACTCTGGAACACCATTAAAATATTAAACCCATGTACACAGAAGAAAAAATACAAGCACACTGTATAGGAAACATTAATAAAGTAATATAAAAAAATCCAAAACCTGGAAAAGATATGGCCATCTGGTTAAAGGAAGCCTTCAAATGGAAAAGAACAGACCCTCCTGCTAAACATCAGTGGCTCACATCTATAAATGTATCTACTCAAGGCTGAGAGCTGAGGATTGTAGTTCAAAGCCAGCCAAGAAGGAAATTCTATAAGATTCATATCTCTAATTAACCACCAAAATTAACCACAAAAATTTGGAAATAGAGCTGGGATGAGCAAATAGCTTAGGGATAGTGCCCAGGCCCTGAGTTCAAGCCCCAGGACCAGCACACACACACAAAAAGAATACAACCTCCCCATGTCATAGCATATTTAAAACAATGACTTCAGAACAAGCAATTAATACTGAATGTGGAGTGAAAAAAAGCACCATATCATCTATAAGGTAAACACATCAGAATAACAGAAGATTATGTTAATGTGATATATTTGAAGACAATAACTGTCAACCTAGATGCTCTATCAAAAATCTATCGTTCATAAGTGAAGAAATTAGACCTTCCACAATAATTAAACTATAATGAAATTCATAACTACTAAATAAGCACTGCAGTGGATATTCAAAAACTACAACATACAAAAGAGAAAGATAAATTCAACTATGAAAATAAGGGAAAACATAAAGCTTAACAGATAAATAAAGAAGAACTAAGGTAGAAACAAATACTACAAAAATCATAAGAAGATAGGAAAAAAAAAACCCTAGCAATCAGTAACAAGACAAACTACCGAAAATATTCTAACATGAAACTAAACAGTTCAGTAAGTCATTGAAGAAATAAAGGAAGAAACCAAAAAATTCCTAGAGTAAAATGAAAATGGAAACATTACTAAGCCTCTGGGACATAGCAAAGAATACCAAGTGGAGAGCTTATAGCTATGAACACTTACATTAAGAAATCAGGATAGGGGCTGGAAAGGTGGCTCAGTGGTAGAGCGCTTGCCTTGCATGCCTAAGGCCCTGGGTTCGATTCCCCAGCACCACGTAAGCAAAAAGAAAAAAGCCAGCAGTGGCGCTATGGCTCAAGTGGTAGAGTGCTAGCCTTGAGCTGAAGAGCTGAGGGACAGTGCCCAGGCCCAGAGCTCAGGCCCCACGACCGAACCTAAAACAAAAAAACAAAACAAAAAAAAAAAACAAAAAACAAAAAAACAAAGAAATCAGGGTAAGGGGATATCAGAACAATACTAAGGAAACAGGGGAATAATCATATTTTGAAAACCAACGTTAAAATACACTGAAAAAACTAGAAGAAATGATACACAAGAAATACCAAAACTGAACCATTTAAATAGATTATAAACAAGAAAGTAATAAAGAGCCCCCCCCCCAATATATTCCAGAATCTGATGGATAGCTAACACTATCCTAAATAAGAGAAAAACTGAAAACATTTCCCCTAAAGTTCTGAAAGAGATTAGGGTATCCATTTATTTAATGTAGTGATAGACAAAACAATACAAATGAAGAAAAGTGATTCAAATAGGGAAGGAATAAGCCAAATTATCTCTCTTTAGATACCTAAAGATTCTACCAAAATACTCTTGGATTTGATAAACACTTTATGCAAAGAAGCAGGACACAAAGTAAACATTAAAATACAGGTTCCTTTTCTATGCATACATAATGAACATGCTGAGAAAAAAAGAAATCAAGAAAACAATTCCATTCACAATCATTTTAAAAAATTAGATACCTAAGGAACAAACCTAAACACAGTTAAAACTTTAAATACTGAAGAAAGTGAAGAAGATACTAGAAGATGGAAAGGCCTCCCAAGTTAATTGATCAGTTGAATCTTACACTACTGAAAACAATTCAGCATAATAGCCATCAAAATTCCAGTATCATTTTTCATTGAAATAGAAATACCAATCCAAAAATTAAATTCATTGGGAAGTACAAAAGGCCCTGAATAGTCAAAGGGATCCTGACAAAAAGAACAATGCTGGAGATACTATAACAATTAACAGAATGAAATTCCACAATTTTTCAGCAACATAGATGGAATGGTGATTGTGTTTAATAAAATAAGCCAGGCACAGAAAGACAAATACTACATGTTGTCATTCATTTGTGTGAACTTAAAAATTAATGTTGTAGAATGGAATGGAATAGTGTTCACTAGAAACTAGGAAGTGGAGAGAAAGGGTCAGAAAGAAGTAAAGAAAAAGAGAAAGGAAGCACCATAGCACAGACAGGAGGTGTCTTTATCTTTTGACAGTACCAAGGATTGAACTCAGAGCTTCATTCTTGCTAGACAAACATTCTACCTCTTGATCTATGGCTCCAATACAGTCTTTGCCAGGACAAGCCTCGGATCCCAATCCTCCTATAGCCTTCTAAGTAGCTTAGATTACCTGCATGGGCCATACTGCCTGCCAGAAAGAGGTTTTTCTTTTTTTTTTTTGGTCCAGTCGTGGGGCCTGAACTCTGGGCCTGGGCGCTGTCCCTCAGCTCTTCAGCTCAAGGATAGCGCTCTACCACTGAGCCACCTTCCCAGCCCCAGAAAGAGGGTTTTTCTATAGCACATGGGGTCTTGGTTAAAACAAGCTATGGTTTACTTTAAAATTACTAAGAGTAGGAAACTCCCAATATATAAAAATAATTCATGTCTAAAGAAAATGAAATGTTTGTTATCCTCATTAAATTAGCTATTTTATGTATAGATATATGTGTGTATATTTATACATAATATATATATATATATATATCTCCTAATTTAACTCATAAGGATGTACTGACATTTTGTCTCAATCACAAAAAGTATTAAAAGTCTATACTTAGTTAAGTGGTAGAAACAATACTGGAATCAAACATATAAAAGTTTCTGTAATCTTAAATGATGAAATCTAGCCTATAGTCCTAGAGTTGATAAAGCTAAAAACAAAACAAAAAAAACTAAAGTAGCTAAAGATAAGAAAGCTAGATTTGCCAGGCACCCGTGGCTCACGCCTGTAATCCTAGCTACTCAGGAGGCTGAGATCTGAGGACTGAGGTTCAAAGCCAGCGCAGGAAACTCCGTGAGACTCTTATAATAAACCACTAGAAAACGGGAAGTGTTGCTGTGACTCAAGCGGTAGAGCGCTCACCTTGAGCTGAAGAGCACAGGGACAGCACCCAAGCCCAGAGTTCAAGCCTCACGACTGACCAAAAAAAAAAAAAAAAAAAAAAAGGAAGAAAGAAAGCTAGATTTAAAGCTTGACAAATCAACTGCCACAGTCTACTAGTGGTGTTTGTTAAGCTATAAGAGAAAAGACTTTAAAAAAATATGCTTGCTGAAGTATATAGTTAATGGGTTCAACCTTGCCAGAACTTCTTTCTGAAGCTAAAGAAAACATTTAATTTGGCCAGGCACTGGTGGTTCATACCAGTAAACCTAGCTTCAGGAGGCTGAGATGAGAGGATCCCAGTTTGAAGCCAACCCATCAGGTAAGTCCTTGAGACTCTTATCTCCAATTAGCCCCCAGAAAACCAGAAGTGGTGCTGTGGCTTAAAGTGGTAGAACCCTAGCCTTGAATGAAAAAGCTCAGGGACAGCACCTAGGCCCTGAGTTGAAGCCCCACTACCAACAAAAAAGAATTTTAACTTTCATAGGTCATATTTAACACAAATTCAGAATTTTCAATCACCGATGTTAAAAAAAATACTATATGCTATGTTTATTATCTTCTGAACATTTATCTGCTCAACTTCAATTTTACATTGTTATTTTAGAGAACTATCCTCAAAACTGTTCTCATGGTATATTTGGTGGATAACAGATAAACACCTGGGCTTATCTGCCTTAGTAAAAGGCAAGTTCATAGATGCTTAAAATCATTAGTAACCATCAACAGAGAAGAGGTTACAGACAGGTATTACTCTCTGAAAGAGGTGAACAGAGACTCTCTTGCCTGATGACCTCTAAACACAAGCATGTCTTCTTCATCCAATAAAAATCCCTATAAAATTCTGCACTTATTTACTGGGAAATCTTGTAATTCACAAGTTAAAGCCATCTTACTAATTAAAATGTCATAAATTCACTGTGGGGGCCTGGTATCTATGGTGATACAGGAACTCATCCAGATCAAAATCTCTATCACCTATTTTTGAAAGCTAGTTAAAGCTTGAAGTAATGGAGTCTGTTGCAAACCAGAAAGAAAAAAGAAGGAAAAGGTTATAAGGTGTTCTCTTTGTCTCTGTCCCTCTCTTAGCTCTGTACTTTGTCTTTTCTCTGTCTCCCTGTCTCCCTGCTCCCCCCTTTCTCTCTCTCTCTCTCTGTATCCATCTTTCTCTGAGTAATGTCAATGAAAGATTCTGGGAGTCAGTAAAATGGAGAAAAATGAGAGACATGATGTAGGTAATGCTGTAGGTGGCTGGCATAAACTGACCCATGCTGTGACAAAGACTGATTATACAATTTTTTTAAATACTGTGACATATTATGCTTCCCCACAAGATGGGCCCCAAGTCATCAGTGTTTCCAAAGTCTTATAAAATGGCAAGGATGTCTACAGTGATCTTTTCCATATATAAATAATAAAGCTTCATTATAAGGCTTTTCCATACAGAAATAACAGGTGAGGTTGGATGCTTACTTACATTTTTTATGTAGGAAGGAATAAAGTTCCTCTGTATCTAAGCATTCACTTAACTCATGTCTTCTAAAATAGAAATTCTGTAATACTGTAGTAGGGATTTTGTAAAGCTACAAAGCTATTTAAAACCTACAAATGAATACAGCACAGTTATGCAATGAATTAGGAAAACAGTGTAATGTTCAAATAGGTTATCTATACTTACTAAAACAAGGTTGGTTTGAAAGGGATGCTAAATAAACTGCACTTTCTTTTATTAAACAGTCGTTTCCGATAATGAGGAAATGGTTTTACACTGAACTGCTGTATCTATGTATCATAAACTAGGTGACTTATCAACAAAAGAAATTTATTATCTATAGTTCTAGAAGCTAGAAGTTCAAACCAAGGTCCTAGCAGATGGGAGTGTCTGATGAAGCACATTTTCTGATTCATACAAGGATATATTTCTTATGCTCAGTAAAATGAGGACTAGGATGAGAGGGAAAGGTTGGGGACACATGGAAAAAGTCTTCTATAAGAGGAATAATCCTATTCGTGAGTGCTCCCCCTCATGACCTAAGTACTTCCCAAAGGTCCACTTCCTAATATCAACAAGTAATATCAATATATATTATAATATATAATATACAATAATAATATAACATATATTCACAGCATAGTAGCAATGAAACAGAAATAACAACCTATCATGAGATATGGTAACTCACACTTGTAAATCTATTTCCTTAGGAGATGGAGATCTGGAGGATTGCACTTCAAGGCCTGCTTGGGCAGTCTGTAAGACTCCATCTAAACCAACAGATGGACATGATGGCACACTGGTCATCCAGTGCTTAGAATCTATAAACAGAATACAGGTCTAGGCTTGTCCAGGAAGAACTTCAAGACTCTATTCCAAAAATAACTAAGCCAAAAAGGGCTGGGGTATGGCTTAAGTGAGAATACTTGTCATCAGGCGTGAGGCCTTGAAGTTAAACCCCATTATCACAAAAAAAAAGGGGCGGGGGGATAACATATCACCAAAGTACAGTCAAAGTGTAATTCAGTAAAGTGACAGAAATAGCATGGTTCTTTAAAGTAATTTAATTATGCAACAACAATTTGCTTTTATTTAAAAAGATCTCATTGATTTAACGGCATTCAGCCAAACCATCTTAAGTTGCTAAAGATAACAAAAATGGAGAATTTCTAATGTTTTAAACTACTACAGTATTTACATTTGATAAAGTCAGTATTAAAGACTGCTATTTAACTTTTATAATTTCCTGATATTGAAAATGATGGCCACCAACTACATACTCAATACAAGAGGGTCATCAACATTGAGAAATCAAATTAATGTCAGAAATATATTACTGCAAAAGTCATAACATAACTTCAAAACTTCCTCATTATTTAGGATATGAGCCTATAAACCAGTTGAGTATAATATTTCATGAATATAATAAGCACTTCAAAATTAAAGAACTAAAGCCAGGGGCTGGTGGCTCATGGGGTAACATCTGAGATCAAGGCTCAAAGGCAGCCCAAGCAGTAAAGTCCATGAGACTTTATGCACTAAGCAGAACTGTGGCTCAAGCAGTAGAGCACTAACTTTAGTTTAAAAAAAAGAAAAAAGAAAACAAAAAATAAAAAACCTGAGGGGCAACACCCAGGTCCTAAGTTAAAGCCCCAAGACCAGCACAATACACACACATACACACAGCACCCAAACACACACAGCACACACACTGTAATTTTATTTTTAGTTTTCATTTATAATACTAATTATATAGATATACTATCTGATGAACTGAAATCTACAACTTGAGAATGAAATAGGTAAAAGCTGCAGTATATATTCTAATAAGAAATGGAGCTAGGTGCCAGAGGCTAATGCCTATAATTCTAGCTAGTAACTCGGGAGGGTGAGATCTGAGGATTGTAAGAAATGCGAGGCAAGTAGGAGTGACCAATACAAGCTCAAGGCTTTACTGGGGGATAGACCTGTCTGGCTGCTCCAAACAGGAATGGAGGCAGTAGCCATGGACAGGTGTAGGCTGAATTGAAACAGAATTTTAGGGAGTAGTCACATGGGTCACATGGGCAGTCACATGGGTTACATTGCATAGACTATGGGAATTTGGAGGTAGGGTCAGTTCTGAGAAGAGGTGTTATGAAGGTGTTACATGGACTACAGGAATTGGGGGAAGAGTCACATTCCGAGAAAGAGTGTAAGGAGAGAGACTGTTAGAACTGGGGCAGGAATTTGTATGTCAAACCAGGAAGACAACACATCATCAGGGAAACAGAAACTTAACAGATTTTTGTAAACAGGTAGGGACACAGGGCAGGACCTTAAAATCGGCAAGCTGACTCTGACACCTTAAGAGGATCAAAGTTGATTACACTTTGATGCCAATATAAGCTGAAAAGTCCATGAGGCAATTAACTCCAATTAACCAAAAAAAAATCCAGAAGTGGAGCGGTGCTGGCTCAAGTGGTAGAGCCCCAGTCTTGAACAAAAAAGAACACACCATGGCTCCAAGTTCCAGCCTCAATACAAAGCGGAAAGGAGGGAGAGAGGGAAGGAGGGAGGAAGGCAGGCAGGAAGGCAGGAAGGTACAAAGGGAGGAAGAAAGGAAGGAAGGAAAACTGGAAGAAAGGTAGGAAATGGAGAAAATATTCCAAAAAAGAGAACGTGAGACACTAGAAGAAAGCGCATGGGGCAGCAACATAGAAGTCAGCCTCTAAATGCCCATGGCGAGAAACTTGGTTAAAAGGACACACTAATACTAAGGTGCAAAACCTAAGAGGATCTTTGGTTTTACAAAATAGATAACACGCAGAGCAGGTGGTGGGAAAAGCCTCTCAGTCAAACAAAGGGAGCCGACTCAGAGCAACATGGATATTGGGAGGAAGGAAAAGCTTGTAGAAAACAGAAAATATAAAGCTGTCATTTCCAAGCATGGGGAAAAAAGGTTGGCCAGAGATGGAAACTTCTACGGAATACTAAGGGACCAATAGGAGTTCCTCATATGGAGATTTCCAAAGTAAAATTTATGGTATTCAGTATACACTATAAGGAGCAGGAAACTAGGGGAACGTCAAGGAGCAACATTGTTCAAAAGAAAAATGTACACAGAGCCTGAATTGTGAAATGGTAATCCCTCTATACAATACCTTAATAATAATAAAATATTTTTAAAATTCTGTTTTCTATATAAACTGCCACACAAATTATGAAATAATTCCATAACGAACAAGATGGACTAGATGATTCCACCACAAGAATCTTTAGCTAATTTCCTAATCTGTGCATGTCTTGGTTTAACTACATAGACAGTGGATAATTCTGTTACAGTGATTGAGATAACAAACATAAAGTAACATAGCTTAGGGAATGTGATAATCCCTACTAAAAATTCAAGGTATCTGAGTTACTATTCACTGGCAGAAAGTTCCTCCTGCTGTCTGGCCTCAGTTCCTCCTGCTGCAGGAAATTTACTCTCCCCTGAGCCTCTTTCCCTTGGAAAAGAAGGATATCCATGAGAACAAAAATATGAAATCAGAAAACAGAACAGAATTATTGATAAAGGGGGAAACCTCTTGGTAAAGAAAAACTCCAGGCTAAAGCTAAGGCTGACCAGCCCTTTCCATCCTTGCTAAAAAGCAAACAAATATCTCTCCTCCCTCTCAAGCTTCCCAGGTTGGCAGCTTTGCAGTTTATCACAAACTTTGTTGAAGGCCACTGACAAGCTTGAGGCTTATCATCAGCTGTACTGAGTTGCTGTATTAGTCAGGAGTTTATAATAAAAACTCATTTCTATAAAATAGACTACCCCTACCCAAGGTTATGTTTTGACTTCTGTAATCCAAGAGTATGTTTTGACTTTTTGTAACCAAGTATCAATTGTGTCATTAGCATTGATAGTATTGTTCATGCTGACCAAATCAAGATTATGTTTGCCTATGCTCTTGTGTCTCAAGGCTATGCTTTGCTTCTGTAACCTTGCTTGCTTGCTTTGGCAAACATCACCTACGTGAAATCCCTTCCTATAAAAATCCCCCATGAAAAGCAAATGGCTCTTCTCTGTGAGCTGGAGACAGATGCCATGTGGCTAATAAAAGCTTCTAGCCAGATTGACTGAGTGCTGGTAACTCCTTTTGCTGATTGTGGGTTCAAGTCCCACCGGCTCCGGGAAGTTGGGATATTTCAGGGAAGACCAGGCATCCAATAAAAGACGCTTCCATTCCTAATTCCTATACTATATGCTCACCGATGACACTTGTCTTGCTGCTCTCCAAGACAAAGGAACTAGCCTCCAAACATCAATTCTTTCACTGATATTTGCTTCCCAAGAAGAATTATCCCATTGACATTACTGATCAGGGATTTCATAATTCTAACTCGGTAAATCCAAAAACCTGACTTCATGAAAATAACCCAGAAAACAAGATCTGAAGAAGATAGATACACATAACTAAATTCAGAAATAAACGATTCTACAAATTCAAGTATAAATCTACAGACAAGAAGCACAGTAAATTGTGTGAATTAAACCTTAATGTTAGTTTTAGCACCTTGGTACATTTTCTCCCATTAGTAAAATGATCTAGCAAGCTGGTTTGGCCTAAATACTGGTGTTGGCTCTCCAAATTTACAAGTGGAAATCCTAAAGTCATGGATGACTACTATTAGGAAAGTGGGGGGTACTTGGGGTAATCAGGTCATAAAGATAGAATCCTATGAATATGATTTGTTCCCTTATTAAAAAGACACTCCAGAGAGCTCCTTTGCTACTTTTACCTAATAAGGACTCAAGAAACAGGAAATTGGCCCTTATTACTTCCCTGACTCATTATTTTGTAAATAATGGAACAATGTCATGGACTTCATTTGCATTGCATATTGCCTGAGGCTACAAATCTCCACTGCTCTACTCCCCAGCAGAATCTGCAGTTATGAATGAAATGGAATGTTCTACTTGCTATCCCACTCTGCAGCAAGTGCAGGTGCTGGCCTCCTATGTTTTCTAGGTGGATATTGCTGCTTTACTGAAGCTAATGAGCATAGAAGAGACAGACAGACAGATATGACAATTACATTTCTTAATATTCTGAGAAGGTTGCTCTTGTGTCTGAGAATCTTATGTAATAAGTTTCATATAAACTTAAGTTCTGTTACCCAGTAGCATCTGTGTGACTTTTTTTTTTTTAAATTTTGGTACTAAAGTTTGACCTCAGGGACTTGCACTTCTTAGGCAGCTACTCTACTACTGAAGCCACACTCCCAGCTCCGTTTGACATTTAGAAGGCAAAGGCTATACCACTCCTACTTCTGTTGTTTTCTAAGTTTGGTCATGGAAGTATGTAGATTTTTTTTCCATTTGTTTTAACAGGCTTGAATGTCTACATCTAAGCTTTCTGAGAGTAAAAGGCAGAAAAGAGGGAATTGATTTTGTTGATCTGGATCCTATCAGAGGCCAGATGGCTTGGAAGTAATCAACTGTGTGGAAAAATAGTCAAACACACACAGAAGAGTAATACTGGACCAACTTGTCCAACTCTGAAGACTAAAGTAGCTTCCAAATTGCCTAGGTTCACGATGCTTCTCTGTACACACACACACACACACACACACGCACACGCACACGCACACGCACACGCACACGCACACGCACACGCACACACACACACACACACACACACACACACACACACTATGGCTTTTCCTTGAGCTCTCCATATTATAGCCTATAATGAACACCTGTTAACTAAAATTTGCTAAGTAGATAAGTAGATTCTGGGTTGGTTTGTTTTTTTTGGTCGGTCATGGTGCCTGAACTCTGGGCCTGGGTGCTGTCCCCCAGCACTTCAGCTCAAAGCTAGCGCTCTACCACTTGAGCCACAGTGCCACTTCTGGCTTTTTTCTGCTTGTGTGGTGCTGAGAAATGGAACCCAGAGCCTCATGCATTCAAGGCAAGCACTCTACCACTGAGTCAACTTCCCAGCCCAGACTCCGCTGTTTGTAAGCAAACATTAACCAAATGCAAGCATCCTGAGGCACTCATATATATGAATCTCAAATTCAGAAAAGAAGCCCAGATTGAGGCTCAAGTTGAGACTTGAAAATTATCAGCAAATGGGAAGATATAATATCAATGAAAATTATTTAGAGTAAAAAAATTCAGAAAATAGGAAGCACAAACATTAAAGTAGCCAGAAGTTGTTTGGAAATGAAGCGGGGGGGGGGGGGGGGGGGGGGGGTGGGGGGGGAAGCAATGTCATGAAAGGAAAAAAATACAAGAAAAAGAAATCAGGGAATATTTGGGTGCCAAGAAGCTGAATGGATCACCGAAGTGAAAATTCTGAGAGAAGCAAAAAAGATCATCTTTTGAGAAATTTGGTGGTCAATCAGGACATAATTAAATGTAGATTATGAGTAGAAATTAGGAACCAGAATAAATGGGCTACCTGAATGTCAAGAAATGGAGACAGTAAGAGCATTCTTCCAAATCATTTGATGTGAAGTAAAGAGACTAGAATAGCAGCCATGTAAACAATCAGCTAAAGTCTTCAAATGTGGGAGGAACTTGATTATCTTTGTATGCTGCTAAAAGCAGAAAGACTGAAGATTTAGAGAAGCAGAAGACAAAGTTCAGGACTAGCATCTTAAAGATGGCATGAAATTAGACTTTTGTAAGGAAGATAAATGATCAGATGAATTTGCATCTTTGAGAATGAAGCTGTCAGGAAGTTGAATAAAATTCATGTCTCATGGCCTTGATTTTCTTTGCAGGAGTGAGACAATATTATATATGTCAATTTTAAAAAAGGACTGGACTTAAAAGAAGATTTGAAATAGCCATTTGTGAAATGAAAGAGGGATCTGGTCATATTAAAAAGTAATGAGATCCCAGCTGCATTTAAGAACCATAAATTTTAATTATATTAATCTTGCAGTTGTCTGGTTTTTGTTTTGTTTTTAAACAACACTGAATAGCCTTGGCAGGGAAGCAAAAACAGGGATAGATGTTCAATGATCCACAGAGGCCATACTGCTGGGCAGACTTAGTAGAAACACAAGGGTAAAGGAATTTGAGGGTAACATTGAGGGTAGTGGTCCCTTATTTCAGACTTAAATGAGTCAGAAACTTTGGACTTTACGCCTCAGTTATCTACATTTTAAGAAGTCCTTCTAGAAATTTTTAGGCATGCTAACGTTCATGAATCACTAAATAGAACAAATAGCCAGCTCTTAAATCAGTTTAATATAGAACAAGAGTAGACCCAGAAAAGAGGACAGAAATATGGTTGACAGAATAGAAAACTAGTAGTAAAGATAACAGATGTTCTGAATAAAAGATTCATGTTTTACATGAATAAAATAATTATGTGTTATAATCAGAATAGGGGAAAAAACAGGGAAAAAATTAGGACTCTACAACAGTCAAAGAATGAGATAGGAGAGACATGACCAAATGTTAATCATGACAATAAATAGTAATGATAGTGGGAACCAGATCTAAAAGAAGGGGAGAATAAGCCAGGTACTGGCTGCTTACCCCTATAATCCTAGCTACTTAGGCAGCAGAGACAGGCAAAAATAGTGGTTTGAGGCCAGCTCAGGCAAAAAATTCACAAGAATGCATCTGAAATAGTAGATGAGTATGGTGGGGTATACCTGTTATCCAGCTACACAAATTGGGCAGGGACATAGTTCAAGGCAAACTCAGGCAAAAAAAAAAGAAGTTCACAAAACTTCATCTTAACAATGTGATGACTGTGGTGGTATAGTTATCATCCCAGATATGCAGGAAGCCTAAATAAGGAAGATCATGGTCCAGCCAGTCCTGGCAAAAAGGCAAATCCTATTTCAAAAGTTCTCAGGCCTGGATCAAACAGTAGAGTAACTACCTAATAAGCATAAAGCCTTGAGTTCAAACCCCAGAACCACAAAAATATAAGAGAAAAAATTAAGAATGTTAGGGTAATAAACTCATACTCGGAGCAATATGTATGAAACTGTGAATTCAATATATGAAAATACGTTCTTCTGTGACACTGATAACAGGAGGGTTATGAGATTTGAATTAAAGAGAAAATAGTACTGCCTAAGTCTTAGATGAATATATAGGAGAAACAAAGGTGTTAGGAAGTGAAAGCAACCACATTAAGAAAAGAATCACAAATCACAGTTATTTTCCAGTCTAAAATCCCCCAAAAGTGTAATATATATAGGATAGGAGGGTACAAATTCAAACCAAGCAGTCACTCCCTAGGAAAGAAACTATTCTTTCCTATTTAATTCAAATACAGTCTCTTTAAGAGTTTTCTCTCCTACCTTTCAAGGATCTCAAAATGTATTTCTCATTTATAATGTAAAAGGAAAACTTACTTTTAAAGAGTATAAAATTTTTATCCTCATAAAGACAATTTAAAAAAAATTTAAAACATAATTGGCACAAATTTTAAAGAGATGAAACTAACTTCAAGTATTATTAGGTAGGGTAAAGCTTACCTTTGGGGAAAAAGGAGAACTGAGTTTCTAGGAAAGCCTGTAATAATTTTTTTCTGGCTATGGTTTGATTTCATTTTCTATATACATACATTTGTTTACTTTTTATGAAGTAATATATATATATATATATATATATATATATATATAACAAATAATAGTCTATTTCAAAAATTCTAAGGAGGAATCATAAAATAAGCACTTTTCTGATTTAAATAGTACTTAAACACTAACAATATTGTTTAATACTAATAATATTATTTTTGTGCAATAAAAACATACAAGATGAAATTCCTGGCTAAAAATATGAAAAAAATCCTTAATATTGATAATTATATTTAAGTCAAAATATTCAGTATAATACAAATGTAGAAATGACACAATTTCACTTTACTTTTTGAGTTTTATTTTTGTTTTTCTATTTTTTTTTCTTGTATAGAAATCAAACCAAAACTAGAGCCTGCCTTACAAATGCTATATTCCCAATCCCTAATTTGATTTGAATATACCAACACCTTTGGGTTTCTTGTAATTCAGAAAATTGAGCATGGAGAAACAATACCTTAGAAGAAATCACAACTCTTTTTTTTTTTAAGTATGGCACTGGCTAAGGATTCAATTTTCCAGAGCTAGGACCATTAAAGTTTGGATCCAAATAATCTCATTTACTAGCCCTCTTGTCTTTAACAAAATACAATAACAGTAATAACCTTATTGGGTTACTGAAAGGATGTCTTGGACAAAACAGACATACTCCACAGTTATTACTGTCTACATACACATATCACATGAAAATAGATTTCACATTATGTATTAGAAATCTTTGTGCCTACTTTAGAATTAAAATATCAAAATAGTTCAAATAAATTTTCCAATACTTAAGTACATTCTACTTCTCCAATGCAATTTCAGATATAGCTCTTCAGTGATATAATATAGTCACATATAACTGTATTTTTTAAAAAGATAGTCATTTGTATCCGTGTTTAAAATTAAAAAATTGATTTCTTTTTTTAGTTACCTGAGTCTCCACACCTTGTTCGAGCAGACGCTTAGCCTGATTTTCCACTTCGAGTCGAGCTCTTGCAATGAAAAGTAGATCATTTTCTATTACTTCTATTCCAGAAAGATCTATTCCTTGAGATAGATAATCTATTTAAAAAAAAGATTTTATTATTCAATACTAAATAAATATCAAGGTATCAAAGTATCTTGTGTTCTTTAAATATCAGCTTCTTCAAAAGTAGTACAGATTTGCTACTGAACACAGTTCCTTTTAAAATCTGTATTCTTAAGAAATCGTTTTCAGGGGCTGGGAAGGTGGCTCAGTGGTAGAGTGCTTGCCTTGCATGCATGAGGCCCTGGGTTTGATTCCTCAGCACCACATAAGCAAAAAGAAAAAAGCCGGAAATGGCGCTGTGGCTCAAGTGGTAGAGTGCTAGCCTTGAGCTAAAGAGCTGAGGGACAGCACCCAGGCCCAGAGTTCAGGCCCCACGACCAGACCCCCCCCCCCACCCCCCCAAAAAAAGAAATCTTTTCCAGAAAATTTTTCTCTTAATAACTTTACCTTGAAGCTAGATAGCCCAAATAAGATATGGTTGGTAAAGCAATGATGGAAATTATTATTATGGTTATTTCAAAGCAGTGTCAATAAACAACAACAACAAAAAAAAAGTGTTCAATTTAGACCAGGCACCAGTAGCTCACGCCTGTAATCCTATCTATTCAGGAAGTTGAGGTCTGATGATCATGGTTTGAAACCAGTCTGGGCACAAAGTCCATGAGATTCAGAAGTAAGACAGTTGTTAAAGTGGTAAAGCTCTAGTCTTCAACAACAACAAAAAAAGGAAAGGGAGAGTGCCCAGATCCTGAGTTCAAGCCATAGGACATGCATGTGTGTGCAAGCATGTGTGCCTGCACGTGCACGTATACACACACACACACATACATCAAATTTAAATAAATTTGTAGCAAGGGGGTAAACTCAAAGGGAAGGAATCCACTGAAGAGAAGAAGGGAGTTAGAATACAGTCATAAGGGGCTGGAAAGGTGGCTCAGTGGTAGAGTACTTGCCTTGCATGCATGAGGCCCTGGATTCGATTCCTCAGCACCACATAAGCAGAAAAAGCCAGAAGTGGTGCTGTGGCTCAAGTGGTACAACACTAGCCTTAAGCTGAAGATCTGAGGGACAGTGCCCAAGCCCTGAGTTCAAGCCCCACAACCGACAAAAAAAAAAAAAAAAGGAAAAAAAGAATGCAATCATAATATTCTGTGTGTGTGTGTGTGTGTGTGTGTGTGTGTATGTATGTGTGTGTATGAAACTAGGAAAATTGAGGGGTTGAAGCTGTGGCTGGCTCAATTGGTAGAGTGCTAGCCAATGAGTAAAAACATTAGGTACCAAGTTTGAGTCCCAGTCTCAGACCAAAAATGGGTGGGATTGGGCATTGTTGGGTGAGATAGAAAATGAGACTGATTAAGATGCATTGTAGTCATAAACGGACTTTCTATAGTTGTACAAAGAAGTTCCTATTCTACAAAACAATATATGAGTACAAAGTATCTGATAACATTGTCCCCCAATGCTCCAAACCCATCCCTTCTCCCACTTTTCTTTTCTTTTTATTAAATTGAGATTAGGTGATTACATAAATTTCACATATTTCACAGTATTGTGGAATAGTGATATTTAGTTAAAGTTACAAACACATTTTAATCTTCACAAGGCAAACTGTCATGAGCTTTGACAATACAATTATTTCTCCCACATCAAGTGATATTTACATTTCTTTCCTTGTGCTTAGTATAAACTGTTCCCTCTTTCCCTCTCATTCAGTTGTAACTCTTTTGTACAACTACTTAAAGATAATAAAATTACAATAATAATTTTTAAAAAGAGTACAAGACCTGAGTTCAAGCCCCAGTATCTGAGCACATGTGCACGTGAACAGACATGCACACATACATACACACACAAAATCAAATTTATCCAGACAGAAAATGATTTCATTTTTCAGTTAATAGAATAACAAATGGATTTTCACGATATCCTCTAATTGGAACTATTTCTTAATATTCAGTCTTATTTAGCCCTAGCATTTATATATATCATAGTTTATTTAAGTTTGGTTACAACATACTACCTAGGTCAAACTACATTAAAACATCCAACTCAAAGTTAACTAACCAACCAGTAGCACTCAAATATGTACAGACTGAACCTTACAGAGTTAGATCTACATTAAATTTGAGGACAAGGGAAACAAACGATACAAAGGGTAGTTATATAGTCGTTACTGATAGCTATGCTTCTTCCACAATCATTTCTTTGCAAATAGGCCTTAAGACTTATCCTAGAGGAAAGACTACTGAAAAGGCTGTTAAATCTCTGGCTTACACAGTGCCTCAGAGACGACTTAGTCTGTCATAGTCACATAGTCTCTTGACAGACTCTATAAGCTTCCGTACTTTTCATTTATAAAACAGTGATTAGAATATGTACTCAAATTATTAAAGGAAAATAATTTCTTAACTTTAAAGAAATGAACTACAGACTTAAGAACTTACTAGTGAAAAACAGTAAAAAAATAATGTTAAAAAGGAGGGGATATTTATAGTAAGTGAAACAGATTAAAGGATTAGCATGAAAATATATAAACATAGTTTCCACTGGGTAAATAACAGGCATTAAATTAACTCCATCTAAGAGAACAATCACAAGTCAATGTGTGGAAATCTGTTAAAGTTCTCTCATAGCTACTGAAATTATCTTTATATAAAATAAAACAGTAAACATTCATTCAAACACCTTTAAAAATCTTTAAAAACACTTGTAATTTTCTTCCTTGGAACTGGGGATCAAACTCAGGGCCTTGAGCATGCTAGGCATGCTCCCACTGAGCTATATTCCCAGCCTCCAGAATATCTCTCAACTAGAAATTTATTCCTGCTTTCACAGAAAACAGGTACATCCTTTCAGAAGATGAATTAAATAAATGTTGAATTAGAAAAAGGGTGATTATATGACTGGAGAAAAGTCACATAACCTTTCTAAAAGTGACAATTAAAATAACTACATTAAAATAAAGCACAGTTTCATGGACAAATGATATGCATAAAAATGTTTTCAAAATATACTTAAAAGCTACATAAAAGTAAGCTACTATTTTTATAATAGGGTGTTAGTTGCTAATTCCTGACTTTCTAATACGGGTAGGGTGGAAAAAAAATCTTGAAGAACAGATGACCATAGGTGAATATTTGTACATTTCCAAGCAGTCCACACATGAACTATGCTCAGAATAACCTCAGACTCTTCTGGCTAAATCTTTCTATTTCAAATCTAACACACTTGTCAAGGCATGCCTAACTTTCCTGTTCTTCAAAGCTTCAGGGAGATTTAGTATCCAAAGCTGGGCCCCACTGTCTCATGCCTATAATCCTAGTTACATAGGAGGCTGAGATCTGAGGATCTCTCTCTCTCTCTCTCTCTCTCTCTCTCTCACACACACACACACACACACACACACACACACACACACATACACCCCACACAGAGCTTCACTTTAAAAACAGGGTAATTTCAAATGTAATTAAGATGAAGCTCCTAATCCAATATGACTGTTATTCTTATGAAAATAGGAAATTTAGCCTGGTACCCCTTGCTCATACCTGTAATCCTAGATACTAAGGGGGCTGACACCTCAGGATCACAGTTTGGTCAAAAAAGTAGACAAGACTCTTATTTCTAATCAACCAGCAAAAAACCAGAAGGGTACCTGTGTTTCAAATGGTATAGTGGTTAGCCTGGAGCATAAAAGCTTAGGGATAGTATCCAGGCCCTGAATTCAAGGAAATTTGAACAGAGACACCACACACGGACAATGCTATATGACTGTAATAAAGAGATTCATGTTTCTACAGGCCACAGAAGTGAAGACTGTCAGCAAACCATAAGAAACTGGGAGAGGCATGGAACAGATTCCTTCCAAGGCCTCAGAAGAAAACAAACCTACTGACATCTTGAATCTGGAGTTCTATTCTTAAAAATGTATAGACAATAAAATATGCAATTTTCTGCCACCCAGTGTGTGATATTTATTTACATCAGCCTGATAAAACTAATACTACATGTTTTACATTATATCACTATAAGAACCTAATATTCACAATGCTTCAGTGAGGTATTTCTATCTGCTTGACTTTTTTCTTTCTTTCTTTTTTTTTTTTTGGTGGTTTATGGGGCTTGACTTCTGGGCCTGGGTGTTGTCATTCAGCTAGGGCTCTACCACTTGAGCCACCAGCCACTCTGGCTTTCTGGTGGTTGATTGGAGATAAGAGTCTCACAGACTTTTCTGCCCAGGCTGGCTTTAAAGCTCAATCCTCAGATCTCAGCCTCCTCAGTAGCTAGGATAACAGGCGTGAGCCACCAGCACCCAACTAATCTGCTTGACTTATAATGAAACTGAGGTACAGGGCAGTTAATTGATTCACTCCAGTTTCCAATTATTAAATGGTAAGGGCAGGATCTGGAACCAGACATGGTTTTAGTTCAGGCTCTTGCTACAACAGAGTCATGTAAACTGGATAATTTATTGCCAACAAAAATTTATTTCTCACCTTTCTGCAAGCTAGACCTCCAAGATCAAGGTATCAGCATGCCAAGCTGGTTTGTGGTTTGTAGCTCTGACAGATTTACAGGCTTTTGCCTCACAAAGCAGAAAGAAGGCAAAATAAATATGGGGTGCAGCTTTTATCTCCCAAAATAGTATTACAGCTATTCAATGTCAGTATTTGATTCTCTAGCTACCTCAAACTTTGTTCTCTTTACACACTCTAAAATGTTTTAGTAAATCCTTTCTAAATCTAAAGCAGCTGTAGATTTGATTGACCTTGTCTAGGAACCCTGACTGATAGATAAGGAAATTTATTAGTGAGGAAATGGAATGTTAAGGAAATCTCAACTACTTACAGAAAGCATGGTCATGGACTTTAAAATATCATACATTCTGAGTTTTCCACTGTATCAGTGAGAAGCCAGCCTAACAAGCCATAAAAATGTTTTTCTCTGCCATTAAAGTACACTCATCTCTTCTGATCATAAATGCTTTATAGGTTCTCTACCAAAGGCAGGTTATATATAAACCATGGGGAGTCCTATGGAGGCATGAAGGTAGCCAGGCAAGGAGAATGATTGGAGATTCCAAACTACAATGGCTTTCAAGTTGAGGTTTGACAAAAGTTACCATGATCCTTGATGATTCCTTCTCTCTCTTATCTTTCATTGTTCTTCATTAAATTTCTTTCATGTTACCTCCTAGTAAACTCTGCACTCAGGTTATCATTATTAATTTTTTAGGAGAACTCATTTATGTCAGTGGGCCAAAGTCTAAACCTTAACTTATTTCACTACTTGGGAGCAACATACATTTGAAAACAAAATACACTCAATTATAACAGGTTCGATTTTGTCCTCTTAACCCTTAGTACCCCTATATGTAGTTCAGATAAATGAGGTCATCCTAGATTAGGGTGGACAACGATCCAATGACCTAAATTCTTATAAAATGAAGAAAATTTACACAAAGAAAACACTAAATAAAGATACAAAGACTCGTCAAGAAGAAAGTCATGTGAGAAGACCCAAGTAGAGATGGAATAATTTGTCTGAAAGTGAAGGAATACCAAAAATATACCCAAGTTACCAAAACTTAGAATAAGGAGAGCATTATTCTGGCTAATACCAGAGTTTCAGACTTCTAGTCTCTTGAACTGAATGAAAATTAGTTTCTGTTGTTTTTTAAGGCACTCAGTTTGTAGTAACATGTCACAATAGCCATAGTAAAGTAAAACATAACTTCACTTGAGGCCCTAATTTAGTACTTAACCTATAGACTAGATGATACTTGAGAATTAAAGTCAATGAAAGTTCTGCAAGCAGAGTAGCTACAAGATGAGCCATTTAGTCCTCTGTACAACAACCACTGGCACATTACCAGTAAGTTCCCTCTGCCATCTTGTTTATAGTTCCTTAAAACTCATTGCAGACTTCTAACCTCCAAAATTGTTTAAGGATAAATTCACATTGTTTTCAGCCACCAAATTGGTGGTAATTTGTTTACAGCTATCCAAGTACACTAATATACTAATAAACTAATATACTAGATATTAATATAAAATACTAACATAATAAATGAATATATTATAATATATTAAACTACATATAATATACTAATATATTATATAACAAGTTATTAATGTATAATATATACAACATAAACATATATGTATTATATAGTATATATCACAATATATACTATACACTATATAATAATATAATGTATTGTGTAAAGTTGTTTCTTTTTTCTTTTTTTTTTTAAATTTTTCCTTTTGTTTATCCCCTGTTGTCACTGTTTTTGATTATGGTACCCAGTGTCTTCTATATACTTTTACCTGACTTGGAGAAGGGAAGGGGAATAACAAAATGGTGAGACAAGGACAAAAAGGAGGGAGGGAGTAACAATGTTCAATAAGAAATGTACTGATGGGCTGGGAAGGTGGCTCAGTGGTAGAGCGCTTGCCTTGCAAGCCTGAGGCCCTGGGTTCGATTCCTCAGCACCATATAAGCAAAAAAGAAAAAAGCCGGAAAGTGGCGCTGTGGCTCAAGTGGTAGAGTGCTAGCCTTGAGCTGAAGAGCTGAGGGACAGCGCCCAGGCCCAGAGTTCAGGCCCCACAACCAGATCCAAAAAAAAAAAAAAAGAAATGTACTGATTACCTTACTTACATGACTGTAACCACCTCTGACATCATCCTTACAATCAAATCAAATTAAATTAAAAAAAAGAATTCCTCAGATAACAGCATGTTCATTAACTTTCAATACAGAAAAATCATCAACAAGAAAATTTCAGGGGACAAAACAACAGTGTGCTATGAAAGTAACTGCTTTATAGTAAATTGAGTTGAAAAGTTAAACATGAAAAGAAACTTAAAATGGAATTCAAGCTGATCAAATAGGTCATACAATTCAAGATGGTTTGAACTAATGCAGTTTAAAAAAATGTTCATAAGATAAAAACACTTAATCCTTTCAAGGACATACTCTTAGAAAACAAATATAAGTACATGAGTATAATCCAGAAAGTCAATATAATACTACATAAATACAAAGATATAAGTTTCAGTAAGCATTCCAGCCTAAGAATATCCTTAATAAAAAGAATCAACTGGTCTGGTATGAATAGTTGTCTCTTCATGTAAATATTACTTTCCACCTAAGCCATTAAGAAGAGAAATGGAGACTTCTAAAATCATAATATATTTATAATACATATACTCTAACATGTACTTTAAAAAAATGTAAGGATGACATTTTTTTCCTGGTTTGTTTTTATGTTGCTTTGCTACTATTGTTTATTTTTATTTATTTATTTGTTTTTGGGTCCGGTCGTGGGGCCTGAACTCTGGGCCTGGGCACTGTCTCTCAGCTCTTCAGCTCAAGGCTAGCGCTTACCACTTGAGCCACAGCGCCACTTCCGGCTTTTTTCTTTTTGCTTATGTGGTGCTGAGGAATCGAACCCAGGGCCTCATGCATGCAAGGCAAGCAAGCTCTCTATCACTGAGCCACCTTCCCAGCCCTGTTGTTTATTTTTTTGAGACAGAGGTCTCACTAAATTGCCAGCCTCACTTCAAATGATCAATTCTCCTGCACAAGACTAGAGCTACTAAGCTCAGTCGTAAAATACTTTAGTACATATGACACATTAGATTTAATTGCCAGAATCACCCATATGCACACACACATACAATTATCCACGTGGGTGCACATGCATATGTATGTATGGTTGTGCCATTTTTCCATTAAAAAAATACTTTAAAAATAAAAGCCTTCTTAGCCAGGCGTCAGTGGTTCATATCTGTAATCCTAGCTACTGAGAGGCTGAAATCTGAGGATCATGGTTCAATGTAAGTGTAGGTGAGAAAGTTCATAAAATTCTTATCTCCAATTAACCACCAAGAAGCCAAAAGTAGAGATGTGGTTCAAGTGGTAGAGCACAAAAGCTCAGGGACAGCGCCCAGGCCCTGGTGCAAGCTTGAGGACGGGCACAAAATATAAACAAATTAATTTAAAAAAATAAAAGCCTTCTTTTCTTCTATTTAGCATAGCACATACGGTCCTAGCTGCGATAATTGGGCAAAAACAATAAATAAAAGGAATTCAAATAGAAAAGAAAGAAGTAAAATCATCTCTGCTCACAGATTTATGATTTTATATGAAGCAAACTCCATACATACAAAAAAATCCCTAAAAATAAAAAAATTGTAGGACGCAAAATCAATACACAAAATTTAGTTGTAATTCTATACACTAACAATGAACAACCCAAAAAAGAAACTAGAAAAAAATTCCATTTATAGTAATATAAAAATTAATAAACCAGGGCTGGGAAGGTGGCTCAGTGGTAGAGCGCTTGCCTTGCATGCATGAGGTCCTGGGTTCGATTCCTCAGCACCACATAAGCATAAAGAAAAAAAAGCCGGAAGTGGTGCTGTGGCTCAAGTGGTAGAGCACTAGCCTTGAGCTGAAGAGCTGAGGGACAGCGCCCAGGCCCAGAGTTCAGGCCCCACGACTGGACAAAAAAAAAAAAAAAAATTAATAAACCAGGGTCCTATTATCTCAAGCTCAGGACTTAAGATGTTAAGAAAGGAGTATTATGAGTTCTAGGCCAGCCTTGGCTAATGTGAAACATTCTTTCTCTTTCAAAAAAAAAAAAAAGACAGGAATTAAGGAATAGTATAAACTGAGGTAAATTTGACCAAAGTATACTATATGTATGTAAATATCACAATAAAACTCCTTTTGTCTAATTACGATAATAAAAATTAAAAGAGAAGCCAGGCATCCGTGGCTCACGCCTGTAATCCTAACTACTCAGGAGGCTGAAATCTGAGGACTGAGGTTCAAAGACAGCCTGGGCAGGAAAGTCCAAGAAACTCTAATCTCCAACCAATCACCAGAAAACCGTAAGTAGCACTGTGGCTCAAGTGGTAGAGCGATAGCCTTGAGTTGAAGAGCTGAGGGACAGGGCCCAGGCCCAGAGTTCAAACCCCACAACTGATGGGAAAAAAAACATTAAAAGAGAAAACAAATCAAATAATAAGAAAAAGAAGATGAGACTTAGGAGTAAACAATCCAAAAAGCAAAAGTCCTATACTGTGAATACTGCAAAACATGGCTGACAGAAATTAAGAATGACTGTAAATGCAAACAGATATTCTGTTTACATGCTGGAAGACTTAACCTTTTTATATTAATATATATTTTTTGTTGTAAAGGCACTGTACAGAGGGGTTACAGTTACATGACTAAGGTAATGAGTACATTTCCTATCAAGCACTATTACCCCCTCCTTTGTTTTTCCTCTACCATCCCTTCTTTCCCCACCTCCCCAGCTTCTCAACCTCTCCCCCCAAGTTGTAAAGTTCATTTTCAACATAGTGTCTTGTACATCTCATTGTTACAATGGGTCAACCTGTATCCTTATTTCAGCATTAACATTTTTCAAATGCCCATTTTTAAATCATCCAAAATGACCTACAGAATAATACAATTCCTTTAGAGATCCTAATAAAATATTTTATAGATAGAAAAATTTATTTTAAAATTCATATAGATTCAAAGAACTCTGTATAGACAAAGAAACTAGAAAAAGAATAAAGATGAATATCTTACACTCTGACTTCAAACATACCTCATAACTACATTAATCAAAGTTGTGTCATACCACTATAAAAAGACATTTAGACCAGTGGAATAAAATAGAAAGCCCAGAAATAAACATTTGCATATATGGTCAAATATGAGTGCTGTTTGTGCCGGTACTGAGACTTGAACTCTGGGTCCAATGCTCTCACAGGGCTTTTCATTCATTCATAGCTGCAGCTCTACCAATAAATAACACTTCCACAGCTAGCTTTTTCCTGATTAACTGGACGTATAATCTTAAGGATTTGTCTGCCCTGATTGGCTTTGAGCCTGGATTCTCAGATCTCAACTTCCTCAGTAGGAAGGATTATAGGTGGAAGCCACCAGTGCCTGGATAAAATGTCATTTTTTATTGGCATACATTAAGTCCTGGAAAGGAGTTTCATTATGACAAGTATGCTATGTACTTTGATCATATTCATCCCCTTCATTTGTCAAAAATTTTTTTTGACAAGGATGCGAAGAAAACTCAATCTTTACAACAAACTGTGTTGGGAAAACTATATATTCATATGCAAAAGAATGAAACTGGATAAAGCCGAGCACCAGTGGCTCACACCTGTAATCTTAGCTACTCAGGAGTTTGAGATCTGAGGATTGTGGTTCAAAGCCAGCCAGGGCAGGAAAGACCGTGAGATTCCTATCTCCAATAAACCACTAGAAAACCAGAAGTGGCGCTGGAGCTCAAGTGGTAGAGCGCTAGCCTTGAGCTGAAGAGCTAAGGGACAGCGCCCAGCCAGAGTTCAAGCCCCATGACCTTGACAAAAAAAAAAAAAAAAAGGAATGAAACTGGATCCTCATCTGCACCTGATGATTTTTTTGTATTTGACTCAAAAAAGCACAAGCAACCACAGTAAAAACAAAACAGAAGCTATACTACATCAAAATTAAAAATTTCTGTGTATCAAAAAGCACAATTAATAGAAATATAGGACAACCAACAACGAGTCATGTGTATATCATCTATGTGATAAAAGTAGAATAAAGAAATACTATAACCAACCAACAACACAAAACTTGATTTCAAAATCAAGCAAAGAACTTTCTTAAAGACAGATGAAGGCCAACAAGCTTTGAAAGGACTCAACATGACTAGTTATTGGAGAAACACACGGATCAAAACAATGATGGATCACTTCACATGCACTGGAATGGAATTGCCCAAAATAAACAACTATTGGCAAGGAGGTAAGAAAATAAATCCCTTGTACAGTTGTTCAAAATGTAAACAGCACAGCTGTCATGGAAAATAGTATAAAGGGTCCTCAATTAAAAGTAGTAGGTTGTGGTTATAGCTAAGTGGTAGAGTGCTTGCTTACTTTGCACAATGAGGCCCTAGGTCTAGTCAGAAAAAGTTAAAAAAAAAAAAAAAAGATACAACAATTTAAAGTATAATCTCAAAAGAAAAGTAGTGGCACATTCATGTTCATTACAGCCATATGCATAAGAGCCAAGAGATGGAAGCAACTCGTGTCCACCAGTGGATAAATGCATAATGGAATATTATTTAGCTTTAAAAAAAGAACAAATTCCTATCACCAGCTATCACATATATAAACCTGAAGATTTTTTTATTTTTTTATTTTTATTTTTTATTATCTTTAAGTAGTTGTACAAAGAAGTTCCCATTCTACAAAACAGTATATCAATACAAAGTGTCTGACAACATTGTCACCCATCTCTCTTAACCCATCCCTTCTCTCACTTTTTTTCTTTGAGATTAGGTAATTACAAAAGAACCTGAAGATATTATGCTCAGTGAAATAAGTTACTCACAAAAAGACAAATACTGGAGGGATATCCAAGTCAGTCAGCATTTTGTCTCTGTAACAAAATATTTGCAAAAATCAATTTAACAAGAGGAAAAGTTTATTTTGGCTTACAATTTCAGAGGTTTCAATCCCTTGTTACGTGGCCATGGCACTTTGGACCTATTGTAGTGTAGTACTTTTCATAGCTAGAACAAGTGACAGAGGAACAGAATAGGAGGAAGAGAATAGGGAAGAGTCAAATAAGAAGCTGTGAATAAGTACAGAACTTCTGTTTTAGAGGATGAACATTTCTATCCATCTGTCAGATTAGTAATATAGATATTTAAAATAGTTAAGATAGGTATTTTGTACATGCATGTAATCTCAGCTATTTAGGAGACAGAATCAGAAGTATAGTTATTTGAGGCCAGCCTAGGCAAAGAGTTATCAAGATCCTATCTCAAGAAACAAGCTGGATGTGGTAGTTCACAGCTGTTACAGAAATAACTCCAGAAGTGGAGGTAGGAAGATTATGGCCCCAGCAAAAGTGTGAAATCCCACTACCTGAAAAAATAAAAAGCATATAGAGCTGGGAGAGGTGTGGCTGAAGTGGTAGAGGGTTTACTTAGAAAATTTAAGATCCTGAGTTCAAACTTCAAAACCAAAAAAGTTGATAAAAACTACAGCATGAGGACTGGACATGTTGACATGTTACTCAGTAGTAGAGTACTGACCTAAAAAGCACAAAACTGAGTTTAAATGCTAGTATGGCCAAAAGCAAACAAAAAAAAGCAGGATGGTACGGGCACAGAAACAAGCATGAAGACTAACAGAAGTTCCAAAAATAAACCCAGAAAAGCTGCAGCCTATTGATTTTCTACAGAAATGCCAAATACACATGTTGACAAAGCATCTCCAACAAATGGTACAAAATGGAATGTGAACATGTGGGTGGGTGATCATGATCAAAATACTTCATATACATGTATGAAAAATAGAATAATGAAGCCCATTAGAAACTGAAAAAAGGAAAAAGGGGAGTTAGGAAAATAATGGAGGAGATTAATTTTACCAAGCTGTATGCATGTGTGGAAACAGCACAATTGTACATTGGGATACTGAACAATTAGTTTGCACTAAAACAAAAAGTGGTAAAAATAGTAAATTTTATATTATTTTGCCATGATTAAACAGAACTGAAAACAAGTATTAGTGGAACTCTCTTACACTGCTGGCAGAAATATAAAATAGAACAGCTTATGCTATTCATAAGTTCCAGGGCAGCCTGGGCTAAATAGTAAAACCTGTCTCAACAGGGGGAAGAAAAGCTCAAATAAATACACACACACACACACACACACACACACACACACACACACACACACACACACACACGTATGTAGTAAAGACCTCTTCTTGCATTTCTTACAGGGGAAAGAAAAGCTCAAATAAATACACATACACACATACACACACACACACACAAGTGTGTGTAGTAAAGACTTCTTCTTTCTTGCATTTCTTTTTCCTATCTGGATATTATTTGATGCCTGAAGGTGAAACAATCCTCTGAAGGCCTATAGATAAAAATATAAACTTCAGAGTAAAAAAGAAAAAAAAGCTTAGTTCCTTAACATCATTTTTGAGCAAATATACAACCTCTGCACTACTATGTGAGAAAGACACATCTGTTACTTTCAGGCTACTGTTTTCAGTAAGTGAGAGCATATGGTGGTAAAGCCACCTGATTTGTAAAAATCACCATGGTTTGTAAAATAGCCACGGACATAACACATTGAAAACTTCTGCCATACTCTCCCTCATAGCGAAAATGAACTGTATTTTAGCAGGCACTGAAGACTAGATGAAAGGGCAAGAATATTCTAGGCCTAAATATTACACCAGAGGAACAAACTGAGATTGGAGAGAAGGAAACTGAAAATAGTCTAGATTTAGTAAGTATATTAGTCAGACTTATCCTTGTGACAAATACCAGAGAGAAAACAACCTAAGGAGCTGAGATTTATTTTGGACCATGGTTTTTAGAGGATTCAGTCCATAGCCAGCTGGCTCCATTGGTTTTAGGTCTGCAGCAAGTCAGAAGTATCCTGAAGGAAGAGCATGGCAGGAAAAAACTATTCATCTCATGACAACTAGGAAGCAAAGAGACTCAGGGAGGGGCCAGGGAAAAGATACTCAGGGAGGGGCCAGGGAAAAGATACCCCTCTCAAAGGCATGACTCCAAGAAGCCTCAACAACAGAAGTCTCTATTACCTTCCAGTAATGCCATTTAAGTATAAATCCATTAGATTGGTCCACTGACAAAGACAGAAACTATTTTCTAACACCAAATTGATTTATTCAAGGTTCTAAGTAAAGACATAAAGAAATTAAACAAATCTCTTTTTAATTTTATCCTTCATCTCATTTTCAAAAATACATGATGCTTTTAATTTTGAGCCTTTTCTGAATTCTTTGAGTTAATATCCTTCTACTTAGATTCTCCTTCTCCAAGTATGTTTCCACTTCCTATACTGAAATAAATCAATTATGCCCCAGCTGCTTTTCATATCTAAAAAATCACATTCACTTCTGTCATCTCTTCTTGCATTACTTCTCCTAGTAGCTTTAATGCCATTTTAGTCCTGTGCTCTCATTAAACTTTAAAAAGAAAGGAGAAATAAAGGTGTACATTCTCTTCAATATAGACCATTAAGTCTAGGGATTACACTTTTGTCAAACTAAAATACCAATTACCATTTCCTTCTAACATCAAATACATTCATCTTCCCAAACTCCATGCAACTCCTAAAAACTTTATCTTTCAATACTCAGTTCAAGTGCTACCTACATGTAATATCCTTCCCATTCTCCCAAATTATAAATAATGGATCAGTCGTCGGTTAATTTTCACAGCATATTACTTTTATCACTTCTGGCATCTAGTTAGACCATATCTGCTAAATTTTAATGACTAATGCTCAAAAGCTCCCCCTCTACTCAGTTATTCACTTCACTAAACACTTTAAATTAGATTAATCAGTGATTTATAAGGTAAAATAAGTTTACTTTTAAAATACAAATAATCTAGTTAGCATGACAGCAAATTAAGTCGCTCATTTCTGTTATCCTTCAGCAATATTAATTCTTTACCCAAGCATAGACAAAGGTCTATCTGTTGAAGCCTTAGTATTCAAATGAGAGGTTAAAAACCCAGAGGACTATATAAAACATAATAAAGTTTTTTGAAACTATAGGACAGCACCCAGGAAACAACTCTGTTCACCAAAGTTTGATCTGAAACAAAACCACAGCCAAAGGGTAGAGGAAAATACATACAAGAACTTAGAAAGAAAGGCTTATCTGCCCAACATTGGTCCAGACAGTGTCTTTAGAGCCAGGCACCAGTCACTACACCTATAGTCCTACTCAAGAGGCTGAGATTCAAGGATGACAGTTTGAAGCATTAATATGGTCCAAGTGGTGGTGCACTAGCCTTGAGCACAAAAGTTCAGAGGTAGTGGTCAGGCCCCGAGTTCAAGCCAAAGGACTGGCACACACATGTGCACACATGTGCGCAAACACACACACACACACAGGTTACTCTGTAACTGAGTTTCAGCATTCTTCAGCTGAGGTCCTTGTTCAGAACTGCTCACACCTGTGTGAGTCCAGAGAAAGGACATAGCCATATCTGTGTTACAAACCAGTTGACTAGGGCTCTTTTTTCTCTACCCAAATATGAATAGTGGGAAAACAAAGAGTTCTGTTAGCTATTCTGGGTCCATGCAAATATTTCCAGGTGGTGAAGTAGATGCCAGAAGTCAGTAAATCAGCCTTGAGACAGGTAGGGTGGCAGCACAGGGTTTGGATATCCAATTCAAGCCAAGTCTCTTAACATATGCAGTAGCATAAAGTTCAGGCCTCAAGATTCATTTCCAAGGCCCTGGTATTCCAGTGTCTGAGATCCAGTAGAGGAACTTACAAATAAAACATTAAGTCTACTCTTCTGTACTGAGGTCCTGTTCAGAGGCCAGATTGACCACTCTTCCACTCATCTCTCCTACTGATCCATGTCACACTGGCCTAACCAGTTCACACTTAAAACAACTAACCAAACAAAGGCACAAACAAAGAAACTCTGCTCTGGAAAGGAAACATAGCTACCCTCTCCAAAGACCAAGAAAATAGTAACCATTTTTGTCCTTGTCATTTGGGGAGTTTTGTTTGTTTACTTTGGTATTTATCTAATCACCCTCAATAGAGAAAGGAATAAACTGAATAAACTAAGTGGATGTTTTACTACCAAGATACAATCTCAGTTCAGTGGCAAGAAAACACAATCTGGCCACTGTCCAGTCTTGCCTAAATAATACAAATATTTCAACTGAAAGAACACAACAGAGTAAAACCTCCAACCAAACACTTGGCCTAGGATGCTTAAATCCAAACACAGAAATACAATATGAAAAGGCGAGGCAATATATCCCTCACATCATCAACAATTCCACAGTAAAAGACTTCAAAAAGAGTACAGTAGACAAATCTCAAGCAATGAACCCAAAAGATTATGGATAAGAATGAGACATGTATTATTAACACCTGAATGAATTCTCAAGATTGAAATAGGACTCTGGAAAGTTATTGCACATGGTATCAATAATAATAATCTGAGGAATACAGAGAAATAAAAGAGATTAAAAGGCAGGGTTAGAGTCACACAGTACCTAAATGACTCCCTTCCTGAACATTAGTGACACCAACATTTGTTTCATTCTTGCCTCAGCAAATAAATCACTACAAGATCTCCCAGGACATACGAGCAATAACCAAGACCTCAAACGTTAGATCACCTAATATTTTCACAGATTTATTTCCCCAAATAACACAAGCCAACATGATGATACTTTTTCTGATCTCCTTGCTAAAGCTAGGGAAACAATTGTCTTTTTAACTAATCTGAAATATCTTAATTAAATCATATGTTCAAAAAGAGATGTCACAAATTTTGATCCTGCTAGTATAAGAGTTCGTCTATGGTTCAACAAATTCAAATAATTGACACAGCTATCACAATACTAACAAATTTATTTAGTCTAAGCTAAATACCCTCAAATCTAAGTGCATTATCAACCATGCATTTGAAAATACTGTGTTACTAATTTTTTCTGGGTCACTTACCATCTTTTTAAATTTTTGAATAATTCTAAATTATATTGATCCATCTAAAATAGCCAATTAAAAACTAATTTTAGAAATTTATTCAGAAAAAAAATCATTAATGATGCTATTGTAAGTTCATCATACAGAGACAGGAAAAGGAAAATTCAAGACCATTTCAAATAAGACCATTTTAATGAAATAAGATAAAAGCAAGCAATTAAAATTCAAGATACAAATCAACTGCCAAGTTATATCTATGGCTAAAGATGAATAATCAAAGAACAATTACATGTAACAACATGTCTAATTTTAACACAAAATAAAAGTAACTAGTATGTGATGGAAAACACTTAGGAGAACTTAACATAAATAAACTCCTTGAAAGCTTAAAATGATTTTAAATTTGAATTTAACTCTGAGAAAATGACATGAAATATAAAAAGTAAAATCTACAGATGGAAATTTAGCACTGTGTGTTTTACCTCTGGGAGCTACATGCTGCACCATGATTCTATTCTTACATTACAAATCTGTTGTGTGGGGAGCGGGGGAGGAATAACTGTGTTGCAGGAAAAAAAGAATAGAACAAATTGTTGTAAGAACATGTCGTTTTTTCATGTGTCTTTATTCTTTACAAGTAATCTTACTCTTTAAGGATTTTTATACAAATGGACTCACCTATATTTAAAAGATCTAATGCCCTCATGTTATTTTTAGTATAAGAATGATCCTTAAAAAAAAAAAAATCTCTGCTATTTAGCTCACTTGGTAGCTTTTAAAAATTTATAATATCCTAAGAAAAATAAGAACGGTATTATTTTCTTTTTGATTTGTCTTTTCTTCCCCAACATAAACCAAAAAACCATTACAAGTCACCAGGGATGGGAGGGAGAAGAGTGGAGAGGAATGGCAGCTGTGTTGAAGCTCAGAAAGGACATGCGTTGGCAGATTTATGAGGTGACACCTGCAATACAATGTGCCTAGATCTAGTCTATTTCCTAAAATTAAAAAGGAAATGAAAATCCATTCTCAATGTTTTGCCATTTAGGTATCCATCTACCTCTGCAGAACACTTTTTCTTTCACATGTTCTAGGTCATTAGTTTTTACATGTTGGGGTGTGAGCCATTAATTTATTTAAAAATAAAGAAAAATAGAAAAAGAAAAACATGGGTAAGATGACGTAGAAATCAGTATTTATCATAAAACCCTACGTATGTCATCACAGATTAAAAAGTATTTTTTTATAATTCAAATTCAACCAAAAATATTTCACTGATCACAAGGAAATTAAATTACTTCTTAACAACAAAACGTAGTGCAGAAAATACTCATATGGAGACTGAACATACTGTTGAAAAAATGTGGATCATTGAAGATATAAAAGAAGGAAATCAGACATTTCTTAACATTCAATGACAATGAAAACACATCATACTGGAACCTATGGGATACTGTGAAAGTGGGACTGAGAGGAAAGTTAATAGCCCTAAGTGCACACATAAAACAAACAGCACAAGTAAATAACCCCATGATGCAACTAAAGCTGCTAGAAAAACAGGAACAAATCAAACCCCAAACTACCAAACAGAGAGCGATAGTAAAGATTAGAGCAGAAATCAATGAAATAGAGACTAAAAGAACTATAAAATCAACAAAAAGCTGATTCTTTGATAAAAATCAATAAAACTGACAGCCCCCTAGCTAAATTGACAAAGAAAAAAAGAGACTCACATTACCAAAATCAGAGATGCCAAAGAAAACATTAAAACAAACATCCAAGAAATACAAAAGATTATGAAGGACTACTCTCAAAACCTATACTCAAGTAAGATGGAAAATACAGTAGAAATGGTCAAATTCCTAGAGACGTGCAAACTGCCTAAGCTAAATCAAGAAGATATAAACCATTTAAACAGGCCCTTATCACACAATGAGATTAGGAAGTGATAAGAAATCTTCCAACAAGGAAAAATGCAGGTCCCAATGGATACATGGCTGCATTCTATACTTTTAAAGTTGAACTAACACCAGTACTCCTCAAACTTTTCCATGAATTAGGAAAAGAAGGATCAATTCTGAACTTGTTTAGAAAGCCAGCATCACTCTCATCCCAAACCCAGGTAGGGATCCAATGAAAAAAGGGAACTATAGATCAATCTCTCTGATGAACACAGATGCACATCTCTTCAATAAAATACTAGGCAAAGAATTCAGCAAATAATAAAAAAAAAATCATACATTATGGTCAAATAGGTTTCATCCTAGAGATGCAACAATGCTTTACCATATGTAAATCAATACACATAATACATTACACCAACAAGGACAAGAACCACATCTCAATAGATGCAGAAAAATCCAACATCCATTCATGTTAAAAGTTCTGGAGAAGCTATATCTGACAGACCAACAGCCAACATCATACTTAGCAGTGAAAAACTAAAACCATTTTTTTCTATAATCAGGAACAAGTCAAGGAAGTCCACTGCCTCTACTCCTCTTCATTATAGTTGTAGAATTCCTAGCCAGAACAATAAGACAAGAAAAAGGTATTTAAAAAGATCCATATACAGAAAGAAGTCAAACTATCCTTAGTTGCAGATGACAAGATTTTATATCTAAAGGACCCAAAAGACTCTATCTCCAAGCTCCTAGAACTTATCAATTGATAACTTTGGCAAAGTAGCAGGATACAAAATTAACCCACAAAAATCAGTAGCCTTTCTGTATACCAACACACAAGCTGAGAGGGAAATCAGGAAAACAACTCAATTTGCAATAGCCTCAAAAAAAAAACCCCAGAAAACCTATAAATCTAGGAATAAACCTAACCAAAGAAACAGAAGACCTTTATAGCAAAAACTTTAAAAATTTGAAAAAAGAAATCAATGATGACATCAGGAAATGGAAAGACTTTGAATGTTCATGTGTAGGTACAGTTAATATTGTAAAAATGTCCGTACTTCTAAAAATGATCTACAAATTTAATGTGATTCCTATTAAAATCCCAATGAAGTTCTTTACCACCCAGGGCTGGGAAGGTAGCTCAGTGGTAGAGCGCTTGCCTTGCATGAATGAGGCCCTGAATTCGATTCCTCAGGACCACATAAGAAAAAAGAAAAAAGCCGGAAGTGGTGCTGTGGCTCAAGTGGTAGAGAGCTAGCCTTGAGCTGAAGAGCTGAAGGACAGCGCCCAGGCCCAGAGTTCAGGCCCCACGATTGGACCCTCCCCCCACACACCAAAAAAAGAAAATACAATCCAAAAATTTATATGGAATAATAAAAGACCTCAAATAGCTACAGCAATTCTAAAAAAGAAAAACAACAAAAAACAAAAAACAAAATGCTGGTGGTATCACAGTCCCAAACCTCAAGCTCTGCTACAGAGCTATAATAACAAAAACATCTTGGTACTGGCACAAAAATAGACTCTATGATCAATGGAACAGACTAAAAAGCATGGAAATAAAACCAGTTATCTGAAATTTGATAAGGGAGCCAAAGATAAACAGTCTCTTCAATAACTGGTGTTAAGAAAACTGGGCATTCAGGGCTGGGAAGGTGGCTCAGTGGTAGAGCGCTTGCCTTATATGCCTGAGGCCCTGGGTTTGATTCCTCAGCACCACATAAGCAAAAAGAAAAAAGCCAGAAGTGGCGCTGTGGCTCAATGTAGAGCGCTAGCCTTGAGCTGAAGAGCTGGGGGACAGTGCCCAGGCCCAGAGTTCAGGCCCCACGACCGGACCCAAAAAAAAAAAAGAAAAGAAAAACAAAACTGGGCATCCAAATGCAGAAAGCTCAAAGTGTATCACCACACAAATATCAATTCAAAGTGGATCAAGGTCAGACTTAAAATTTTGAAATTACTGCAAGAGGGAGTAGGAGAAACACTAGAACTCATAGGTATAGGCACTTTTTGAAAAGAGTCATAGGGCATAATCAGCAGAGATTTGAAAAATGAAATTACATCAAACTAAAATGTTTCTGCATAGCAAAGAACACAGTTACTAAACTAGAAAAACAGTCAACAGACTGGAAGAAGATCTTTTACAGCAATACATCAAGCAAAGGCCTAATCTCCAATATACAAGGAGCTCAAGAAACTAACCCTTCCCAAACCTAATGAACCAATCACTAAATGGGCAAAGGAGCTAAAGAGAGACTTCTTAAAAGAAGAAGTAAAATGGCAAAGAAATACATAAGGAAATGAATGTTCATCATCCCTAGCCAAAAAGGACATACAAATCAAAACAAGTCTAAGATTACATTACATCCCAATTAGAGTGGCCATCATTGTGAATATGAACAACAAATGATGGCAGGGTTGTGGAGAAAAAGGAATCCTACTGCACTGCTGGAGGGAATGTAAACTAGCATAACCACTCTTGACAGCAGTGGTTGTACATAGATCTTTCCTACAATCCAACTATTCTACTGCTGGGAATCTACCCAGAACATCACAAGCCAGGATGCCATACTTGCACATTCATGTTCATTGCTGCACTATTCACATTAGCCAAGTTGTGGAAACAGCCCAGATGTCCTATAATAGATGAATGGATCCAAAATATGTGATACCTATCCACAATGGAATTTTACACAGCCATTAGAAAGAATAACATGTCATTTGCAGGGAAATGGATGGACCTAGCACAAATCATGTTAGGTGAGGTAAGCCAAGCTCAGAGAGACAAATGGCCCGTCTTTTCTGTCACATTCAGAAGCTAGATCTAAAATACACAAGGACATAATAAATTATACAAGTCTCTAGGCATTCACACACAGTGAGAACAAAGGAGGAAGGAAGATGCTCATAGGGGAGGAACAGAAAGACACAATGCCTATTTGCGTCTGATCATACAAAACAGTATTTATCAAAATGAACTCCAAGAAATGAGAACAAGAGGATTTTTTTTCTTTTTTGCTGTTTTTGTTCTGTATGTTCATTTATATATCTTTGGAAATGTAAGGTGAGGCACAGAAATCGAAAGACAAAGAGTGAACAAATGCAGCAATAGTGCTCACTAGACACTATGTTGAAAATGAACTGTACAACTTGTGGGTGGAAATGAGAGCTACAACTGGGCGAGAGCAAGTGAAGGCATGACATTGTCCAAAAAGAAATGTACTCTTTACCTGACTTATATAACTGTAATGTCTTATACATCACCTTTATAGTAACAACAAAAAAGCAAAAAACTTCACATGAATTGTTGTAGTGTTTTTTTAAAACTGAAAATCAACAGTTGAGATGCCATTATTATAAAATTTTCAAGCAGCAAGAATACTGAGAACACTATGAATGGAACAGAGCATGAATGAACTTAGGAGAGAACAAAAGAAGTACCCTGAAGCTTAAATGAAAGGATACACATATGTCTTTGGTTGGCACAGGAATAAAACATAGACTAATAACAAGATATAAATATAGATAAAATGTACAGGAAGCAAGAAATTGACAAAGTTCAACCATTATATTCCTGATGAAGCAAGAGGTAAAGTCCTGTAATGAAAATATGATAGTGGTCTACATCAAGGGTCACTAATATAAGACCTTCAGGCCAAATTGATCCCTTACACTAAGAAGAGTATTTACCTCTTTAAAGAACTAAAAATGTAAACACAATAGTTCATAATATCTAAAATATTTATTATCTGGTCTCTTGTAGAAAAGTTTACTAACACTTGCTCTATATAATATTTAGCTGTGAGGGAGAAAAAAATGTTAGGGCTCAAAATGAAAATAACTTGAAAAGGCATTAACCCATATAGCTGACCTTTCCTTCTAAAGAAAAAAATAAATACTTATAAAACAAAGTTTGTAATATTTTAAACATCAATACCCTACTTACATGATACAGATTCCTGCCCTACCATTAGGTTTTAAAGAAATAAGTCATAAAAAAATTCAAGATGTTAAAAATGATAAGACATAACTTTAAGATGGAGTATAGCTAAACCCTAATGGCTCATTCCTGTAATCCTGGCTACTCAGGAGGCTGAGATCTGAGGATTATGGTTCAAAGCCAGCCCAGGCAGCAAATTCTGTAAGACCTTTGTCTCCAATTAACCACCAGACAACCGGAAGTGACATTGTGGCTCAAAGTGGTAGAGCAAAAGAGCTCAGGGACAGTACCCAAGCCCTGAGTTTAAGCCCATTACTGACAAAAAAAGAAAAGAAAAAAAAGATGGCAGTATAAGAAATGCCACAATGAATTGTATGTTGAGCCTTTAAATAAGACCAAACAATTTTCTTAAAACAAATACTCTACAGACAGTGCATTTTCTGCTTATTTGTTTTTCGTTTGTTAATCTTTTTTATTATTTGTGACTTTTTATTATTTTTAATTAGTTGTACAAAGGAGTTACCATTTAACAAAGAAGCTTATGAATATCATGCATCTTCATCAATGCCACCCTTTCAACATCCTCACCCATCCCTCTCCTACCTACTTTACTCCTTGCCTCACTCACTCTTCTTAATTTTGTAGGATATATATTGAATCCTGACTGCATTCTGCTCCTCTTTTCTTCTTCATTCGTCTACCCCTTCCCAATACTAGCTACTTGGCAACAAAACTTTTTTTATATTAAAAAAAATCATCAAGTATCTGAAAATTAACACAACTTTACATAACCTATGGGTAGGCAGAAGAAATACTAGGAAGTTAGAAAACATACTAAACTATTAAAGACATATCTAAATTTAGACAAATTTGTGGAACATACACATACTAGAAAAGATTAAAATAGGTGAAAGAAATGTTCCCAAAAGTAAAGAAAAGGAAATACAAAGAGTGGCAATCAATTAAACGGAAAAGAGACAAACTGACAGTATTAGTAAAAGCAAAAATGCCAGTGCAGATCCTACAGACATTACAATAGAATGAGGAAATACATAAATGATGCTAATGAATCTAACAATGTGAATAACACAAACTATTTAAAAAGCACATATCACTGAAACGGGGTGGGGGGGGGGGGGCCGGGGGAATCTAAATCTATGTTCTGTAAAACTCAGAATTAATAATTAACATAAGCTTAGCTCAAGTATGTTCTAGTGAATTCTGTCAAACATTTAAGAAGGAACTAATACTATTTTTATAAGCTTTCTCAGAATTACAAAGAAAGGAGGAGCATTTTCAAATTACTTTTCATAAGCCCCAAAACTGTCCTAATTCTAAAACCAGACAAAGCATTATGATAAAAGAAAATAATTAACAAATATTGTCAAGAACACAAGGCAAAAGAATTTTATCAAAACAAGTTCAAATGTGCCAGGCACTGGTGGCTCGTGCCTATAATCTCGCTACTCAGGAAGCTGCACTCTTCAGATTATGGTTCAAAGCCACCTCAAGCTGGAAAGTTTGTGAGACATTTATTTCCAAATAACCACTAAAAAAGCCTAATTAGAGGTTATTGGCTCAAATGGTAGAGTGTTAGACTTGGACAAAACAGCTCAAGGACAGCTGAGCTCAGCCCTGAGTTCAAGTTCCAGGACCAGAACCAGAAAAATAAACAAACAAACTTCAAATTAAATCATATAATATCTAAAGGGTAAATATTATGGTCAAGTGAAGGTACTTTAAAAATGCCAGAATCATATAATATTCAAAAATGAATTTACATCATTTGTCAAGTTGATAGGTGAAGACACTTAAACTTTCAGGAAATGGGAAAAAATTGCTTAGAAGTTTAATAGACATTCCTAATAAGGCCAAATGCTGTTTATAATATTATAAAAAAATGTTAAGTTCAGCACTGTCTACCATGACATACATGTATAAGATTTCTACAGTGAAAACTACAAAATGTTACTGAAAGTAAAGTCAACCTAAATAGAGAGATACACATTTATACATCATAAGAGTCAACATAAGGATGTGAATATTCTCCAGTAGGTCTACAGATCCCATACAATGCCAAGCAAAATCCCAGAAGGTATTATTCTGGATTCTACACAGGATATAGAAATCTAGGGAAGTAGAGGTATGGCTCAAGTAGTGAAGTGCCAGTCTTAATCAAAAAATGCCAAGTAAGAGCATAAAGCCCTGAGTTCAAGCCTCATTGGTGGCAACAAAAAAAAAAAAACCCTCTGGATATAGAAATTTAGACAGACTATAGCCCATATACTGACAATAAAAGGAAAACAACCCCCAAATATACAATTTTCTGGACCTCATCAAACGAGAAACTGCCTTAGTTGATTAATGAGTCCGATTCTAAGGAAGACTTGTTGCCTTGAAGGACACAAATAAAGTAAATATTTTATATAATTTACCTAAAATTGCCAAGTAACTACTAAAGGCTAAATATGTGCCAGAAAGAAAATAAGAACCTTTGAACATCAAGTACATAAAAGGATTTCACATTCACTCATAAGTTTGCTTTCACAAACCTTACTGGATGTTCAGAAAAAGGGCACAGTAAAAAGCCCAAGAAAGTATCACTCCTGTTGCATGCTTAGGGGAAGAGAAGAGTGGCTACTAAGAGAAAAGCATGAAGTCCAGCTTGGACCCTTTCCACTACCTTTAATATGAGGAAGGAGAATGAGAACCCTCCAGGAAATAGGTCATCCAGATAAAATTCAACAAAGAAACTTCAGGACTAATTGACACCATACATCAAATGGACTTAACAACAGGTATCTCTAGAATATTCCACCTAAGAACTACAAAAGACACATTCTTCTCAGCAGTCCATGAAACTTTCTACAATATGATCATATTTCTACAAAGATTGTATTTTAGGAAATAAAGCAAGCCTTAACAAATAGAAGAAAATAGACAACTACCTATATTTTACCAGACCACAATGGAATAAATCTAGAAATAAAAAAATCAGACAATATTCAAACATGCAGACTGAACAATAAATACACTGCTGAATAATCAGTGAGTCATTGAAAAGGTCAAAAAAAGTTGTAGAATCAAATGGAAGTAAAAACAGAATTTACCAGAACCTTTGAGATACAGCAAAGGCAGTGATAAGATAATTTTAGAGATATGGGCACTTACATTAAAGGAATTGGAGAGACCTCAACTAAATAGAATAATGCTGTGTCTCAAGCTCTTAGAAAAGTAAGCCAAATTAGTAGATGGAAAGAAATAATAAAGATCAGGGCATCAATGAAATGAAGACTAAAAATTAATATAAGCAATAAAGCAAAGAGCTGGTTCTTTGAAAATGTAAATAACACTGACAAATCCTTAGGCACACTAAACAAATGGAGAAAAATCCAAATTAATAAAATTAGAGATATTAAAAAGGACATATACTGAGAAAATTCAGAGGAATTATTACGGGATAGTTTGAAAAGTTATAGTCTAATAAACTGGAAATTCTATAAGAAATAGATAAATTTCTAAACTTACGTGACCTAAATTGACCTACGACTATATTTTTTAAAAACTACTTAAGGAGGACTGGGAAGGCGGCTCAGTGGTAGAGCGCTTGCCTTGCATGCCTGAGGCCCTGGATTTGATTCCTTAGCACCACATAAGCAAAAAGAAAAAAGCCAGAAGTGGCGCTATGGCTCAAGTGGTAAAGTGCTAGCCTTGAGCTGAAGGGCTGAGGGACAGTGCCCACGCCCAGAGTTCAGGCCCCACGACTGGACCCAAAAAAAAAAAAAAAAAAAAAAAACCCAAAAAACTACTTAAGGAAAGCTATACAAGTAATGAGACTGAAGCAATAATAGTCCCCCAACCAAGAACAGCTAAGGACCAGATGCATTCAATGCCAAATTCAACCTTATCTTTAAAGATAATATCAATGCTTCTTAACTAGTCTATGAAATAGAAAGGAAAAAAATACTATCAAACTCATTTTGTGAAGCCATTATTATCCTAATACTCAAATTGGACATGACACAACAAAAAAGAAAATCACAGACCAATTTCCTTAATGAACATAAATCCAAAAATTCATAATAAAAATACTTACAAATGCAATTAAACAACAAATTAAAAAGACTGAGTTGCAGGAACAAGACAAGGATGCCCACTCTCTCCACTTCTCTTCAATCTAGTATTAGAATGCCTAGCTACAGCAATAAGACAAGATGCAGACATAAAGGGGATCCAAATAGGGAAAGAAGAAATAAAACTCTCCCTCTTTGCAGATGACATGATCTTGTATTTAAAGAATCCCATAGACTCCACTCCCAAGTTACTCAAGCTGATTCAAAACTTTGGCAAAGTAGCAGGTTATAAAATTAACCCCCAAAAATCAATGGCTTTTCTGTATGCCAACAATGAGAAAAGTGTGGCTGAAATTAGGAAAGCAAAAAATAAAATACCTAGGAATTAACTTAACTAAAGAAGTGAAGGACCTCTATGATGAAAACTTTAAAATCTTGAAAAAGGAAATCAACACAGAACTTAAAAAATGGCAAAACCTCCCATGCTCCTGGATTGGAAAGATTAACATCGTGAAAATGGCAATACTTCCCAAGGCTATCTACAAATTCAACGCAATACCTATCCAAATTCCAACCTCATTCTTCAAGGAAATAGAAGAGGCAATCCAAAAATTCATATGGAACAATAAAAGACCCCGAATAGCAAAAACGCTCCTGAATGGAAAGAACACTGCTGGAGGAATATCAATACCAAACTTCAAACTCTACTATAAAGCCATAGTAATCAAAACAGCTTGGTATTGGCATAAGAACAGACCTCAGGACCAATAGAATAGAATTGAAAACCCAGAAATGAACCTACAGACCTATAGCCATCTAATCTTCGATAAGGGAGCTAAAACAATAGAATGGAAGAAAGACAACCTCTTCAGTAAATGGTGCTGGCAAAATTGGTTAACTACATGTAGAAAACTTAAGCTAGATCCTTATATATCACCCTGCACCAGAATCAACTCCAAATGGATCAAAGACCTTGAACTCAAAGCAGACACTCTGAAAACATTACAGGATGGAATAGGAGAAACCCTGGGTCTCCTTGGCTCAGGCCGAAATTTTCTGAATAGAGACCCGGAAACACAACAAATCAAAGAAAGGTTGGACAAATGGGATTACATAAAGTTGCAGAGCTTCTGCAGGGCAAATGACATAGCTAGCAAGATCAATAGAAAGCCCATGGATTGGGAGAAGATCTTTACTAGCCATACAACGGACAAGGGTCTCATATCTAAAATATACTTGGAACTCAAAAAATTAAACCACCCAACAACAAATCCTCAAAGAAACAACTGCCCAACAAATAAGTGGGCGAAAGACTTAAAGAGAAACTTCTCTGAAGAAGAAAGAAGGATGGCCAATAGACACATGAAGAAATGTTCAACATCCCTAGCCATAAAAGAAATGCAAATCAAAACAACATTGAGATATCACCTCACTCCAGTTAGAATGGCAAAAATCAAGAACTCTAACAACAACAGATGCTGGAGGGGATGTGGACAGAAAGGAACCTTACTTCATTGTTGGTGGGAATGTAAACTTGTTCAACCACTTTGGAAAGCAGTATGGAGGTTCCTCAAAAGACTTCACATAGAGCTCCCCTATGACCCAGCAATCCCACTTTTGGGCATTTACCCTAATGTTTACAAACAAGACCACACTAAAGCTACCAGCACAACTATGTTTATTGCAGCATTATTTACCATAGCTAAGATATGGAACCAACCCAGATGCCCCTCAGTAGATGAATGGATCAAGAAAATGTGGTATATATACACGATGGAATTCTATGCCTCCATCAGAAAGAATAACATTGCCCCATTTGTTAGGAAATGGAAAAACTTGGAAAAAATTATATTAAGTGAAGTAAGCCAGGCCCAAAGAAACGTAGGTCCCATGGTTTCCCTTATTTGTAATATCTAGTATATGTATGAGTCAAGCGGAAAAGGTCAGATAATGTGATGTCAGGAAAATGAACCCTTAGATGTGTATTTTAATGTTTTTTTCTTTCATGCATGTGTTTCTAACACATTTATAAGATTATCTCTTTGTTGCTTTGTAGCTTTGTATGTCCCTCCCCCACAGTATAACCCCTGCTTTCACTATATTTGATGTCAGTATAACTTGTGGAGGAGATGGGGAAAAACCAGTTGTTTAAGGATACAGGTGGACCTGTTGCAACAATGAGAAGTACAAGTTGTCATGTCCAAAACGAGCTTTACAACGTTGGTGTGGGGGGGGGGGGGCCGGGAAGGAGAAGGATTGGGATTAGGGGGGGAGGGGGGAGGCTGGGAAGGGATGTGAAGGGTAAACAAAGGAGGAGGCTGCAATGCTTGGTAAGAAATGTACATGCCCATGTAACTGTAACTCCTCTGTACAGTATGTTCACAAATAAAATTAAATTAAATTAAAAAATAAAAAAGACTGAGTTGCTTTCCTTCCAAGGAGTCAATAGATGTTTCAACATATACAAAGAAATATATTATAGCATAAATATAGGATAAAGGACAAAAGAAAAGAATCACATGTCATCTCGATACAGAAAAATCCTTTGACAACTGAAGAGCTGAGGGACGGTGCCCAGGCCCAGAGTTCAAGCCCTACAACCGACAAAAAAAAAAAATCCTTTGACAAAACAACTATTCATGATAAAAGATATTCAGAGGCTGGGAAGGTGGCTCAGTGGTAGGGTGCTTGCCTTGCATGCATGAGGCCCTGGGTTTGATTCCTCAGTACCATATAAGCAGAAAAAAGCCAGAAGTGGTGCTGTGGCTCAAGTGGTAGAGGGCTAGTCTTAAGCTGAAGAGCTAAGGGACAGCACCTAGGCCAGAGTTTAGCCCCCACGACCGACCAAAAAAAAAGACATCCAGAAACTAGAAAGAATAAAGTCTATATAATAATATAAACATGATACAGGCCATATGTAATAAATTTATAGCTAATATTGTATGAAAGAAGAAAAATGAAAACATTCCTCCTAAAATTAGAAATCAGACAAAGATGTCTACTTTCTCCATTCTTACTCAAAATAGTACTAGAATTCCTAGCCACAGAAATAAGGCAAGAATAAATAAAAGGGATACAACAGGAAATGTAGAATCAAATTATTCCTATTTGCAGAGAATATGATCCTATACTAAAAAGAGTCTAAGCACCAAAACACTTTTATCTGACAAACACTTCAGGAAAAGCAGCAGGATATAAAATTAACATATGAAAAATAAGTAACATTTTTTATATACCAACAATGCTGGCCAGGAAAACACAGGAATAAAGAACACTGCACATTGTTGCTGGGAATGTAAAATATTGCAGGGACTAAGGAAATCAGTATTGGGATACCTTAAGAATCTAAAAATAGAATTTCTCTATGGTCCTGCTATACCATTATTGGGTATATAACCAAAGGAATGCAAATTGGAATAAAATAAAGGCACCTGCACACCCATGTTCATAGTTGCACTATTTATAATAGCCAAGATACAGAAGCAGTTCAGGTGCCCAACAACTAATGTATGAATAAAGAAAAGGTCTCTCTCTCACTGTCTCTGTCTCTGTCTCTCTCTCTCACACACACACACATACACACAAACACACAGAGGAATATTCAGCCATAAAAAAGAAAAAAATTGTTGTTTGCAGAAAAATAGATGAAAATGGAGATCATGTGAAGTGAGACAAGCCAAATTTACAAAGACAAATACCACATATTATACTCATATGTAGAATCTACACCTAAAAAGTATGGTATTATTGTAAAAAAGGGATTGTGGGAAGTAGACTAGCAGATGGTGAAGGAAAGTAGAGGGATTAATACAAGGATGAATATTACAGATGAACATTACATATGTGTGTGAAAACAGCATAATGAAATCTATCAAAATTATTTAAAATGGGAGGGGAAGAGAACAGAGATTAGGAAGTAATAGAGGTGGGGTGATTTGATCTAAGTACATTTTATTCATGTTATAAATATCACAATGCAACCCCTCTATTAATCTGTGCTAATAAAATTAAAAATAAGTATCCAGGCAAAAATTATAGTGATAATAGGGAAAGGGGGACATGTTTACCATTGAGGCCAGAGTAACAACCCCTGTCAATCTTTGGATGTTGCTGGAAACCTATTAAAGATAGGAGAAGAAAACAGAAGAATAAATTTTTTAATCCTGCAAGTCTGAATGTAGGAAAGAAATTCAATTTGTAATTGGAATCTGGAAGGGGAGTTTAGAAAGCCCCCATCTCCAAAATCCAATACATGGTGGTTGAGCAGTCTATTTGTGAAAATATTACCATATCAGGTACAATGATTAATCCAGGCAAAAGAAAATTTTGCAAAGTGCACGCTTTTTTGGGTCAAACTGTCTGTCTGGCAGCTACAATTTGTTTTTATAGTTTCAAGCCCCATAGATAGGGCTTTTAAATCTGCCAGCTTTCCAAAGGGAAGAACTGAAGGTTACGCACACACACACACACACACACACACACACACACACACACACACACACACACACACAAACACACACACACACACACACTCTTAATCCAGAGACTTCTGGTTGGAGAATGGAGTGGTCCCATCTACTCAGTGTTTTGTAACTAGCACTGACACAAACAGGTACATCAGCTTTCAACTTCACTGTATTATCAATGAATTTAGCCTAGGCATTTACAGGAACTTCCATGGAGGACCCAAGTGAGCCAGTGGCTTTGCTTCAGGTGATGAAATAAAGGACTTTTTTTCTAAAAGAAGTAGGTTCCCCCCCCTTTATGCAAAGCCAAAAGGACACTGACCCATGGCAGCCACATGTTACACAAACTATTATCCCACTGGGCCCTTCCCTTGTTAACGAGGAAGCCCAAGTTAACCTATCCCTAGATAGGAACAACAGTCCACATAGTCCCAAGATATCTAATAGTCTAGTATTTAATCATTTTTTAAAATCTAAACTTCAATGCAATTTTGAATAACCAAATAAATATAAAATGTATGCTTGGTAAGGGTGAAGCTCAATACTAGACATTTGCCTATCATAGCAAAAAGCCCTGAGTTTGATCCCTAGCCCTGAAACAAAACAAAACTACAGGGAACTTTAGCAGTCAGACCAGGAATTAGAGGACAGCGTGAGCTACACAGAGAGGCCTAGTTTTAAAACAAAACAAACAATTATAATAATTTTTAAAAGGCAGTGCACTTGGTAGCTGGGTCAGGCAGGTGGCACTGCTGTACTGAGAAATGGCCTGAGACTGAGCAGCCATCAAACCTTTTTTTCCTAGTATAATACATGGTGTACTGGATCACCTTTCTCCATGTGAATGAGACTGTCCTTTAACTTCATACATATTCACGGTGTAAGAACATCGAAACATTAATATGTTATAATACATAAGTATAATTATACATTTAGTATAGGAAGCCAGAACAGTATACTCTAAAGACCCAGAAATTCTACCCACACATCAGCTTTTTTGAATGTGAGTGTCCTCCACCTTCGGAATACAACAAAAAGGAATTTGACAAACAAAAGCAACTACTGCCTAAGCTGCTAAGAGTCCACATTATTTCCTCACCAGGGACACAGGGAGTGGGAGTCCAGCTTGCTGGGGAGAGCTGTAGTAGTGGGAAGGCTGCTTTGCATTGGCTCCTAACTCCAGTCCAGGGTAATGATGTCCTGGTCTCTAGTTTACCCCTACACATGCTGCCAATGTTTTCAGCCTTCCTTCAGCCACCTCCTGTGCTTTTTCCTGTAAGACCACATGGGGACTTGGTTATCTCTATCCAGTAAAGCTAGCATTCTTTCCTTTCCCTAAGTTTCTCTACCTCACTTGGCTTTCAGATGAAACATGAAGTAGAGCAAAGTTAGAGTCACAAAGTATGGAAAAAACTGCTTTGCATGAACAAGCAAAGCTTTGTGTTTACACTCAACTTCAAGTGGCTGCCCACTTGGACTTAATTAATGACTTTATAATTTATTTAGTCTACCCAAAGATCTGTAACTCATTTCTGACACCTTTTAACTCTTGTGAACCCTTGATTCAAGAGCTACAACTATACTGCTTTTGCCTACGTCTTGCTGCCTCTTTAATACATAATCATTATTCTATCCTTCCCTAGCTGAGAGTGAACAACCACCAAAAGACCATTCTAGCAGCTTCATTAATTCTACCTTTCACTTCTTAATGAAAAAATTTCATTAACAGATATGGAAGTTAATGCCTACATATTAATTGTCCACCAACTTAAACAAGAGCATTTGCTGCTATATTTTAAATCCCCTAAACCAGTCAGCAGAGCCCTGTACTTTCCCTTGCAGGATGCCCTGTCTGTCAATATATCCTGAGCACCAAGAATGTCAAAAATTGTTAACCGTCTGGGGTTTTATCTATCCTACTTATAAGCCTCGATGCCAGCCTGCTACTGTTTCATGAATGCAAACAGAATATATAAGATATGGATCAGAGAAAAAGGGCTATATTTATTCATTATTCATCAAATTCACCTGGCAAAGTCCCCTGGCAAAGGGACCTAAGTTGTTCTATACCGTGTGGGCTTTTGTCACAGCTAAAGAACACTGAGCTTGGGGAAATTATCATTTTTTATAAAAAGCTGAAGCTAGGCTGCACATTGGTTTTTTTGTGGGAAGGACTTACTACGTCATCCCTAAAAGTTGCAACCCACAAAATCACAACTCTAGTAAACAGACCAGATAAAGAGCAGTCAGGTCTCTACATTCTGGGCATACTCAACAAGAACATTCAGGGATACTTAGAGCCCACAGTAGACTGCTTTATCCAGTATACTCCTTATTCAATAGAAAAAAATTGTCACATGTGTTTCAGAAAGAAGTATCTCTACTGCAGGTAATATTAATTGCCTATATAGCAAATGCCATCGAATTTATTTTAAAAGCGTTCCAGACAAATAGATAAATTTACTACAGCTACAGGATACACAGTCAATACACAAAGAACAACTAATTGGATTTTTTTTTGGGGGGGGGTCCGGTCGTGGGGCCTGAACTCTGGACCTGGGCGCTGTCCCTCAGCTCTTCAGCTCAAGGATAGCGCTCTACCACTTGAGCCACAGTGTCACTTCCGGCTTTTTTCTTTTTGCTTATGTGGTGCTGAGGAATCGAACCCAGGGCCTCAGGCGTGCAAGGCAAGCACTACCACTGAGCCACCTTCCCAGCCCCAACTAATTGGATTTTTAAAATTAGGTGTTACTTCCATAGCAGTAAAGAGAAAATTAGGAACAAATCTACAAAAAATATGCAAAATGTATAGACAAAGATCTACAAAACACTGATAAAACTAAAATAACTTAAAATTAATAGATACATAATATACATATGTTGAAAGTCATTTTAGTTATTTTGGTCCATATATGCTTGGCATAAAAAAAAACAAAATAGCTGGGCACCAGTGGCTCACTCCTAGCTACTCAGGAGACTGAGATCTGAGGATAGTTGTTCAAAGCCAGCCCAGGCAGGAAAGTCTGTGAGACTCTTATCTCCAATTAACCACTAAAAAAACAGAAATGGTGTGGTAGCTCAAGTGGTAGAGCACTCACCTTGAGCTGAAGAGCTCAGGGGCAGCGCCCAAGCCCAGAGTTCAAGCCTCATGACTAATGCGTCCCCACCTCCCCCCAAAAAAGAAAACCAAAATAACATCAGGTCTTTTTTGTAGGTATTTGAGACTACAAGGCAACAGTAATTGAAAATATGTTCCTGAATATAGCTAGCATTAAGTCACAGTATTTAGAAACTAGTTTAGTAAATGCTTAAAATGCAAATGAATCATCCAATTATCCATTTATTCAAATGAATAATCCAAGTATTACAATGGATTTAACTGTAAATCTATAGTAGAAGCATGGCCTACAGCAGAATTCTAATTTCTGGTTCTACACATAAAGAACAGTAGCTTTCTAGGCCAATTGCTGGTGGCTCATGCTTGTAATCCTCACTACATAGGAGTACAAGATAGTCAGGTCTCAAGACCAGCTTAGGCAAATCATAAGACTACTCCTCAAGCAACAGCACTGTCACATAAACCTGTCACTTCAGCTACATGAAAGCTGAAAGCAAGAGGATCTCAGTTCCAGGCCAGCCAGGGGGGAAATATTCCATGAAACCCCACTATAAGCACCTGTAATCCCAGCTACAAGAAGCATAAAATAGGTTGCTTGTAGTCTAGGCAAAAGCCAAAGCAAAAAGTGAGACCTTTATCTCAAAAATAACCAGTGTGCCAGGTGATGATGGCTTACACTTACAATCCAAACTACTAAAAAGACAGAATGAGAATTGCAGATATTGTAGCCCAGGCATACAAATCCATGAGACTCTTATCTCCAATTAGCCTGCCAAAATCAGGAAGTTAAGACATAGTTCAAGTATCAGAGTATGAGCTGTGAGGTGAAAAAGCTGAGAAAGAACAAGAAACCTGGAGTTCAAGCCTCATTACCAGCATAAAAATAATAACCAGGGTGCATAAAAAGCTGAAGCTATAGCTTAGCAGTACCGTGCCTGCCTAGCAAGCTCAAGACCCTGAGTTCAAACCCCAGGATTGAAAGGAGAAAAAAAAAGTATCTAACCCATTTCAGACCACCACATCATAGTTAGATCATAGTCAGCCCTTCAGCCAGGTCACCCATCAGAATATAAGCCTCAAAAAGACAGGATTTGGCACAGGTTTCTGAAAATATGCAATCCAGTTGATCAAACTGACCTAGTTTTAAGGCAGAAATGAATTGGATTCTGCACAATAAGCTAGACTGGAAGAATTATGCAAAGAAAAGAGAGCAACAGAAAAGAGAAATCAATATAACAGCACAAACATAGCTACTCTTATAACTGATTAAAATATATGAGGGAAAATTTCAACAAAATGCTTACTATTTAAGGGATATAAACAGGAACATAAGACACTCTAAACAGTTAGCAAAAAATGGGGAGTGAATTTGGAGAAGGCCACAAAACAAACATGTCAACAAATGTGTAAGAGATAGAGATTAACCTGTAGTTATTAGTAGTCATAAGGTCCAAAGTCTAGCTTTCAAATAAGAAAATGGAAATGTGATGTTTGCAAATGATAAAAATATAAAGTATGAAAAATTTTAATACACGATTTAGGTGAGGTAAGTATGGATAAGAATGGTTTGTGGAATTTTCTGTTGAAAGTTTGCAATTTTAATGCATGTACTTTATTTAATACAATTAGGTTTTTATTGTTCTATGACAGATAATGAATCATCAATGTTGTTGACTCTCCACTACTCTAGCTATTCCCTACTTGATGGAGATTTAAGCAGATGGCACACTTCTATTTTCCTGGTAAAACATTTGTTGTGAAAGAAATTCAAAATTAAGAAGCCAAATGAAATTTCTGAATTGGTTTTAACCCTAAATAATCCTTTCTTCCCTGAGTTCAAATATACCAAAGAGTTCAGAATTAAATATGCCACATATTCTTTTAAAATTCACCCCTTCTGAGGCAATATAGCTTAAGAAATCATTTTAACCAATTAGAAACTGCTTTTGCATATATAGTTTTCAAAGAGTTTCAGTTATAGTTAACTCCAACATTTCACAAAGTTGAGGGTTTTTTATTTACAAACTCATAGAATCATAAAGAAAAATGAAGCATCAGAACTACTTGCAAGCTTACGCATGCATCTAATGTAAATATAAATCATTCTTATAGGTATTGTTACACAAATTTAGAAGACAAATGTCTAAAATAAAAGAATTCATATCAGAAAATAAGATATAAAATACAAAAATAACTAAAGAGAAAAACATAACTTTTAGGAAATGATTTTAACTAAGCTATGTTTTAGGATCAAACACATCTGTTGCTTAGTTAATGGAAAAACTAACTTGTTTTCCTAGGATTTTAAGTTAGTAAAAAACTAACCTACAAAATTATTTCATAACAAAATTTGGTTTTAAATCACATATTGCAGCATTTTGCAAAATTAGTATCTTATATGAACATATATACATTAAATGCCAAAATGTAGAAACTGTGGGTTACTATGGAAACAAGAATCTATAACCTAAATGTACAATTTTTCCATGAAAATAATATAATATGATTTTTGATCCAGTGATTCATATATTAGCATATTTGTTAAAAAACAGAGGGCATTAGAAACATCTCATAAAAATCTGAGTAACATTTAAGCATCAAATTTGTGGTTTTTTAAAAAAAGTGAAATTACACTATGCTTTATAGTCAATTAAAGAAAAAACTCTGTTATTTGTGATAGCTGTGGTAACATGAGTCATAAGTCACCTGTACAGGAAATAAGCAGCAATGTCCAGCCTTCAGCTTTCTTCACTCAAATTTCCAGAACTCACATTTTGATGTTTCAAAATTATCAAACTATAATTTGGAAATGCTGCCTCACAGAGGTAATTAAAACAGTGAAATATACTTCAACAAAAAGAATAAAAGCTATACCATCACTTAAAAAAAACTTGAATTACCAAACGTTATATAGGCAAATAGGGAGTAAACTTAGATTATCCCTTTCTCAGCTCAAGTACTATCACAATTTCTCTTAGAAAAAGGTACAACTACCCAGAAGGGTAGTCAGCAGTATTCTAACACTGTCTGCTGATAACCTACCTATGCTTTTTCAGGTCAACAGATTTCTACAGTGCCTTATTTGTTTGTTTGTTTGTATATAGATACATTTTGACCAAAAAAAACCTAAATAAATACTTGAACTCTCTGGGAGGAAAGCACTATATATTCTTATAATAATAATAATTTTCTTAACCCCATCACATGCCAACATGTTTTCTCTGGTTTCAGTTTGAAATTAAAAATAACATTTTGTATGTATTAGCTATTGTTAATGTAGCTGGCATTCTATCAAGATCTTTTCCCCTAATTTTCAAAATTCTTGAATGGCACATTTTCCTTCTTAGTATTATCAAAGCCTTGACACCCAAAACTAATTCAGAAATTTCTAGAAATTCATAACAAAAATTTTCATGTTACCCTAAATTTTTATAGAAATGCACTCAAAACTCAAGTACCTGTCAGAAATTTCTCTATAAAATAAAGAAAAACATTTTGAAAAATATAGCTCAGATTCCTAAATTTAAATTATTAAATTCAAATTATTAACTTTAGGAATATGATCTGTATAGATGACTAATGTTCTAATAATTCAATCATCAGTAATGTCTTCAATTTTATAAGTACAGAATCCAGCCACTTGACATACTTAAGTCTAAAAAAATATTTATTCTTGCTACTGAAAACAAACAAATTTAGAGGTAACAAAAAATGAATATAAATTAATTTTTAATTCATATGTTCAGTTTTTATACCATTGGGTTTTTTGGCAGTCTATCTGAAAATAATTTAGCTTTTTAAGTAATGAAGACATAAACTACAAGTTACAAGTAACTTTTCCTTCACTAATCTAGCAACATCTATTTGCCAAAAGCAATCTACCAAGAAATGTGACCAAGCCACAACAGAAATACCCAATTGAAATAAAATACTAATGGCAAATGGCCAGTATATATTTGCTAAATGAGAAGCTTCCTATAGGTAAAAATTGAGATTACTATTTCCAAAAAGTAAAACAAAATATTAACTTTTAGTATGCTACTGTTAGTATGCTACTGGCAAGGAAATGTTTTAAAAATATTTTATGGTAAAATTACCTTGGATCAAGCTGATTTAATATTCTGAATGAATGAATGAAATAAAAGAATATCTCAATGAATTTAATACCTAGAGATATTCACAAACATTTGGAATACATGATGATGACTTGAATACAAACAAACTAGTTGAAATTCAGTGTGGTTCACTGTAAAAATGCAGTGGGTTTCTATTTGTAGAACAAAGAAACTACACCAAAATTATATATAAATAATAAAATATTCTCAAGTGCAATTAATGAGCCTTTAGTATATACATATATACTTTTGACTATATAAACCTTTCCTACCACCTTCCCCCTACACACAATAAGAAAACATCTCCATGCATTTTTTAACATTTGGCATCAGTGACCAAGAATCCAGAACAAAATACACATGTTTAAAAAAAAAAACTAATTTACTCATATTCTATTTAAGCATAACATACAAGCACTTATAAATTTAGTCTTTTAAGAAAGCACTCTTATATAAAACAGTAGGGTGGGAGGGAATCTCTGCTATACATATGAAGCACAGTTTAAGCTCAATACAACTGACCAATCAAAATTAGTGAATGCACTGCATCTCTCTGCAGTGGAGAGAAGCGACAAGGTAGGCTGTCATACTGCAAAAGCTGCTCAGAACAGGCTTTCCTCTGAAAACAGTGCCGTTCCTTTTTAAAGACTGAATCTAAATGTCTCTGGAGAGAAGAAACATTCTGCATTTTCAGATGCTTACTGATTGTGAGGAACCGCAGCAGCTTCAAAGCAGCACTACACGGTCTATACATCAGCAGTACTGCTGAAACAATGGCACCATACAGACACGTTTTCATTAAGGTCATTTCTGAAGAGACGTTTATAACCCTCTTCCCCTCATCCTCTACTAACAAGCAAACAAAATGAATCAATCAAAACGGGAAATGCTTCAACTACATCAAGAATTTATCATATATTTAGCAGAGGTAAGATGTGTTCCTTATTATAGTATACAGTAGCTTTTAAACTATCACAGTGGGGTGAAATTACTTTTTAAATTTCAGCCTAAATGTTAAGAGTTTAATGTTTAGTTCTACTTATTGCTAAGCATGTAATTTTTAAATCTATTTCTCTGAAGACAAGATATATTTTAATGTAAAATGTTTCGAATGGGTTAAGAATATTTTATTAATTCACCATGAAGGCATCAGCTCTCAAGTCACTTCAGACAGATTTTTGATTCCTAATGTTATCCGTATAGTTTTTCTTAGTGTCCAAAAATGCTAATATTTCTTATAAGAACCAGTTTTGGTATCAATCTGTTATCTATTACTCAATTTTATGCTAGGATTATTAGCATGCATATTCACTGAAAAAATATAGTTAATTTTTGTATTGCCTTTTGCTTCAACCACATGAGCAATTCATAAATAAAAATTCATTGTATCTTCTCATGAAATCTGTTTTAAGGTGTTAAGATTCAACCGATGTTTTGATAATTAAGCAAGCTACAGTGTTTTTATAGTAGGAAACATTCAGTTTATTAAAAGAGGGAATGAGAGTGTGTTTAGTAGATGCTAATTGTTTATAATCTTGTAAAATACAAGTTAGCTTCTTAAAAGACAGCAGAAATTAGTTTATAAATACAGTCTTTCTCTTGTGGCTATATTTACAATGCTAACTCTATTGTTAAAGTAATCTATACAATCTCTGTTAGGAAAATGAGGTATTTTAGGATTTAAATTTTATGCACATAGTTATGATTCTAGCAATAGTACTGCTTATTTTAAGAACAAATGGTGCATGGTTTTAATTCATCAGAATAACTTTCAATTAATTAGAAATTATTAGGAATCTTGTTTCTTAACCTTTCTTTTTCTTTTGTTCATAGGACCTAAAGCAGCTAATTCAGTATTTACAACTTATAATATGAAGAATGCATCTGATTGAGTTTCCCTAGCTCTGTGAGCTACGAACTACAAGATGCACTTATAAATATGATTTTAAGAAACTGAAGAGTTAAAACCAAGGAATCAGTCTACAATACTGCTGGAATATTAAAAAATTAACAGTACCCTAAGAAGATGCTGAATACAATAATCACAAAAAGAAAATATAACTGTAAAAGGCTGAAACAAAATGGTGAGCATTTTTAAAGGAGGAGTTTACACTTGAACACATGAGAATTATGGAAGCTACTAATGTTGAAGAAACAATGAAACACGAATTCCAAAAAGGAGAATGTACCAACGAGCAAAACAAAGCTTTAGCAAGTGTTTTCTGCACTAAATATTCAGGATATTCATATCAATTGATATGACTAATGGATTTTCCATCTGAGTTTTATGACCAATTATGTGTCCTCTTCTAATGAAAACAAACCAAATTAAATAGCAGATGGTTTCTATCAAGAGAGCATGGACTGGATTTATAATGTAAAGCAAGTTATGTGATCAAGAAATCATTTCACAATAATGAAGACTGCTGTACAAACAGATTTACAGTTATAACAAAAGGATGTCTAAATACATTTTGGAAGCTAGAAACCTTATGCTTCTCTTTTTCAGACAGTATCGTAAAGAGACTCTATCATACATTTCCTCAAAGAAAAACACAATTCCTATCATTTGAGGAAGTTTCTCTTGGTCGTGACTTTTTAAGGTAAATCAAACACAAATATTATGTACTGTTCTTTAGCAATCCATCAGCCAACTAATCTCACAATTCATGCAGTTGAAGTACTGGAGAGAAAAATGAAAGAATTCCTACAAGACATGAGATAAAATACAGCTACTTCACTGTTCTCAGTGAACAATTCATGTCAAAATCTGTCAATGACATCATGTATCAATTCGTGAAAAACTGCCTGCTGTAGTGAGCTAAATCGCCCATAAGGTAACAGCAAACAGGTAGGTCAGAGATGCATGCACCCCACTGCACTGCACCGTGTTAACATTTACCAGAAAGGGAGGGGGCTGATACTTTCCGTAATTGTCATTTCACTTGACATGACTGGTTTATTTAACTACACTCTGGTGTGACAAAGACCTGATGTTTAATATACCAACTCTGAAAATTTGGCATGCTTAAAATTTTCCATTTTTATAAGATTTCAGAGTAAGCTAAAACTTTTACCTATTTTGAATAAATATGCTTCTATTAATACTTAAATAACTCAAAAATATTATCATGTGTTTGAGATAGTATTTCCAAAATAATATGCAGAAATAAAATTATGTTCTAAACCTTGTCAAAGATAACATCAGTGAATGGTTAACATAAATTTTGAAAATTATTAGCTTGTATAGTTTGAATTTTATAGTCAAAATGCTGTACTTGAAATGTAAGTTTGCTAGTGATTTTTTATATTGTAAACTGAATATACTGATTCACACAAATAACTCTAAACCCCTGCATATTAAAATATAATTTTCATGAATTAGTAAAAAAAAAGGTTTATTTTTAAAATTTTCCTCAAAAGTATACATGGCTGATGTACACAAAAGGTATCACAGGTAATGTCTAACTTAAAAGCTTCCTTAAAATATTGGCTTCAGAATACTTCTACCTGAATTATAGCTTGTTTTAAAAAAAAAACTTAAAAAATATTCTGACTGTAACCCTTCTGTACAGCATCTTTACAATAAAATAAAATTTTAAAAAACCTCTGATTAAACAAATAAAGTCAACTAGTATGTTTTGAACCACTTCAAAAATGACTATTTCTTAGTATGTATTAAACTACAACTTTCTTCTTCCAGAAGACAGAAGAGGGTGTGGTCACAAAATGAATATATAGGCATTATTAGTGATGTAAAAAGAAAAAAGCCTTGTAACTTTCACTTTGGCTTAATATCCCTTTTCTTTCCATTTTTATGTTTGCCAATTGTAAAGATCAAGTGAGCATATTCACTGTGATATACAAAAAATTATCATTTCCTTCTTTCTGTGGGGAATAACTCTAAATATTCCTAAGCACAATGCTAAATTCTAAGAGATTCCATCAACATGCACAAGGTAGTTTGAAACAAACTAGCACTTGGTATATTTATCCTTTTAAATGAACACTTGCCCTGTTCAGCTGAAATCTCACAAGAATAATTACACCTACACTAATCATGCTAGAGCTTATTAAAATATCATTTACTTTGTATCTACTCACAACATTGTAAAATGAAATTTTAAGTCATCAGATTAAAATTAGTGTTGCATACTCAATAGTTTTATTATACAAAAGTACTTTTTCTCTAAAAAAAATTTTAAAAAATCACATTTCCAAATGAGGCAAACCTCTTTAGTATCTTAAGCCATTTTGCATTTAGGGGACCAATCCCTAAATAGTTATTTTTTCCAAAGAAGATCATTTCCTCTTACAGTAAAACAAATGTAATCTTGATGTTTTATCTCCACATTTCCCACTTACACTTTACAAACTTAAAAAATAAAGGTGTACAATAAAAAGATGGTTTGTTTACATGTTTTATTCATCATTTAAATTGCCAAAATCAAATAGTTTATTCTATTTCACTTTCTAGGCAAAAAAAACAAAAAACAAAAAAAAAAAACAACTGCTCCAAAAGAATGTGTCTCTCTCCTGTTCTGGAAATCAACATGCAGTCTGATTCTAACATTACAGTGCGAGATGACATTGATGACATCAACACCAATATGTACCAACCACTATCATATCCATTAAGCTTTCAAGTGTCTCTCACTGGATTTCTTATGTTAGAAATTGTTTTGGGACTTGGCAGCAACCTCACCGTACTGGTACTTTACTGCATGAAATCCAACTTAATCAACTCTGTCAGTAATATTATTACAATGAATCTTCATGTACTTGATGTAATTATTTGTGTGGGATGTATTCCTCTAACTATAGTTATCCTTCTGCTTTCACTGGAGAGTAACACTGCTCTCATCTGCTGTTTCCATGAGGCTTGTGTTTCCTTTGCAAGTGTCTCAACAGCAATCAACGTTTTTGCGATCACATTAGACAGATATGACATCTCTGTAAAACCTGCAAACCGAATTCTGACAATGGGCAGAGCTGTAATGTTAATGATATCTATTTGGATTTTTTCTTTTTTCTCCTTCCTGATTCCTTTTATTGAGGTAAATTTTTTCAGTCTCCAAAGTGGAAATATATGGGAAAACAAGACTCTTCTGTGTGTCAGTACAAATGAATACTACACTGAACTGGGAATGTATTATCACCTTCTAGTACAGATCCCAATATTCTTTTTCACAGTTGTGGTAATGTTAATCACATACACCAAGATACTTCAAGCTCTTAATATTCGAATAGGCACAAGATTTTCGACAGGGCAGAAGAAGAAAGCAAGAAAGAAAAAGACAATTTCCCTAACCACCCAACATGAGACTACAGACATGTCACAAAGCAGTGGTGGGAGAAATGTAGTCTTTGGTGTAAGAACTTCAGTTTCTGTAATAATTGCCCTCCGGCGAGCCATGAAACGACACCGTGAACGAAGAGAAAGGCAGAAAAGAGTCTTCAAAATGTCTTTACTGATTATTTCTACGTTTCTTCTCTGTTGGACACCAATTTCTGTTTTAAATACTACAATTTTATGTATAGGCCCAAGTGACCTTTTAGTAAAATTAAGATTGTGTTTTCTAGTCATGGCTTATGGAACAACTATATTTCACCCTCTACTATATGCTTTCACTAGGCAAAAATTTCAAAAGGTTTTAAAAAGTAAAATGAAAAAAAGAGTTGTTTCCATAGTTGAAGCTGATCCCATGCCTAACAATGCTGTAATACACAATTCCTGGATAGATCCTAAACGAAACAAAAAAATTACCTATGAAGATAGTGAAATAAGAGAGAAATGTTTGGTACCTCAGGTTGTCACAGACTAAGGAAAAATCTAAGTTTCACCAAATCTATATTGTGAAAAGTTTTAAATTTAAATTGTAAAAAATGGAATTACTGCCAAATATAAGGATACATTTTAAGTATTGGTTATGTTGTAAATTTTTAATGTGAATGTCGATATTAGGTCATATATATTCAATTTCTTCATTACTTAATGTATTTGTTGCATGGCAGTTTGTTAAAGTATATCATGTGTATATTTTGTCATGATTATGTCCATCACAAAATATTCATGTAAGTCATATTTTCTAAAGAATAAATACATAGCCTTAAAGCAGTGTATAATTTTAAAATATAATGGACACAATTATCTGCTTTTTAAAAAGATATAATGTGTATTGTTTGTAATCCACAACTACAGATATATTTATATGATGACAGCTAGAGTAACATTTAACATGAAAAACAAAGTTACAGGCTCAAAACAGTCAAAGTAATCCAAGGGTCTTTTTTACCACTATATTTCCTAATATAATACACTTACTTTATTATTTGAAGCATCAAAAATAATGAACTGTGTATAAAATTTCATTGTCTTTTGAATGTAGAAAATCCTAAGATATATATTAGTATTTTAAAATTTTTGAACCAAAAATAATCCTGTATATGTATACCAAAATAGGGAACGTTTAAAATTCATGTTTACTATGAAAAAAAGATTGATTTTTTTTCTAAGATGGAATATACTATACTTATAAAAATAAACTGAAAAGAGTTGGAAGAAAACTATAGCAACAATGGTTTTCTTCCTTCCCTCTCTGCCTATTCTAAGCCAAATGTTATAGGTTAGTACAGAATGCTGACAAAAGAAAAGTACATTAAAATAAAGTGATTTTTAACTTGAACTCAGCCATTTTTTATAATGGAAGTTAACTATACCAACCCCCATACTAGGAAGAGGAAAAAAAACTTTTCTATCATTGTAGGAAAAAACAAACAAAGCCAACTATTTCTAATCTTGGATACATAACAACTTTAGAGTAATACAATTTACACAATGTCCCCACACAATCTTTAAAGTATGGTAGCTTTGATGCCACTATGAAAATCATTAAAGTAACTATGAATCTTGCTACTTTTTCTATTCACACATGTAATAATTTTAAATACTTTTCTCTCCACTCCTCAATTCATGTCAGAAAATTATGAAATTACCAATTCTAACTACAGATTATAAGCATTGGGAATTTCTTCTCAAACACTTCTCAATTCCATAGTATAATAAACTGGCAATATGTGCTAATACCATCAGAAAGTAATATGTTACTTGAACCAAGATAGTTCTGGCTACATTGTAACTGATTAATTGGACAAAAAATAACAACATTGTATTCACTAAATCAAGTAATAGCTCATTTTTTAAATAAAAATGATCTTGCCAAACAATTCAATAATGTATCACTTTTATACAAATAAATGGGATTCAAATAACCTAGTTTACTAAACAACCTAGCACCCTGGGAAAATGACCACCGTGCAATAGCTTAAATTTATTGAGGCTACTCGCATATTAAATAGGGTTTTATAACTTATAATAATGCTAGCATACTGTCAAATCTTGATGAAGACCCATTTCTTGTCTTTTTAATTCACTTTTTTATGTATCTAAAGAAATTATTTCAATTTGACAAAATGTAGCTTAAGAAAGTAAAAAGGTTTTTTTTAAACAAGGTAGAGGAATTATTAATTCATAGATAAAAGTATTAAGAAACTTTTCATTGAATAAATATATCTGGCATGGAATATCTAATATCTTTACACTTTAGAATTCATTTTATGTGGACTCCAAAGGATCAATTACAATTTCTTTCTGTATTAAATATTTTTAATCTTTAGGTTTATAGGCATGCCAAAGAAATCAGGATAAAAACAGATTTTTAATAGATTTGCCTGGTGTTTTTCATGTACTTTCATCGTCTATAATAAGAAATAAAATTTAAAAAATATCACTGGCAAATATTATAACTCTGCCCTATTGCCCATTTGACACTGAGTGAACAAGTAAACAATTTACTCATAATCATCTTTCAGGCAAGCAAAATTATACCCATTGATTTACAACAAAGAAAATGCATACCTACCAGAAACTTCTAATAGTCGTGTGTGTGTGTGTGTGTGTGTGTGTGTGTGTGTGTGCATGTGTGTGTGTGTATGTGTCTGTATGCACGCGCGCGCGTGTGCACAGGTCCTGAGGCTTGAACTCAGGGACTGGGCACTGTCCCTTAGCTTTTTTGCTCAAGGCTAGCATTCTACCACTGGAGCCACTGCTCAACTTCTGGCTTTCTTGGTGGTTAAGTGGAGACAAGAGACTCACAGATTTTTCTGCCCAGGTTAGTTTCAAACCTCAATCCTCAGATCTCAACCTCCTGAGTAGCTACAATTGCAGGTGCAAGCTACCAACGCCCAGCTCTAATAGCTTATTAATTAAAACTAAAATATTCCTGTGTTAAAAATTCAGTTTTCATATTAACAAGTCACAAATGACTGCAACTATTTCCCTCTGACTAAATAAGACAACTTGTTTAAAAAAAATTAAATTCATACTAAGGAGCCACCCTCAGGATTGTTTTTTTACACAATATTCACTTAATTACTAATAATTTTGTAAAAAAGCATCCATGCTCATTTATCCAGGGATATAGCTCAGAGGACATGCTTGCCTAGTATGCACAAGGTCCCAGAGCCACCAATACAAAGGTAACAGAAAACTTGATACAGAATATTCCTTACAACAGCATTTTTATATCAATATGCAATACATCCCAGACCCTTATTTCTGTGTCAACGGAGTTAATTCATAGGAATTTAGTCATGTGTTAGTGGCACATACTTGTAATCCTAAATGCTAAGTAGAAGTTGGGATGATCATAGTTTGAGGCTAGCCAGGCAAAAAGCTCTCAACATCCCTTCCTGACCAGCAACTGGGTATGCTGTTATGCATCTGTCATCCCAGATTCAACAGGAAGCCTAAAATGGGAGAATCATGATCACAGTACAGGCACATACCCAAGCAGGAAGTAAGACCCTATCAAAAAAATAATTAGCACAAAAGAGCTGGAAGTATAGTTCAGCAGTAGCCTAGAAAGCACAAGGCTTTGAGTTCAAACCTACCATACACACATACAACACACATACAACACACACACACACACACACACACACACACACGCTCCTAACCACAAAAGAGCTGGAAGTATAGTTCAGCAGTAGCCTAGAAAGCACAAGGCTTTGAGTTCAAACCTACCATACACACATACAACACACACACACACACACACACACACACACACACACACACACACACACACACACACACACTCCTAACCAAATATGCGCTCCAACCAAATATAAGCTCCATAAAGTATGAAAATGCATACAAGCTTTTTTGTTTTGTTTGCTGTATTAGTAGGCTATTATTCTACTAAAAAGATGCTCAAATCTATTACAAAGATTAAAGTTATTAAATTATACATTTTAAAAATGCAATTTATGAAAGTGGTTCAAAGTGGAAATGCACTAGCCTTGAGCAAAAAAGCTCAGAAACAGTGCCCAGGCCCTGAGTTCAAGCCCCACAACAAACCAAAAGAATAAAAAATTTAAAAAAACATTCAGTATAATTCTGTACTTCAAAATCATAGTAATTTAATTTTTAGTTATGTGGTATATTTTTTAATCTCTTCTATAAAATTACAACAAAATCTCAATTATCTATGTGTTCAAATCAGGCTTTTTATTTACCTGAGGTTAGACTCAAGGGTGAAAATCTAAAATCATAACAGGCTACTAGTAGAACTTTATTATATATAATAATTTCAAGATTACTTTCCAGTCAATCAAATTGCTAGGTTTATTTACTTATTTATTTACATGTTTAATGACCTAGAACTTCTCAGCTTACTTGCTTGGCTTACACGCTACCTACCATTGGAGCCATGCCTCCAGTCCTACTTTTTGTGGTTGTTTTAGCAGTGAAGCCTCAAGGACACTGATGTCCAAACTGTCCTCTCAGCCTCTTGAGACTCTGGTGCCTGGCTTATTTTATTATATTTTATGATCATATAAATTAAGTAAATTTTGTAATTCAATTTATATTTGAAATCTACACTATGCAAGATATGATGTCAGAGATCTGAATTAGAGAAATATGATTATGACCCTCAAGAGAGTAAAACCTAAAAACAAGGTATATGTCAATTATTCCCTAACCAAAATGCTTAGAAACAAGTTTTTTTCAAAGTTTGATATATTTGTTTATACTTAATGATATATTTTGTAGATAATACCCAAGTCTACATATACAATTTATTTCTATTTCATACAAACCTTATACATATAGCTTAGAGGTAATTTTTTTACAGTATTTTTAATTTACCTGCATTTCAACTAAAACCCATCAGTGCCAAATTTTCTCCTATGGTATCATGTTGGTACTAAAAATGTTAGAGATTTTGGTACATTTGGGGTTTAGGGATGCCAATGCTATCTTAAAAAGCATGAAAAATACATAAAAGAAGAGGCAGAATATGGTAAATGCTATAAATGAAGAGTAACATGAAGTGAGACCATTAGATAGAAGACATTACATGCCAGCAGTAATACATGAGAAGAAAGGAAATATAATAAAAAAATGACCTTCCAAAAATTTTAGTGAAATACTAATATACAAATAGAACTTAGCTATTTTTTAATGAGGACAATGTAGTGTCTTATGGTCCTCCTTCCACGATTTTTAACCCTTCAATTGTTTCCAACAGTAGTCCTTCTGGTCAGCTGAAAACCCCTACTGATTCTGTCTTCAATTGTGGATCTCAGCTTACTTACCAAGACAAGGACCTCAATAATTGAAGAATTCACTTACGGTTTGCACACACACATGGATAATAAGAGCAAAACCAAAAGAAATTTTTATGAAAGCAGGAAATTCAGTAAAGTAAAAAAAAAAAAAAAAAACCATGATTCAAAAGTAATCTCATTATTGGAAACTATACAAAATAAAAATTTCAAACTATTTAAAATTATCTACTTTGAACCTTCTTTTACTCTCATATTAAACACATCTTTGTTTTCAAGGTAAACAGAGTAAGTTTATGTGAAAGTGAAAGGAAAACCATGAAAGGAAAGGAGACTCTCTATTTGGAGAGGTGCCCCAAAGAGGCTCTTCTTGCATCTCTTCCCCGTGGTACTTTGATCATCTCATTGAGTAACACATAAAAAAATTCCAAGGGCTGGGAAGGTGGCTCAGTGGTAGAGTGCTTGCCTTGCATGCCTAAGGCCCTGGGTTCGATTCCTCAGCACCACATAAGCAGAAAAGGCTGGAAGCAGCGCTGTAGCTCAAGTAGTAGAGGGCTAGCCTTGAGCTGAAGAGCTGAGGGACAGTGCCCAGGCCCAGAGTTCAGGTCCCACGACCAGCAAAAAAAAAAAAAAAATTCCAAACACATAATGAAAAACACAAACATATATGCAGCAGAAAAACACAAACATCATTCCTTGCTTTTCCTCCTAATTACTCAATATGAACAGTCATCAAACTCACTATATATATATATATATATATATATATATATATATATATATATCTCACTATATATATATGTATCACTATATATATATATATCTTTCTTGTTCTCTGTTAATGCTGAAGAAAGATCATTTTAAATAAGAAAATTAAAGACAGGGGGCTGGGAAGTTGGCTCAGTGGTAGAGTGCTTGCCTTGCATGCATGAGGGCCTGGGTTCGATTCCTCAGCACCACATAAGCAGAAAATAGCCAGAAATGGCGCTGTGGCTCAAGTGGTTGGGTGCTAGCCTTGAGCTAAAGAGCTGAGGGCCAGCACCCAGGCTCAGAGTTCAGCCCCCACAACCGACAAAAAAAAAAAAAAAGAAAGAAAGAAAATTAAAAACAGTAATATTTCTAAGAGATGGTATTTATAAACTTCTATATTTGGAAATTTGCTTCACTCTACATTAAAGATCATCTTGAAAAATGTAACAAATGTTTATATTTCTTAGTTTGGTAACTGTAGTGAGACATTTATCTGAATAGAAACAAGAACCAAGAAATAAAACCTGAAATATTTCTTTTCTTCTTTCCTCCAAATAAAATGGGAAATAAGAAAACTAAAAGTTTTGGAGACTATTTTCATTATATCTCAGAGATGGGTGCCTGTATATACTCCTGAATTCAAATTCATTTGGAAACCACATGAACTCCAAAGAAATTCTACATGAATTGACTTGTACTAAATGTTAGAGGAGAAAAGGATGTAGTGCCCAGATGATATTTTAAGAGAAAAAGGAATAACGAAACCCAGATAAGACTGAAAAAAGATTTAAACTACTCAATGATTCTTAGCCAACCAGGACATAGATTTGTGGATCAGAGTTCACAGAAGAAAACTAATTTGAATACTAACCTTTCCCTAAAAATCATTCAAAATGATGGAAAGATACTCTAGTTGGCAGACTGAACATAGGAAGAATATAATAATAGACATTGCATCCTAAGAAGAATAAATGACTATGAAAGTAGTTTGTCAATGTGTGGAACATAATAATATTAAGGTAAGGAAAAAGTGGGAAAGTGGGTCATATAAAACTGATTATCTTTTAAGGAATATTCATTTTTGTGTGAGGAACAGACAGGCAAATTTAATGGCAATACTTCTCCCTTGTTTCACAGTAACAAATGTGAACATGACTGTTAGTATCTCTATCATTCTAGCCACACAGAAGTTTTCAAACTCCAGTAAGCTGTAACCTGGTTTTCAAGTGTGATAGCTTTGTGCTTCCACCAGCAAGTGGTAAAAAGGGCTGTCATTCCTGTCACTGCCACCAACATTAAATCTCTACTACTAACAAACCCTGAAACATCAAGTAAGATAAAGGAGAATTGAGTCTGTCTGGGATCAAGGTCATTTTCTACACCCATTCCATTAAAGTGGTATGTCATATTTTTCTGAGAGGTATTAAGCATGACACACTTACCAAGGCACATCTACCAATTTTTCAGGATGAAAAGAAAAAGCAGCAAACAGGCTAACAAGGTTATGAAAAAAAATTGTTTCCTCTCAGATATCTAAGCCATATAATACTAGAAACAAATGGAAAACATACCATTTTAATTTACAATAAAAATTTTAATGACAATGCTAACAAATACGTGTTTTACCCATATTAAACAGACTGCTGGAAGAATGGGAAATATAAACAGGACTGCAGATAAACATGAGACAAACAGTAATATTATTGGGTATTTTAATTGGGCATACTATACTGAGTGAATAGAGAAGAACTCAAGATGTGTATTTCTTGCTTATATTCATGCCTTATGACCACTGAAAATATAAAAAAATCAAATTTATATAATTCTATACTTAAAGTTTTCTAATTCTAAAAAAGTACTTACTTTTTCTTTTGCTACAGCAAAATGCTAGCAAACTATAGCTAACTTTAGAAAACGATCATAAATTCACCTACTAAAATACATTATACTAATGTATGTTTTCATAATGCTTCTCCCAAAAGTGTCTAATACACACTAACTCATCATTAAACATTCATGAAATAGAAAATGAGTAAGTGAAACTTCTGACTCTACTCTTTTACCTTACTTAAAACACTGTTTCTCAGAATGTAGTAAACCTTTGTCACAGTCTTCTACACTACTTGTGTAAAATGCCTATTCTTGCTCCCCACCAGGAAATCTCTTAGATTGTAACAATTAAAAAATGTTTTTAATAAATACTTCCAGGTGACTTGTTTGCTCAAATATGTAAGAACTACTACTTTAAAGCTAGAAATAGTGGTACAAGCTAGTAGACCATTTGGATAACTAACAAATGCAGCTCTGAACTCAATTCAAATCATACTGCCTTGAGAAAAAAATTAAAACAATCCATTTTAAATTTTGATTGAACTGTATACATTATAATACAGCAAGACCTTAGCCTCTTACAGAGAAAACTTTTATTTACAAAAAAATGTTTCCTTTAAAAACCATCCATACACATTAAAAAGACAAAACAGTACAAAACATGAAACATAATACCACAAAAAACTTGTATTTCATGCAACCAAAATACTCAATTATATGGCCATAAACATCATTAAATTATCTCAAATATTAGCTGGGTGCAGTGTCATATGCCTGTTACTTTAGCTATAATATGAAGCCTAAAAAATACATAGATTGTGGTCCAGTCATGATCTGGTAAGACCCTGAAACTGGAAGCAGGATTCATAGGTGTATATATGTCTACTTTTCTTGGAACAAAGATTTACAAAATCAGTAAGATCCTCCAAAGATTGTATATTCCAAAAACAAAACATAGTAGGAAAGTAAAATTTGTAACTGTCATATTTAACAACACTCTACAGTATATTATGTTGCCACTATTTTTCAGATATATTCAATAAATTAAGTGAGGTATTCAATGATTTTCTGATAAGTGGACTTAAGATCATTTTGCCCTACTGGAAGTTAATGTAAGTATTCTGAATTTGTCTAAGGCTAAACTATAATGTCAGTAGGTTATTAGGTAAGTGAAATTTTTAAGTTAAAATATTTTCATTTTAAAAGGAGTTAGTAAGAATACAAGGTCATCTAGGTTAAGGAGCACTAAGGTAAGAAAACTTTAAAAATCATAGAATTTTAGATATGACTCAACTAAATGAGAACGTAAGTAACAAAATCAGAGTAGGGAAGATGTCAAGCATAAAAACAACAACAACAAAACCATAAAACCCTGTATGAGTCAGGTATGGCGGTATACACTTAAAATCTCAGATATTTTACAGACAGCAATTGGGAGGATCAGCCCAAGGGAAAACATTAGTGAGATTTATCTCAAGAAAAAAGAGAAGTGTTTACAGCCATATTACATAGAAGATGATTGAGACTTTAAAAAAAATCAAAAATAATTAAAAAGGCACAGGTGGCAAAGTATCTGCCTAGCAAGCATGAGGCCTTTTTTCTTTCTGTACTGAGGAAAGAAAAGAAAAAGAGAAAGAAGAAAAAGGACGAGAGAAAAAGGGGAAAAGGGAGGAAAGAAGGGGAGAAAAGAGGGAGGGAATAAGGACAGAGAAAGGTGGGGAAGGGAAAAAGGAGAAAGAAAAAAGGTTAGTGGGAGGGAGGGAGGGAGGGAGGGAGGGAGGGAGGGAGGACAGGAGGCCTGCCCACCCTATATGAGATGGGCATACTGGATATCTTCAGTCCCAGCCTTACTAAGAATCATAAGTTCAGCTATGCAGTGAGATCTTGTCTCAAAATACAAATGAAGCATGAAACAGAAATGTAAGTATTTATCATTTAAGCCCATCATTTTTATAAGCCGTACGCTATAAGTTTTTCCCTGTGCTAACCAAAAAAAGAAGATGGGAGATAATTACCTGATTCAGAATTAGTAAAATTTAAAGCTTAAAAACTTAAAATTACCCTAACAAACAATTACTAGTTCCAAGGCCAGAAGCAGCATCTTCCATGGTTTTTTTTCAGACATAATGTATAAACCATGTTTTCTACAACTATAAACTAATCTAAGTTTTATGTGATTGCTTCTATATCACTGAATATTTAAAAAGAACCCAAACAATGAGGCAATAAGAAATCTCATAAGGCTGATTATAATTATCTTCAATGTATAACTCAAAGGAAAACTGAGTAAGAAGAATTGCATGGAAACAAATAATATAATGTTGCTCAGACATAATCAGGATTGTTGGCACATACCTACAATCCCAACACTGGATTGGCTGAGGCAGGAGAAATATGAATTCAAGACCAGTTAGGTTACATATAAAAACCCTGTTACAGAACAAAACAAAACAACAACACCCACCAAAGTAGCCAGACATAAAATCCTCAATAATTCTGGTTTAATCTAAAAACTAATTTTAGAATATTAATATAGTGGATCTCAACCATTTTGTAACACATATAAGGGGTCAGTGAAATGGAGTGACAGGTATTTTTAATGTTCTCAGGTCATTGGAATATATTTACTCCTTCCTTTATTTCCCAACCTTCAGAGATTCACTACATAAAAGAAATACACAGACTGGCTGGCTTTCAGAAAAAGTGTCTAGGAGGCTGGGAATGTGCCTTCGTGGTAGAGTGCTTGCCTAGCATGCACGAAGCCCTGGATTCGATCCCTCAGTACCACATTAAACAGAAAAGGCCAGAAGTGGCACTGTGGCTCAAGTGGTAAAGAACAAGCCTTGAGCACAAAGAGGCTCAAGGACAGTGCCCAGGCTCTGAGTTCAAGCTCCAGGACTGGGCAGGGAGGAGGAAGAAGGGGCAAGGAGGGAAGTCCAGAAATATTCTCTCTCAACAAAATTCTCGAGTAATTATTGGCAGAGAGATGACTAAGCACAAGCCATAAATCTGAATAGCTCTCTGAGCTTCAGTAAAGATTAACATCTCTAGAATGTCCCCTACCCTTGTATTTTAACAAACTGTGGCTTCTAACAAATTGTGAAATGACAAGCTAAATATTCAATTTTCAAAAACCTTCTTTGCTTGAAATTTCTGATTTTCATTAAAATATCGTTCTACTCCTGACTCAATGATACAGTTAGAGCAGATACAATTTAGAGATAAAAGAAAGAAAAGAAATGAAATGGTTCTGAACTACATGTTAAGATGTCATACAAATATTTTCTATCCATTATTAAATGAGAAATAAGATGAAAAACTGTTTTTAAAAATACAGTATTTTTCTATTAGCTCCATTTATCTTAAAATATGCTTATTGGTTTTGCAATGCAATTTTTTAATTACAAAAATGTTTCTAAAAATAACAAATAACTAACATCTCAGGACTTAATAAATACATTCCCAAAACACCCTGACTACCAAATGGTGGTTACCAAATGCCCTGTTTACTGTAATATATAGGTTACTTTGTAAGCACTAATAAAATCATATCACAAATGATAATTCCTAGTTACTAGAATATATAATTCTGTTATTTTGTAAGCACTAAAAAGACTTACAAAAGAATTTTAAATGGTTCATTACTACAGCCCTCAGCCCTCATACCAACGTGACGACTTCATAAAACCTTGTATATGCTTTCAAAAGTGGTGGTGCTAAGACATACTTGTTATCTGGCCAACCTCAATATCCAAGGGAAAATATAAGACTACAAAGAGCAATTGGGAAAAAGAGCACATGTACTTGAATGAAAGGAAAGAGCATTTGAAATGAACTTTGAATGACAAATGAGACTGCTGATGACATCACGGCAAGAGGAGCACCATCAGGCAGAGACACAACATGAATGAGCATGAAAACAGTTTCCAGACCAAGAATATGTCTGTTTGGCTAGTACTCAGACTATGAATATGGAAAGAGATAAAGCATGAAAGTAGGTTTGTCTCATGTTTTATCAGGCAAAAAGCAATCCCAAAAATAAACCTATGATTTAATCCCTAAATGCAATGAATGCCTTCCTAGTCTTAAACTCTATGTGTAAGCTTCTAATATATATAGATACATAAATATATGTATGCATACATAGTCTCACTTTCTAGAAGCATAGTGTAGGTCTTTGATACCTAGACCACTGTAAATTAGAGATCAAGCCAGAAGCTATTAATCTTTCACACATCCATTTCTCTTCCTAAAGTATAATTTCACTTATTTTTATCCTCTGGATTACAGTAGATCCTCCATCAGACTATCTTTGCTGAGACCTAAACAACAACATAATGGATTACAGTAGATCCTCCATCAGACTATCTTTGCTGAGACCTAAACAACAACATAATACAGAAAGTAATACAAATAGTGGATGATGGCTCAATATTGTTCTAATATAGAACCAGAGATATTCTGCAAATTGTACAGATACAGTCTCAAAACTACATCAATAGAAAATTTATACACTGTATTTCTTTCTTACCTAAATCTCAAAAAGAAAGAAAACACTGGAAAATCTAACTGCAAATAGTAAAAAAATAAAATAAAATGAAGGAAAAATTAATCCCAAGTTTTTAGAAGGAAAAAATCAAAGATTTCTACTTGAAATGCAACATAAAATCCATAAAAGACCTGTATCTAAAAGAAAGTATTATGAAATAATGAATACTCCAAATCTGTGGTAAAGGGATAGATTATTCATTGAATGGCACTGGGGAAATAGCTAAACAATAAAAAACCTGAAGTTATATGCTGACCCATTCTTAGGCTCACCACGTCTCACAACTTCAAAAAACACATGTCACATTATATTTCAGGTGACAGTAGATGGTACTACCAAGAACTGTGAGATGTGGTTGCTATGTGTGCAAATAATATCAAAATAATTAGCAGATGAGTTAAAAATAAAATCGTAAGAGTACTTAATAAGCAAAACAGGTGAATATTTTCATAATAGTTTACTAAGAAATAAAAATAACCCATTAGGTATAAGGCTAACAAGTAGTATTAGAAAACTTTTTAACATAGGCATTGTTAAAATACCACATGTTCTCATTCATATGTGGAAGCTAAAATAGTTAACTTCATCTTAGTAGAGAGTAAGAAAGTGTTCATTAGAGAAGAGAAGGGGAGGTCAGAAAACGGGTACCAAAATGTATTTACAATAGGAATAAGAGGTTTTAGTGTTTTAGTACCTTTCATAACACTGTAAGAAAACTGCAATTTAAAACAATTATATAGTTTATGAAGAATTAGAAGAGTTTGAGGGTTCCCTATATAAGGAACACAACTACATAACTGATTGTGTGTGTGTGTGTGTGTGTGTGTGTGTGTGTGTGTGTGTGTGTGTGTGTGTGTGTGTGTGTGTGTGTGTGTGTGCGTGCGCTTGAACTCAGAACCTAAGCTTTTGTGTTCAGGGATAGAACTCTACCACTTGAACCACAGCTCCACTCCAGCTTTTTACTAACTTTCCTGCCCAGACTGGTTTTGAACTGTGATTCTCAGATCTCATCCTCCTGAGTAGCTAGGAAAACTACAGCAAATACTACAATTTTAGAAAAGAAATCATAAATAATAAAGGAAATAGGTTCAAAAGGAGTTTCTTAACAGGTCACAGAAATAAATGTGCAAGCAAAAAACCATCTAGCTAAATTCTAAATAGCACAGATTTGTATCTTCCATTTATCTCTATATTTAAATATTCAAATCCAGGAGTACCCAGCATAATTTTACTAACTTATAATACTGAAGCAAAGAGTACATTCATTTCTTCCTCAATATGTATATTACAGCTAGAAACCAAGAGAAAAAGAAGAAATATATTACAGGAAATAAACAAACCTGTTATTTAACCTGATACACATACACTGACAGTAGACAACTGGATGATTTTCTTTCTTTCTTTTTTTTTTTTTTTTAATTGTCAGTCCTGGGGCCTGAACTTTGGGGCCTGGGCACAGCCCCTCAGCTCTTCAGCTCAAGGCTAGCACTCTACCACTTGAGCCACAGCGCCTTTCTGGCTTTTTCTGCTTATGTGGTGCTGAGGAATCAAACCCAGGGCCTCATGCATGCAAGGCCATTGAGCCACCTTCCCAACCCGAGACAACTGAATTTTAAAAGGAGCTGCTATGCTCTTTTTTTTTTTTTTTTACACTAACAGCTCACCCAGCTGTTCAAAAAATTCTGAGAAAACTATTAAACATATACATTTTGTAGGGATCTTTTCAGATGGTTTATTAAAAGTAAACTAAAAACTTTTTTTAAAGTATCTTACTATTGCTCAAAAAATGCTATCACCTTGTGGTAAGACCCATTTAAATGTTCATCTTAATGTTATAATTCAAGAGTCTTCTTAGGTTGGGGATGGCCTACTGGTAGAGTATTTGCCTAGCATTCACAAAGCCTTAGGTTTAATTCCTACCATGCATACATAAGTACATACACATGTGCACACACACACAGACACACACACACAATTCTTCTTACAGAAAAGTAAAAAACCAACATTATTTTACTTTTTTAACCATTGCATAAGAGCAACCTGTATGAAAAAGTACATGTAAATCTGCAGTAAAATAATTCTGCTTACTCTGTTAGTAATAGTATGAATTTAATTTTGTCAATAATAGTATGAATTTAACATTTGGCTCCCTAATGTCTAGTTTGTTTGTTTTTTTGGTCTGGTCGTGGGGCCTGAACGCTGGGCCTGGGCGCTGTCCCTCAGCTCTTCAGCTCAAGGCTAGTGCTCTACCACTTGACCCACAGTGCCACTTCCAGCTTTTTTTTTTTTTCTGCTTATGTGGTGCTGAGGAATCGAACCCAGGGCTTCATGCATGCAAGGCAAGCGCTCTACCACTGAGCCACCTTCCCATCCCTCCCTAATGTCTAATGATGCTAAGCATCTTTCTGTATAAATATCTTTCACAGACATAATGAATATTCTTCAGTAAACTGTGTGTTCAAATTTATGTGCCTATTTTTGCCAATTAAGCCTAAAATCAGCTTAATTAAAGTATTTGTGTTCTAAGACATGAGAATTTTTAAATACATTGAGTACAAGAATGTTCTATCAAATATAGACTTCTTGCAAAAATATATTTTAATCTAACAGTATCACTTTAAGATGCCTCAATTTATTTTTTTATTTTTTTAATTTTTTTTTTTGGTCATAGGGCTGAACTCTGGGCACTGTCCCTCAGCTCTTCAGCTCAAGGCTCGCATCCTACCACTTGAGCCACAGCTCCACTTCCAGATTTTTTCGGCTGATGTGGTGCTGAGGAATCGAACAGAGGGCCTCATGAATGCAAGGCAAGCACTCTACCACTGAGCAACCTTCCCAGCCCAAGAAGCCTCAAATTTTTATAAAGACCAATTTATCAACTTTCTTCTTTGTGATTTATGCTTTGGGTGACATCTATGAAAACATAAAGTCAAAATTGTAACATGTTGTATTTCTCCTAATACAAGTGATAGAGTTGTATGTCTTTGTTTATATTTTTAAAATATTTTGTATATTTTAGTTCTATATTTTGGACTGAGGTCTTACCTGAGCTAAGAATTTATGAAGTGACCTGTGAATACAAGTTTGCTGGTTTGCACATTTAATATACAATTACTGCCCTAACAAATGGGAAGTAGTAATATAAAATGTGTCAAACATCAATTGTTCATATGGGTTCATGTCTATTTCTGGACACTCTGATCTTTTCCTTTGATGTAACTGTCATCTCCATGCCTGGATTACTATATGTCTATAATAGGTCTTTAAATCAGGTAGGATTAATCTTCCAGCTTTGTTTTTTCTCTTAAAAATTATTCTGGATATTTAAGGTCAAACTTTAAAAATAAGTATGTCAAGTTCTAAAAGCATTCTCTATTTTAGATTGCAACTATGTTGAATCTATAGATCAGAGAAAAAGCATTTTAATAATATAAAATCTATTAACTATGTTTAAGATATATTTAGATTTTTCTTTATTTATTCCTAGCAATAGTTTATAATTTGCAGCTTACTGGTCTTGTACAACTTGTGTATGTGTGCCAGTCCTGGGACTTGAACTCAGGACCTAGGTGCTTTCACTAAGCTTTGCTCAAGGCTAGCACTTCTACTATTTGAGCCTCAGCCTCAATTCCAGCTTCTTTTGGGTGGTAATTGGAGCTGAGAATCTCACAGACTTTTCTGTTCCCACTGGCTTCAAACTGTGATTATTAGATATTAGCCTCTTGAGTTGCTATTCTCGAATTATGAGTATGAGCCACTGGTGCCTGGGTCGTCTTGTATGTTTTTAAAGAAATTTATCCTTAAGTATTTCATGTGTCTTACACTTTTATAAATAGTATTTCTGAACCTCAATTTTCAATTGTGTGTTGACAGAACATATAAAAATAAAACTAGTTGTACATTGATTTAGTATCTTGGAGTCTTGCTAACCACCTTTATTAATTCTAATAGCTTTATCATTAACTCAAACCACACACATACTGATAAGAAGGATTAAAATTAAGACAATAGCAAGTGCTGCCAAAAACATAGGAAGAATTCTCATGCATTAATGCCAGGAATGTAAAATATTCTAAGTACTTCTAAATACATTAATAATTTCTTGATAAATTAAATGTGATCACCTATCATATGATCTATACATTCTACTCCTAGGTATTTAACCAAGAGAAATGAAAAGATACAAAGATTTGTATGTAGAAGTTCATAGCACTAAATGTGTAATATCTCAAAATAACTCATAGGTCCTTCTAGGATGAATGAGTAAGCTAGCATTTATATGTCAATAGAACACTAGTTTACAATTAAAAGTGATAAGCTATTGATGCACACAAATTTCAGTATTTATGTCCATTTCAAAATAATTACATTGATTGAAAGAAACTAAACAAAGCACATACCTAGTACAATTCCCATGTATGATTCCAAATGCAGGCACTGGTGACTCATGCCTTTAATCTTAGCTACTTAGGAGGCCGAGATTGGGAGGACAGTGATTCAAGGTAGAAAAATCCTTGATATCCTTCTTTAAACAACAGTTGGATGTGGTGGTGCTATGATGAAATCTAAAATTGGGAGATCAAAGCCTAGGCAAAGAACCTATCTCAAAAGCAGGTTGAGCTAACTAAAGAGTATGCTGAGGATGAGGATGAATATGATTGAAGTCGTTTGTTTGCATATATGAAAACTGAATAAAGAAACCTGTTGAAATTGTTTCAGGAAGGACCAGGAGGTAGATTACCTATAATATATATGCATATAATTTATATATACTACAAATAACATAATTATATACATTTTTATATAGACATATATAATGTTTATGGAAATGTTACAATGAAATCCCATTGTATAACTAATGTATATTAACTAAAAATAACCAGTGCCAAAAAGAGAGCTGGAGGCATGACTTGAATACAGAACACCTGCCTAGAAAGTGTAAGACCTGAATTCAAACCTTAGTTCTACCAAAAAAATAAATAAATAAAAAGATATGAAGTAGGTGCTAGTGGCTCACACCTTGTAATTCTAGCTACTCAGGAAGCTGAGGTCTGAGGATTATGGTTTGAAGCCAGCCTGGGCAGGAAATTACATGACATATGAGACTCTTATCTCCAATAAACTACTCAGAAAAAGCCAGAAGTAGAGCTGTGGTTCAAGTGGTAGAGCACGAGCCTTGAGAAAAATAATCTCAGGGACAGTGCTCAGGCCCTAAATTCAAGCCCCAGGATTGACAGGGGGGAACAAAAGGTATGATTCCATTTTATATTTTTAAAAAAATCTTTAAAGTGGAAGACAATCTTTTATGACAGAGTAAATCAGTAAATGTTTGCAGAAGAATTACTAAGAGACCTGAGGAAACATTAGAGGAAGATAGTATGTTCACTTCTTTGTTACTAGTAATGTTTCACACCAAAACTAAGTTTCAAAATTTCACTTAGACCAGGAAGAAAAAAAGGAAGGAGGGAGGAGAGAAGAAAAAGAAGTTCTAAGGAAGTTAGGAAAGGAAGGAAGAAAAGGATAGAGGGCGGGGGGAGAGAGAGAGGAAAAAGGAAGGGATGTAGGGAGTGAGAGAGGGAGGCAGGAAATTGTCTTAAATTGATACAGGCTGAGTGCACTTATCCAAAAATGCTTGGAACCAGAATGATTTAGGCTTAGGATTTTATTTTCATATACATAATAAAAAAAATCCTGGGATTGAATCAAAATTGTAGCATAAAGTTCATTTCTCTTTCATATAGCACATAAGGTAATTTTATACAGCCCATGAGATACTTGCCTTTTGACTTCAACACACTACAAGAGGTCAAGTAAGGAAAGTGTCTGCCTATACACGCAATGACAAATCTTTCCACTATAAACTAGCTCTAGTAAAGTCTCTATACTGCCTGTGTTCAGGGATACACTAGGGAGTTCTCCCCAGTGCTCTCCTTACATGGTACAATTAAAATACTTTCACTTACTTCCTCATGGGATTACTAGCTTTGCACCCACCTACTGGGTTCAATTATATAACAAGAAGTAGAACCACACAGATGCAAGCAAAAATAACATTACAGATGCTCCCGCCACAGAAATGTAATTTGATGTGTACATATAAAACTGGAATAGTGACTATCACTTTTATTAAAATATTAATTTTAAACACAGAAAATTTATTTTTCCCCTTTTTAGCTATCAATACTAAGACTAGCCAAAAACCACAGGGGTAAAATACAAACTATGATGGTTTTACTAATCATAATAAATCATACTTAATCTGCCTGGCTTTAAATTTTTAAATTAAATTACCTACACTGAGATAATTCTACCATGAACTACATTTTCTCAAAACCTTTTTAATATTTAATACTTAAAAAGGCTTTGAGTATAGTCATCACCATATTACTACAATAACAGCTTTAAGGAATATAGCATCTGTCGATTCTAGAAGATAATGACAATAATAAAAAAAACTAGCTATTTTTAATATGATGGATTGTTAGTGATAAACACAATAAACCTTAAGAATTGTTTATCCATGTTTAATATCCTATTGTCCTACAGATCATTTTTGAAAAGTAAAAATTCAGTGTGATTAAGCAAATTGATACTAAGCAAGTTGATACTAAGATTTTTGCACTCCTATGTTTAGATCATACTGTGAAATAATATTCAAGTATTACTCACTGCTTTAAAATTTAACTTTTTATATGGTATGTGCTCAGTATACTAAATATCAGCCCAGGAATAAGCCAAAGACAAGCCTATATTTGAATATTATACAACTGAAATGTTCAAGCATTACTTGTTTAGGATCATACATTTCTTCCATCAGTAAAAATATAGCACATGCATTACAGCATGACTGTGTAACTGAAATCTCAAAGACAGGAAAATTTAGAAAGAACACCTAAGGCAGACACTGGTGGCTCAAATCTGTAATCCTAGCTACTCAGGAGGCTGAGATTTGAGGATTGTGGTTCAAAGTCAGTCCAGGCAGGAAAGTCCATGAGACTATTATCTACAATTGACTACCCAAAAACTGAAAGTAGACCTTGTGGTTTAAAGTGGTAGAGTGATAGCCTTGAGCAAACAAGCTCAGGGACAGCCCCCAGGACCTGAGTTCAAGCCCCATAACCAACAACAACAACAACAAAAAAAAGAACACCTCATACACATTATTGTGAAGTTATTTTCACGTAACTACTGTCAAAAGCACACTACCAAAAGTAAATAAACTTGCTATTTCAGGTGTAAATAATCAAAAACCTTCTGAATCTATAGAAAGTACAATGTAACTAGCATGGAGGTACATGACTGTAATCTCAGCTACTCAGGAGGGTAGATATGAGAAACAATGCAATTCAAGGCCAACCCAAGGCAAGACTCCATATCTAAACCAATAATCCAGGTGTGGTAGTATACCCCTGGAATCCCAGCTAGTCATATGGAATAGGTAGAAAGATTGTAGTTTGGACTGGTTTCAGGCGAAAATAAGACCCCATCTGAAAAATAACTAAAAGAATAAAAATGAATGAGTATGTTCTCAAGTGGTAGACACCTGCCTAGCAAGTGCAAGGCCCTGAGTTGAAATCCTACATAATACCAGGGAGAAAAAAAAAGTACCAGCACTATCCACTTCAGAAAAATTACCATGTACCTGAGGTAAAGAAGAAAAGGACAAAGCCTGATTAAAACTCAGGTGTTGGGCATTCTATATAGATCCACTAGCTATTCAAAATTTTCCCTGAAAAATTATGAACTGATGTACTGTGGACCTCAAAGCTTGTTAACAGTCAAAAACATAAACACTAAACCTGCTGTCAAGTACCTATTCTCTAAGTGTCTGAAAAAAGAATGGGCAAATAGCTAGAAGCATGGCTCTAGTGGAAGACACCTGCCTAGGCAGTACAAGGCTCTTATTTCAAACCCAAGTGCCACCAAAACAAAACCTGCAAAAGTTTCGTAAAGAATCCTAGGCATAACATCAACATGAAAATTTTCACCTAAAAAAAATCATTTCTCCTGAAAACCTATACACAAATGTTTATAGCAGTGTATTCATTATTGCCAAAACTGGAAAGAACATAAATGTCCTACAAGGAATGAATCAATAAACAACCTTTATTTCTATAGACTAGTATTTTGGCATATACATAGTAGAAAACTATTGGTACTCCCTGTAAGGTCCATTCCTGGACAGCGAACAGACCTCGCCTAGTACCTGCGTTACCTAGGCAACTGGGACACCTGGAAGAGGTCACATCTGCATCCACTGAGGTCACATCTTAATCTGATGTGGCCACACCTTTCTCCCACCTGATCCTACTTCCCTTTACCTGGACACACCTTCCCCCCACCCCCACCCCCATATAAGGCCTAACCCGGGGCCAGACGCCCTCTTTTGCCAGCTCTCTTTTGCCAGCTGCATGGAATGCCAATCTTGCCTGGTCCCAGCAAGTCTACTGAATAAACCTACCGCTTACCTGAATACTACGTGCGGGGTGCTTACTCGGCTACCTCTTTTTAAAAACCTAACACTCCCAACATCTTAAATTATGAAGCTGAATGAACAAGCCACCCTCAAAAGGTTAAATACTTAATCATTCCATTTATGTGATACTATTATTAAGACAAAACTACAATGATAGAGAAAAATCTGGTCAGGGGAGGGGACAAGTGTGATCATAAAGTGATGTGTGAATACTGGAGCTGATGGACCTGCACTGTACAAGTGTGGTGCTGACATACATCTATATAAGTGAAATTTTAAACACCTCTTTGTGGAAAGGAGCCACTTGTACTATGTGATAACTTTTCAAATGAAACAGCATTTCCAAAAGGCAAACTACCTTTACTTATCCATTCTGTGAAGTATGACAATGTTCTACCCAGTCAATTTTTTATTTGTTCTTCAAGATTGTTAATGGAGAGAACATAGTTAATAAATCAAGTAATATCTTCAAACCTCTACAAATATTTTAATCAAAAAGGACTTACCAAGTTCATTGAGACTCTGTGCAGCTTTTGTTATCTCTCTGCTTCCCCCTTGCAGTTGTCCTTGGAGTCTCTTACTGAGATACAAAATGCGAATAATTCTCCGAAGCATATCACAAGCAACCTGTTCACAGAACACATTACAAGTAGTAAGTTAACCCATGAAGTTTCATTGTCCTTACTGTTGATATGTGAATCTGTCCATTCTTTGCAGATGCTACAGATTCATTCATGCTTTTTTTGTTTCTCACCCATAAAAAAACCTAAATAATCATTCCTTAGAAATATCAAATCTCCCAGGAAACAGCCAGAAGTGCCATACCTTTACAAGAAAGTAAATTTTTATCCCAAGGGGAGATAATCTGAATAGAGATACTATAGAACCTAGATTCTTTGAGGTCTCAAACCAGTTTTTTTTCTCCAATGATTCTCAGTTTTGACCACACATTAAATTTAGGTGGATGGGTTTTTAAATTCCAATTAAATCAGTTTTACGCCAAAGTGATATCAATGTACAGACCGTGGTGGACAACTTGTATGCTAGGCTTCCTACTACTACTGCCTCCAGTTCTAGTTTCTCTTTTCTCAGTGCCCCAGGGAGTAGCCTTAAACTTCTCCAAACTTTACTAATCATTAAAAAGTAATCATGACTCTACTTCAGTTTTCCCAATGGTTTTCTAACAATAAATAACAAAAGATTTACTGAAACAAAAACTCACTTTCATGCCACCTCTTATTTCCTTTTCCTTCCCAGATCTAGTAGTGAGCCTTAACCTACTTAAGTCTATTCAGAGTAAAATTAAAAACAATAAAGACTTAAATATTTCAGGATACTTTACAACAGAAGCTAGATTCAGAGTTTTCCTGGGGAGAGGGAGGTGAAGGGAGCAGATGAGGTGACCAACACATCATGATCTTTATTTAGCCTCAGTAATGATAACAAAGCAAAGATAACAAAGCAAATGCTGCCGCTTACCACTATCTTTAAGATTTAGCTTTCATTCTCTATGAAATTCATCCTGCCACATTTGTCTCCTCAAAAACAGTTTTAAGCCAGGCACTAGTGGCTCATACTTTCTTAATCCTAGTTACTCAAAAGGCTGAGATCTGATGATTGCTGTTTAAAGCCAGAGTAGGAAGGAAAGTCTGTGAGACTCTTCATCTGCAATTAACCAAAAAAGCTAGAAATGGAGCTATGGCTAGAGTAGTAGCTTTGAGCAAAGGAATGCTCAATGACAGTACCCAGGCCCTGAGTTCTAGCCCTAGGACCAGCATACATGCGCGCGCACGCACACACACACGTTTTAAGCACTGCAGCCCTCTTATTAATAATTTTTAGTGTTTCTCTATTTAGATTATGTTAAATCTTCTGAGAACAGCATTCAATAAAATCTTCAGTCAACAATTCTTAGCTAATCCATAAGGCATCAACTTTCACCATTTCCCAACATAGTTGCCTCTCCTGCCATTAATTTACTTTCCTTGTTTCTTATGGTAGTTTTATGATACAAATAGGCAACTGTGATAACAACCAAAAGTTCACCATACTTTGCCTTCCCATTTCAAAAAACACTATCTTTTTATGGTAGTAACTTACTTACTTTTACCTACCATTTTAGATTTTCTTTTATTAATTTATGTATTTATGGCATTGCTGGCAAATCAAAGGACCTTCCACATAGTAGTCAAGCACTCTACCACTGAGCTACATTCTCAGCCCTCACATTTTTATCACTAAAATATAGATATACAAGGTTTCCTCACCATTTTCTTTCAATTTCAATTTGTTTAATACCTTAAATCATCTGTCCTACATGGTTTCCCATGGAATGTGTTTTATTTACTATATTCCCATACAGAGTTTTAATAAGGTTGTTATTCTTGTATATTTCACATAAATTAGTAGGTGGGTGTAGGTAGCTTCATCAGCTTCAGGTTTAATATTTTGGCAAGGTTAATCATCAGGTAGTGGTATATTTGTAACATAAGTATGATTTTCACTTTTTTGCTTGTTAGCAGACACATATTACATGTCAAAACCTATTAATCACCTAAGTAATTGCAAAATGTGATATTCAAATTCTACTGCTTCATCTTTATTAACTAATAGATGAAATGTCTCAGCAAAAGAAACTTTAACTTCATCTACTATTTGTTTGCCCAGGGATGGTATTCAGAGAGAAAAGTAAGAATAAATACGTAGGAGGTTAAGCTTCAGCACCACCACAAAAAGATAAATATTTGACTTTTTTTCCCTTTGGTTTATCAGTTTTCAAAAGGAAGGATTTTCAAATATCTACCAATGATGAACAATTAATGTAGTCTGAGTATTGTTTTGGGGTTTTTCCATCATTATAATTGCTGTGAATAAATATGAGGAATGCTAATTTAATGCAGCTCAAATACTTATCTGATGTTCTAGTTGTCTGATTTTTGGCTAGTGGGAAACCGAGAGAGTGAACAACTTTATCATGTGCCTGGTCTAAAAGATTTATCATGATTTAACTTTCGGGCTAAGGACTGGGAAGGTGGCTTAGTGGTAAAGTCCTTGCCTTGCACGCGTGAAGCCCTGGATTCGATTCCTCAGTACCACAAAAGCAGAAAAAGCCGAAGTAGCACTGTGGCTCAACTAGTAGAGCACTAGCCTTGAGCTGAAGAGGTAAGGGACAGGGCTGGGAAGGTGGCTCAGTGGTAGAGTGCTTGCCTTGCATGCCAGAGGCCCTGGGTTCGATTCCTCAGCACCACATAAACAAAAAGAAAAAAGCTGGAAGTGGCGCTGTGGCTCAAGTGGTAGAGCGCTAGCCTTGAGCTGAAGAGCTGAGGGACAGCACCCAGACCCAGAGTTCAGGCCCCACGACCGGACCCAAAAAAAAAAAAAAAAAAGAGGTAAGGGACAGCGCCCAAGCCAAGAGTTCAGTCTAAATCTGCAATATCTGTTACCCTAGAACGTATTCAAGTTGATTCCTGAGACACCTTGTCATAGACCCAATGGTCATGCTGATCTATCCTTCTTGGCATCTGGTACAAAAATGTTTGAAGATAACCTCATATATTTCATGCCACAGACTTAAAATCATAGATATGTCTGAGAAGTCCTGATTTCTTTTGGGAGGAAACAGAATTTCAAGAGTATATTCTGGAAACCAGGCTTGCTCACTTCTAGGCCCTTTCTTTAGACATAGCCAAGAAATGTCATAATTAAAATATGGCATAAATATTCATTGACAATTCAGTAATACACAGAAAATATTCTTGGATTAACATTATACATACACACATATATATATGTATAAAGTATACATATATAAGACTTGTACTATTTTAAAATAAAGTTAAAATATCTCAAGTTCATGCTGATATTTCCAAATAAAAATCAAATGTACAGAGTGTTAATTTAACCTTCTAGTTTACATCTGCATATTATTTCTTCCACTAAAATTGTTGGTTCTTAAAGACGAGGAAGAATTCAAAGTAATTCCCTTCCACGGGGACAAGAGTTAAAACTGTGAAATATTCCATTTGCTTTGCTGTACAATATATACAGAAAAAGCTAATTACCAAAAATACCATAACAAAAATTTGATTGCCGAAAATAGCTAATAGGCACATGCTCTCACATTTTTTCCATGTAAACTATCTATAACAAACCATTTTGTAGACTTTATTTACTGCTAGTCCTAACAGTACAGGTCCTTAAATTACTATTTTTCTAATCATTTTTGTTGTCTGAAATACATTATCTAGAAGATTCCTAAAAAAAAGTTTAGGAAAACAGTATTCCTTGCATTCTTGTGTGTTGCTATAGGAGTCTCTATACTTGAAATCCATTTAATTGCCCTATCAATTATCGATAGCTGTATAAGAAACAAGCATAAAATTTAGCAGTTGAAACTTCTACTCTCTGCGAATCAGGAATTTAGGAAGGATTCAGCCAGTATGATAATTCAAGTCTATAATCTTAGCTACTTGGGAGGCAGGGAACAGAAGGATCAAGATCCCATCTCAACCAAAAAAAGCCGGGTGTGGTAGTACACATCTGTAGAAAACACAACTAGGGGAAGAGCAGTCCATACTAGCCAGGGTATAACCACAAAACCATATTCAAAACAGGCAGGAGTGTGGCTCAAGTTGTAAAGCAACTGTCTGGCAAGCACAAGGACATTAGTTCTATCAGGGAAAAGAAAAACAAAGGGAAAAAAAGAATTTTGGAAAGTTTCAATGGCTCCATTTAGAATCACTTACTATGGTGAATAACAAGATAAAAAGAAAATTTATCAAGAAAGCTATTGTATATTTTTACACATTAAAAGTTTTTAAAAGCTAAGAGTTGAGAATTTAAAAAACTCAAATTTTCATCAATAATGTTTATGTAAATTTTCTAGGTAAAGGATAAAAAGCTCTTCAAATGTTTTTTTCTCTGAAAAAATGAGGTAATTCATAAGCAAACACTATTACTAAAATAAGACAAGATAATCCTTGGGATGATAATTAAATTCAAGTGATATATTCATGTATATAAATGAAGCCAGAGACTTCTGCTTTGGGCAAATAAAAAAGGCTTTATGGAAAGTGAAAGTGAAATAAGGATTAAAAAAAAGATTTAAAAGTATATTTTTTTTAATTGGAGATATAATCATAGAAACTTATGCTCAAGGCAAAAATATTCCTCCTAGCTATTTCTTGCTTTCCTATACCATATGCACTAAAATTAATTAGGAGCTCAAATAAGAGAAAGATTAAGCATTAACATTAGTTCCCCTAATTTTCAAATGTAAATAACCATAGAAGGTGAACAGAATGGCATTGATGAAAAACTTATGGTGGGTGAATACAGCCAAAACATCCTTATACATACAAGCAAACTGAACTTGAAGACTTGTGAAGATGGGGAAAATGGGACAGATGAAGAAGGGTGAATAATGGAAGGAATGACTGATAAGATGCAATGTACACACAACTGACATGTTAAATTGAAATCTTTCAAAGAAACCAATAAAAGAATATTTTTTAAAACGCTACACTTTCAAATATAAAAATATTTTAAAGCTTACTAGAGGAAAATGAGAGGAAAAATTCATTTTATTGGAGCAATTTTCTAAGTATATAATCATTTTTCTTAGCATTTTATACCATCCTTGTGCTAATTCATTCAGTAAAATTAGAATGTCAGGAGATTAATACCAGGTTTTTAGTAAAAATAAGAAAAATATCTTTTAAAAATATTATAAAAAAGCAGTACTTATGGCTGGGAAGGTGGCTCAGTGGTAGAGCTCTTGCCTTGCATGCATGAGGCCCTGGGTTCCATTCCTCAGCACCCCTGACCAGCAAAAAAAAAAAAAAGGAAAGAAAGAAAAAGAAAACACAGCAGTACTTAAAATTTAACCATGGACCAGGTGCCAGGGTCTCATGCCTATAATCCTAGCTACTTAGGAGGCTGAGATCTGAGGATCATGGTTCAAAGCCAGCTCCGGGCAGGAAAGTCTATGAGACTCTTATCTCCAATAAAACACAAGAAAACCAGAAGTGACGCTGTGGCTCAAGTGGTAGAGTGCTTGCCTTGAGCTGAAGAGCTGAGAACAGCGTCCAGGCCCAGAGTTCAAGCCCCATGGCAGACAAAAAAAAAAATTTAACTATGGGATCACTGGTGGGAGAGGGTTGGAGTTTTTAATTTTGTTTTGAGCTTTGCAGCGCTGAGCACTGAACTGAGGGCAAGAACTCTAAGTAATGCACTATATCCCCAGCTCACTGATGTTTTTAATTTTTTTTTTTTTGGTCACTCCTGGGGCTTGAACTCTGGGCCTAGGCTCTGTCCCTCAGCTCTTCAGCTCAAAGCTAGTGCTTTACTACTTTAGCCACAGTGCCACTTCCTGTTTTCTGGTGTTTAATTGGAGATAAGAGTCTCATGGACTTTCTTGCCCAGACTGGCTCTGAACTGTGGTCCTCAGGTCTCAGCCTCTTGAGAAGCTAGGATTACAGGCGTGAGCCACAGCACCCGTCTTAATACATATTTTAAGATAAAAGTAAAACACTACCTAGAAAGAACTCTTACAATGGTCTGAACACTTACACTGCCTACAAACATCTTCAGGAAAGCAGATTGAAAAGGTCCATTTATCACATTTCAATCACATGATCCTTTCATAAACTTGGCCACAACTGATTAGATCAGGAAACAAGGCTAGCTGATAGGAAGCCACACAAAATTTGTCCCCTGTTGTTAATGCCACTCCCTAGTATAAGAACTATCCAAACTTGGTTCTTGGGTAAGTAAAAAACAGTTGAATGTGAGTTGGCAATAAGTGAAAATGAGACAAAAGGTAGAGTGAGCAGAACAGTGAGCCAGTGAGAATGATGGTTAATCCACAGCAGGAGTAAGCAAAAGTCAAAAGGAGTAGATAAAGAATAAAGTGTAAATAGAAACTGAAGTATAGGGAAAAATGATTTTTAGACTGCATTACAGGCTCCATCTTTATTTAGCTGTTAAGAAAGATATCTGTAATTCCTTACTGGTCAGAAAATGTATGTTCTAGGCACCCCTAAAATAACTTAAAAGTATCTCATATCTACTACTAGAAAAGACCAGACATCCAAACTCTTTTTTTTATATATATACAGTTGTGAGGTTTGAACTCAGGGCCTGGGTGCTGTCCCTGAGCTTTTCTGCTCAAAGCTAGCACTCTACCACTTTGAGGCACTGTGTCACTTCTGGTTTTCTGGTAGTTAATTGAAGATAAGAGTCTCAGAGATTTTTCTGCCCGGGCTGGCTGTGAACCACGATCCTCAGATCTCTGGAGTAACTAGGATTACAGGTGTAAGCTGCTGGAGCCCAGTGATCTCTTTTCTTGCTCTTTACTTCCAAGCTACAAAGTGAATGGTTTCCTCCACCACACGCTCCCACCATAATGTGCTATGCCATCACAAACCCAAATCAATGGGATCAATCAGTAATGAGCAGAAACCCCCAAACTATGAGCAAAAAGGCTATTTCTTTTCTTTTTATGAGCTGATTATCACATATTTCTTACAGTAATAGAAAGATGACCAACACAAAGTGAGAGGCAACCCAATTTTAAGATCAGCAATGAATTTGAAGACATCACTCCACAAGTATTTATAAGTGGCTAAATAGACATGATAAACCATATTTAGTATCATCAATCCTTAGAAAAATGCAAATTAAAATGACAATGAGATACTTCATATCAAATAAGTAGATCTATCAATGAAAAAATATGTTGGCAAGAAATTAGAGTACTTCATGGAATATAGTGCAGATCCCTTGGAAACAGTTTGGCACTCCTTAAAATGCTACACATAGAATAATCTTATGAGTGAGATACTCTCAATAATATACATACTCAAGAAAATTAAAAATTTATGTCCACATAAACAATGATACATACAAAACTTGCCCAAAGTGATATTGAAGAATATTTTCCAGCTTTTTTCTGTTTTTCTGCTCAGAGGCTGTTCTGCAGGTGACTGAAGCTGCTGTCTAGAACTATTCTGCCTCCCAAAGCTCCTGGCTAGCTTAGCCAACAGCCACCACTGCCCAAGTGTAGTTTGGGCAGGTCACTGCCACTACTGCTAAAGAGGTTCCCACACCAGGCCAACATGCCATCATTGCAGCAGTAGCTTTTTCGATTTCTAAGACCACTTGTCATCACTTCGGCCACCATTCTAAAATCACCACCACTACCATGGATGACCCTTCAGACTTGGGATTTTTCTGCAGCCTCCTGTGGTAGCAGTGATGAGCATTGTCCCACACCATGATGGCTGAGTGCAGGTGGATCCAGCACACATGCACAAAACACGAAGTGCCAAACCCCAGCTCTAGGAGCCAAGAACTAGCATGAAACTAGTCCTAAAATTTTATAGTTAAATGCTGAGTGTGAGCTAGCTTATGGGAGCCCATCCCTTTGACCTATGTAAGCTGTATTCTTCTCATTCTTATGGAAAAAAAAAACAAAACAGAAAAACCTTGCGGCATATACTGCCTCCCTTGTGCTTCAATAAAACCTCATTCAGATGGTTGAATAGCCTTTTCATATAATTGAGACCTGAGCTAAGTTGGTAACATACAGAGGTGGCAAAACTAAGGAGAATTTTCCTTAATCTTGCTGTATTTTTTATCTGAAATAGTTCACTGAGCTAAGCACAGTGACTTACACCTCAAACATGAATTCTAACTAGTTGGGAGGCAAATATAATTCCAGGCAAGCCCAGGCAAAAAGTTTACAGAGTCTTCATCTTGACCAATAAAAAGGTGAGTGGGACAAGATACACTTATCCAGCAACATAAAAGTATAAAGAGCAGGAATGCAGTCCAAAAGTGGGCACAGGGAAAAAGCAAGGCCCTATCTCAAAATAAACAGGGCAACCCGGCACTGGTGACTCACACCTGTAATCCTAGCTACTACAGAGGCTGAGATCTGAGGATCACAGCTCAAAGCCAGCCTGAGCAGGAAAGTCCATGAGACTTTTATCTCCAATAAATTAGTTAGAAAAGACCAAAGTGGCTCTGTGGCTCAAATGGTAGAGCAATAGCCTTTAGCCAAAGAAGCTCAGAGACAACGACCTAGGCCCTAAGTTCAAGCCTCAAGACTAGCACAAAAATAAATAAATAAACAAACAAGGCAAAAAAGGGCTGGAGGAGTAAGAGATGGCTCAAGTGGTATTTATTATGCCTGTCTAGGAAGCTCAAGGTCCTGAGCTCAAAACCCAATAGTGTCAAAGAAAGAGAAAAAATTATTTGATTTAAAGGCTGAAATAAGACTCCATCACAAAAGCAAAAGCAAAATAATAGTATGTTTTTAATACTTTGAATTTATACTTTGTGAAATGGTATCTTGAAACTTTTCTTTTTTCTCTAGCTTTCTGTACCCATTCTCAATTTCTTCTGTATTTAACCTCTTGAAATTTGTTGACTTATGAAAACAACGTAAGTACAAAGAAGTAAAAGTGAGAACCTACCTGAAGTCTTGCTAGTTGTGCAGTACGGGCTACTATTTTATTGTATGGCTCAACAATTTTTACTTTCATCCTAAGAGGAAACAGAGATTAATGAAAATAAAATAATTTTCAAAATATTGAAAGACAGAAATATTTTCATTCTTATAAAATTAACAACAGTACCTATCAACAGCTCCCTGTAAAGCCCCAATTCTTGTCTGCATCATCTGAAGAACACCTAGGAAAACAAATCAGCTTACATTAACTTGATAAATTTACAAGGACTCATGCTGGGTAAAGAAAGCAAATTAAAAGAAAACATACACGTTTAATTTAATTTTTTTCTGCTGCCATCTTAATCTAAGCAACCAACTGCATTTTTATATAAGCCTGTAACTGGATTTCCTCCAATCCATAAAATCAGATGTGACCAGTTAATGGATAAAGGCTTCTGATTTAGGATAGTGAAGAAGTCTTGAAACTAGACAATGGTAGTAAGTATATAACATTGCAAATACACAATGATATTGAATTATGCACCTTAAAATAGTTAAAATGGTAATATTTAGGTGAGTCTTACTAAAATTACACAACAAAAATCTTGACACATTTTTTAAAGTTCAAATTATAAAACTGTATCGTACTAATCTTCTGCTGAAAATATTTTCATGGTCGCTAATTCATTCCAATATAAAAACTATTCTCCATCTATATACCATCATCTATCCAATTTTTCAGATTAAAATCCTAGAAATCACTGATTTATGACTCTATTCTCTTTGTCCTTTCAGCTTCATCAATAAACCTTATCAGCTCTGCTTCCATTTCTCTCTTTGTATATAACTACTACATTCTAAGGCATCATTCTCTAGAACCATCGGTGTAAATTTATTAATCTCATTAAATTATTAACCTCTTATTTACACTCTTATTTACACTCTAATGGTCTGCCCAGGAATTTAGAATTAAATAAAAATTCCTTTCTAAGACCTCTGTGATTCTCTTCCTTCAAAATTCTTTCTACACCTCAGACATGTCACGTTAATTCTTTCTTTCCCAAAGCTTACAACACTTTTTTCCCCCTGATCTTCACATGATAGCTCATTTTCATCATTCAAATCTCAGTTCAAAAGTCAACTTCTCAAAAAGGCCTTTCTGAACACTATAGCCAGTGGAAGACTTTTCTTCCTCAACATCATCACCTGTCTAGTTTTCTTTGTAGGACTTAAAAGCATCTGAAGTTACTCTTTGTACTTTTTTTTTATAAGTCTACCTCTTATATGAAAAATAAGCTCCTAAGAACAAAGACTACCACTGTTCACATATGCCAGCTACCTACCAATCTCTCAATTATAATTTTATTGACTGAGTGAACAAATGAATGAATGGGATCTCACTTATTAAATTAATAAATGAAATCAAGCTACTTACATGGCAAAATTTTTCTATGTGCAAATAAAGTAGAAGTTGCAAAGAAGATTTAAATTTTCTAAGTATACCCAGAAGTATTGCAATAAGTACTTAGAAATATACTACATTAGGCTGGAACAAGACTAAAGTTGGTGGAGTGCCTACCTGACAAGCACAAGGCCCCAAGGTTAAACCCCACTACTGCTAAAAGAAATAAACGCTAAAATGAATACTAATAAATTTATATTTAGGCTTTTGATAAACAAATAATCTGGAAAATACGATTAGATAACCTAGCAGTTCAAAAAAGCAAACCTTTGGTATTTTGTACATTCATCCAATGTTTAGCTCAAACAACACATAGACATACATAGTATAGGTATTTACTATGCAAAATTTAATACATATGAGATTTTTATACCTATATACACACATGCATATGTGTATATGTTTTTGTATTCATATATGTGTGTATGTATATATATGTTCGCCAGTGCTGGGACTCAAACCCAGGACATCACACATAATATGCAGATGCTCTACCAGTGAGCTACACTCAGTCCTTAGTGTATATTAAATGTTGTAATTCCTAAAAGGTATTATGAAAAAAATCAGGCTCTGATAACACACACACACATTTAATCCTAACTACTTAGAAAGAAGACAGTGCAACATGGAGGTCCCAGGCCAGCCCAGGTGAAAATTTCCCCAGATCTCATCTCAACAGTTAAGCTGGGCATGGTGATGCACACATCCCAGCTAGGGTGGGAAGAATAAATAGAAAGATTGCAGTACAAGTGGTCCCAGGCAAAAACTAAGTCTGTCTCAAAAATAACCAAGGAAAAAGGGTTGGAGACATGGCTCAAGTGCCTATCCAGCAACTACAAAGCCCTAAGTTCAAATCCTAGCACTGTCAAAAAGGAAAAAAAATATGGGAAAAAAGGACAGATTATATGACTAAAAGACATATAGGGGGCGGGGGGAGAATGGGAAGGGATGGGAAAGGGAAACAAAGGAGGAGGCTACAATGCTTGATAAGAAATATACTCATTATCTTGCCCATGTAATTGTAACCCCTCTGTACAGTATTTTCACAATAAAAAAAGGACATATAAAAAAACATAAGGAAAATACTTCTATAATAATGGTTCATCTACATATATAAAACTCAGAACTAAAGTATTACCATATTTCAATAAATTTTCAGAAATGGAAAATTCATTTTCTTGAAAAACTACTAAAATATTATTTATCAGAAACTCATGAAAAGTACATGCAAGATAATTTCTAATACTAGATCAATCAGTACTGAGAGCCTTTTAGTTTCCCCAAGAACATAGTCATATACTTATCCCAGATATTCAAATGAGAATCAAGCTTCATACCCAAAATACTAAGTTATTCAGCAGGATGTCTTAGAAACAGTGTATTTTAAGATGTTAGTACCTTTGAGTACATGAGAAATCGCAGGAGAACACTAAAGAATATTACCAACACAAAAAACAATACCCTCCCTTAAGAATCTGAACAAAGGGCTGGGAAGGTGGCTCAGTGGTAGAGCGCTTTCCTTGCATGCATGAGGCCCTGGGTTCGATTCCCCAGCACCACATAAGCAAAAAGAAAAAAAGCCGGAAGTGGTGCTGTAGCTCAAGTGGTAGAGCGCTAGCCTTGAGCTGAAGAGCTGAGGGACAGCACCCAGGCCCAGAGTTCAGGCCCCACGACCGGACCCCAAAAAAAAAAAAAAAAAAAGAATCTGAACAAAATAGGGCAATATCATTTAGCCTTCTCTTAATGTATAATTATTTTATATGATTTAATAATAGCAATTATAGTATGAGTAATAATGTAAAACATAATCGTAACATTTCATATTTGTGAGGTGTACTTTAATCAAGAGAGAATGAAAAATTCATAAAAAATATGGTCAAACAAAAGGAAAGGATTCATACAAATAAAAATCCAATATTTTATTATTAACTATACTTTTATGGATAACAGCTTTAAAGAAAGAAAGAAAAAATCACTACAACCACCTATTCTGGTGATGTTGGTATTTTTTGTTTTAAATGACTTATACTTATTGGACTACTCTGTGTGGGCTTTGTTGTACATATTTTGCTAACTAATTTAAATCTTCAGACTAATATAGTTTGGGTACATATTAATACTCCTGTTTTATAGATAGAAAAACTAAACAGAATGAATAACTAGTTTTCCCAAAGTCACATGGTTATCTGGTAACCAGTTTTCTGGTAATGAAGCAAGGATAATTAGTTCAAATAATTTAAGTTATTTATGGTAGAACATGGTCACCATATTCATTTATACATTGTCTTGTTGGCTGTTTTCAAACCACTATGTTAGCACTTAGTAGCTGCATCACAAACTTATGGCCCCAAAATCTAAAAGTGTTTACTATCTAACTTTCAAAAGAAAGTTTGCAAATCCCTGGTCTAGTGCCATTTAATATGTGATAGTCCACAGAAATATACCTTCCAAAGACTCAATCCCAGTTGCTTGTGCCAGTAAATCTTCATGTCTTGCAACAACCTAAAAAAATCAAGAATGAAACATCAGTATTTTCTCTATTAGGCATTTTTCTGTGTGACCACAAGAAGAAATAAAGATCTCAGTATATAAAGGGGATAAATACAAAAACAAAGGTTATAAATGTATGCTTATTAGCGAGAACACACACATTTACAGTCCAATGTAGCAAGAGCAGATTGCTAACTTTTCACTAGCCCTGTCCATAGGCTGAACTACAAACACAAAATATCACATATTTTACAGTAGGTAGTTTCTAAAGAATAAAAGATTCATTATCCACAGCTCAAGATACTGCGAAGTCCAAGATAAAGGTGTCAGCAAATTTAAGAGTCGGGTAAATAGATATTCCTCATAAATAGTGCATTCTATAATTCCATGGAAAGGCAGTCTCATTTAGGCCTCTCAGAAAGGCACTAATCACTTCTCAGAAGTCCCACATCTTAATACTAACACAATGAGGATATACTTCCATAACATGTGAAGTTTGGGCAAGCCCAATAGCTTGCCCTTTGTTTTCCTCAATTTAAACAGAGTTGTGTAAAAAATGAAAAAACTAGCTAATTCTTCACCTGCTATTATTGTGCTATCCCTTAAAAAAAAAAAAAAAAAGTATGTCCAAACATCAGGCTCTCTTGGTTCTTGAACATAATTTCAGCATCAAGATTACACTGTAATTTGGAAAGATAAAGCACTGTGTTCCTCTATCCCTATTCCTTGAGTAAGTCCTCTCCCCTACAAATGGTTGAAAATTATGAAACTTAAGGTAATGAAAATTACCTTAATGCAAATTAAGGTAATGTGAAGACAAAGGCTCAAGTGGAAGAGTACATGCATGAACCACTGAGTTCGAACTCCTGTACCACCACAAGAAGAAAAAAAAGAAGGGAAAAGGAAAGGAAAAGACAAGTGGAACAATGTGGATGGTCATAACTAAAGCAAAGATTAAAACAGGCTAAAAAGTAAAAGAGTACTTACAAAAGAATCCTAGGAACATGAAGAAATCACACAAATCTTTATAAAGTACTACAGAAATCATTATCACTGTGCCCTCTTTATTTCAGTGAGTAAAAAGTTGTTGCATGTCTAGTTGGTAAATTGAAGTTTACTGAAAGCATCAAAGATTCATTCACCACCTTCTTTTTTCTGTTCTGGATACCACTGTTGTCAAGTCTTTTCCTATCATATTCATCTTACAAGAGTTAACTTCAGTGTTAAGTCTTCTGTATTTTTATTTCAAAGATGGAGAAAAGATCAAATTTTCCATCTTTTGATGTGGTCATTAATGTACTTTGGGAAGGTTGAAAAGCATAAAATTACACTTTCACAGACTCCCTTGAAGCCAACTAGATGAATTTCTAAAAGATGTAGAAAACAGAAGACAGATGAAAGCTATTTCCCTGTTTCTGTTTCAGCAAGTAAGCAAGGTGCTATGACCTGAGAACTTAAGACAGTTGAGAGAGCCACATCGTTCATTCTAGTGTTAGTCACCAGCTATATAGAAAGAGAATTTTAGCAGTGACATAAGAAGAAAGCTTCCAGGCCTCTATATTGCATTGATGGTACTTCCCTCAACTCAGTCCACTGGATGTTCACCCAATAATTTCAAAAAAACAAAAACAAAAACCAGTTCCATGTTAAATAGCTTCCTAGATCAGAAGTCGTGGCTCAAAACTGTAATCAGAGGATTTGGTTCAGCTTATCAAGACTATCTCAGTCGATAAGCTCATCCTAGTAGCGTGAACTGTCATCCCAACTCTGCAGGAAGCATAATAGGAAGATCATAGTCTAGTCATGGGGCCAGCCCCAACAAGATTCTACCTGAAAAAAAGCAAGAAAGGTTGGGAAAGTGGCTGAAGTGGTAGCAAGTACAATACAACCCAAAATAAAAATAAATTTTAGGGGCTGGGAAGGTGGCTCAGTGGTAGAGTGCTTGCCTTGCATGCCTGAGGCCCTGGGTTCGATTCCTCAGCACCACATAAGCAAAAAGAAAAAAGCCGGAAGTGGTGCTGTAGCTCAAGTAGTAGAGCGCTAGCCTTGAGCTGAAGAGCTGAGGGACAGCGCCCAGGCCCAGAGTTCAGGCCCCAGGACCGGACCAAAAAAATAAATAAAAAAAGCCTTCCTAACTTTCTGCTTTAAGTACTAAAGAGTGGACTTTATTGCTTGGGCTGGCTTCAAACCATGATCTTCAGATCTCAGCCTTCTGAGTAGCTAGGATTACATGTGTGAACCACCAGTGCCGAGCTAAGTTGTTCTTGTTATTGATAAAGAAAATAAATCACAATTAAGCAGGTATGTCTCATGATATACCAGATCTATTTACCAAGTTTCCTGGTAAATAACTATTCACATATTTGTTCATTCATCTATACATTTATTAGGCAACTACAAAGACAAAAGTCATAAACAAGGAAATATAAAGCTACTCTATAAAAATTATAGAATTGTAGAAGAGTAAGCAACCTTTAAGACTAGCTAATGCAATCATCTTTTCTTGGTCATTTCAATTTAGTTCATTGATTCCCCATATTAAATTAGAAAAAAAGATCAGACATTAGACAATATGAAGGTCAGTTAACAAGTAGCTGAGATTGGGACCTATCTACTAATTGCCTACACTGTGCTCTACATACCACAACATCTACCCCACACAGCATTCAGCAACTTTGTATAATTCAGGAAATGTTACACCTTGTTATTACAGGGGTAAACGGCCAATGTAATATCCTAATCTTTCTTATCCATATTGTGCAACTTCCAAATCTCATTTTCTACTACTTTTACTAAAGATATCCTATTTGTTGCTGACTACATTCACCACACATCTGTTTAGGTGGTAAACAAAAAGAACAAATGAAAGTTTCTGGAAAGGTAGGTATATTTGTTTCCAACTAACAAAAAGAAGTTTATAGGAATTTTATAAAAAAATAACTTGAAAAATAAGTTATACTGTTAAGTTATGTATTTATTCATGTAGATAGGCATTTAGATAATAATGAGATTTAAAAAATGCTAAATTATCACTTTACAATGAATAATCTGAATGATCCAGAAGACTTACGTTACCTGTAAGTGTAGTTCTTTATCCAACTGACTGATTCCTTGGGCAAGTTTTGCTAGCTGCTCAGCAATTACAGCTTGATGAATAGACTGGGAAGTATAAGCCTTTACATCAAAGTCTTCATTTAAAAAGTCACTGTAACACTCTAGAAAAAAAAAAGAAAAAGAAAATAGTTACTTACCCTATATTAAACCACAGTTACAAAACAACAGAATGATTACAGTCAAAATTAGCATATTTTGACATCTTACACATTACAAGTATTGTAAGCTTCCTATTGTAAGGTCCATTCCTGGATGGCTAGCAGACTCCACCCTCTTCGCAGCGAAGTCTCCACCCAGTGCCTGCATTACCTAGGCAACTGGGACACCTGGAAGAGGTCATATCTGCATCTGCTGAGGTCACATCTGAATTTGATGTGGCCACACCTTTCTCCGCCCATACCCTACATAAGGCTTAGCCCAGGCCCAGGCCTTCTCTCTGTTCTTTTCTAGCTCTTTCTCAGCTCTTTCCTTCTCTTCTCTTTCCCAGCTCCCTTCTCTTTTCTAGCTCTCTCTGCTCTTTTCTAGCTCTTTCTCAGCTCTTTCCTTCTCTTCTCTTTCCCAGTTCTCTTCTCTTTCCTAGCTTGCTCTTTCCCACCTCTTTCCCAGATGCTCTCTTTTCTAGCTCTTTTCTCTCTTTTCTAGCTCTTTTCTCTCTCTTTCCCAGCTCTCTCTCTTTCCCAGCTCTTTCTCTTTCCCAGATCTCCCAGCTCTCTTCCCCAGGCCTTTCCCCACCGCGTGGAGGACCAAGATGGCCTGGTGCCAGCTAGAACGATGAATAAACCTACTCCTTACCTGAATACCACGTGAGTGGTGCTGTTCTTACTCAGCTACCTCTTTTTAAAAACCTAACATAAATGGTGCCGTGACTGGGATAAAGGGCTTAAAGTCAGGATAGCTGGGATTCCTCTCTGGTTTTTTTTCCTCTTTTTTCTTTTTTTGTTTGTTTTTCCCTTTTTGCTCGGAGGAATACCCACAGTTCTGACGGCCTTTTGCGAACCCATCTGTCTGCTGCGGCTGCCATTCATGTCCAACCTTCCCTATCTCTCCCTTTCTCTTTTCTACATTTTGGCTTGTGCCCTGAAGAGTGAGACACAGGCTGGGTCCCGGGGACCCCCCTCTAGGTTCCCTCTCAAAGGCTAGCCAATGTAGGCTTGATCTATTTGTTCAGGGTTTCTTTGCATTTTTTTCAGAAATTCGCCATCTTGAGTTCGCCATCTTGGCCACATGGTGGGTTAAGGGTTTGGCCCCATCTGGCCCTTAACCTTCTTCTAAGCTTACAACTCCATCCATCTATTCTAAGGTGCCTTGCTAACAAGTTGTTCTTTTCACAAGCCCTGGTAACTGAGGCCCAACCATCTGTGCTTTGTTAGCAAAGATGTCTAAACACTGATATCAAAATTTTAGGTTTTGAGTTTTGCCTTTTTTGTTTTGTGTTGTGTAGTCTACTGACTACATGGTTCTAAAATACTGGGCATATCTGTGCTAAAATTCTCATCACATCTAATGAGTTTTATCATTTCAGAATATTTGTTGGCAATTCTTGATAAGGAGCAGGTAAGCTCTACTTATTCTATTTGATCTCCTTGTTGCTTTAATTGGAAATAATAAAGGGTTTTTATGGCAAAGATTTCAGTTCAAAGCCAACCCGGGCTGAAAAATCCCTAAGACTCCATCTCCCAGCTAACCTGCAAAGAGCCAGGCTGGAAGCATGGCTCAAAACTCTTATCTCTAACCAGCCAAACTCTGCAAGTGTTACTATAACTCAAAGTGGTTCAGTGTTAGCCTTGAGCAGAAGTGCTCAGGGACAGTGCCCAGGCCTTGAGTTCAAACCTTGAATACCAACTGGGACAAGCCATCCCAGCAACGAGCACCTAGACTCAGCCAGTCTTGGGAACAAGGGACCATGGAGAGGAGCAAGAGGAGATGATGTCACATCAGCTACTTTGTGCCTGCCCTTTCAAAATTAACCAGAGCCGGGAGATCAGCAGAAGTAAGAAGCCTGCCCATCCAATGTCTATACCTGTTTACCTATTAACTGAACAGGAATTTATATTCTTGCCTTTGTCACCTGACTTCTCTATCTAGTCGCCAGATGTCAGAGGTAGCTAGGGACATTTCTACCAACATTTTCAGCCCCAAGTCCTTCCTCTTGCCATTTATTTGCTCTCTAGTATTTTTTTTTCCAGCCCCTCAATGCTCATGAGACTTCTCCAGACTTCATCTAAGGACTCACGCCACCAAGGGACAGCTGTTGCTCACTGCCTTCTCTGGGAGGGGACCAAATTCCAGCCTTTTACCCCTATTCTGGATGCCCTTTGTCAGCAGGAAGTAGCCAGAGAGAATCCACCATGATTATTAAAAGGCTGGAATGTAAGGTCCACTCCTAGATGGCTAGCAGACTCCACCCTCTTTGCAGCGAAGTCTCCACCCAGTGCCTGCATTACCTAGGCAACTGGGACACCTGGAAGAGGTCATATCTGCATCTGCTGAGGTCACATCTGAATTTGATGTGGCCACACCTTTCTCCGCCCATACCCTACATAAGGCTTAGCCCAGGCCCAGGCGTTCTCTCTCTGTTCTTTTCTAGCTCTTTCTCAGCTCTTTCCTTCTCTTCTCTTTCCCAGTTCTCTTCTCTTTCCTAGCTTGCTCTTTCCTACCTCTTTCCCAGATGCTCTCTTTTCTCTCTCTTTCCCAGCTCTCTCTCTTTCCCAGCTCTTTCTCTTTCCCAGATCTCCCAGCACTCTTCCCCAGGCCTTTCCCCACCGCGTGGAGGACCAAGATGGCCTGGTGCCAGCCGGAACGATGAATAAACCTACTCCTTACCTGAATACCACGTGCATGGTGCTGTTCTTACTTGGCTACCTCTTTTTAAAAACCTAACACCTATAATGATGATGGAGAATAGGAGCAGGCATAAATGAAAGAAAAGTAGTAATATTCCTAAGAGCCAGATACTGATCTAAGTACTATATACATACAGACTCATTCAATCCTCACATTATCCTGTTGGAACTATTATTTTCCTCATTACACAGATGAGGAACAGGCACAGAACTTGTCCAATGTCACTGGGGTTTCAAGTAGGAAGATCTGTTGCTGACTCCAGTCTATAAGTGTTTTATAGTAAAAATCAAAACAAAGGAAAACATTGGGTGAAGAGTAAAAGACAACCACTAATCATACCTTTTATTCCAAGAAAATGAGGTCATTACCAGGGAGAATACAAGAGGAAATTACCTATTTGTAATATTTATTGGGGATCCAAGGGAAGATTGAAGCTTAGTGACATCATCCATTACCCAGCAATTCTCCTCACTAACAGAACTTACTGAGCAACTATTCTTACATCAATCTTGCCATACAATTACTAAAGAAGTAGTCCTAGGGAGGCTGGGAAGGGATGTGAAGGGTAAACAAAGGAGGAGGCTGCAATGCTTGGTAAGAAATGTACACATTATCCTGCCCATGTAACTGTAACTCCTCTGTACAGTATGTTCACAAATAAAATTAAATTAAATTAAAAAAAAAAAAAAAAAGAAGTAGTCCTAATAGTAGACCTGATTCCATCAGTATTCCACAAGCTCACAATCATCAGCAGGCACAACTCTTCAGACAATGTCACCGGACTGCAGGAACTCCAAATGTTAAAGGAAGAGACTGGGGCAACACAAACTTCTAGCACAGGAGAGATCTGGTCTAGCAAGGCTGGGCCAAGATAGAAACTGAGAAAGCAACACTAACTACATGACATAAAACACACAGGAGACAAAGTGCAGTCTTGAGGACCAGCAAAATGTTGCTATCAGTCACCATTTCATATAGGAAATCTTGTTGTGAGGCTGTAAGTTGCATGACCATAAAGAATGCCAGCCTATCCAGAAGAGAGCACAGCAATTATGACCCCAGAACTGAAGGGCCCCCATAGCGAACAAGAGTTGGAGGGAGCTGGGAGTTGTGGCATGCCACACATTAAATAATGAGTGGCTGGGGACTGTGTGGTTGAAAGCCTCAACTATACTCAGAACACTAAGTCTACCTTCCTATTCTAGGGAGCCAGTTGAGGTCTCAGAGCAGCCAGCATTCCCCTGAGCTGACTCTAACCCAGTGTCCCCTGGCAGGAATAACTCCTTTAGACCATTAAAAAAGACAAAAGAAAAGTACATCCGAGAGCAAACAGAAATGCTAAGTTTTTTTCTTTTTCCCTCTTCTTTGGCTCTTCGTCTTTTTTAGTTTTTTGTGAATATTTTTACTTTTGGCTCAGACCAAAAGTAAGACCCTATCTCAAAATAAGTCAGAATAGGAGCACTAGTAGCATCATTCAAACCATAGTAAATTAGTCCAACCCTGAAATCAATATGGACTTGATTCCAAAAACTAAAAATAGACATACTACATGACTCTACCATACCACTCTTTGGCAAATAAATAAATGAGTGTAAAACAACATATGAGAGAGGCACCTGCAGGCATGTTTAATGAAACACTACTAACAATAACCAAGCTTTGGAAGTAGCCTAGGTGGGCAACAACTGATAAATAGATAACAGAAATGTAGTACATATACACAATTGAGCATTATTCAATCTTAAAAAGAACAAAATCATGTCATGTGTGAGAAAATGGACAGCACTATAGACCATCATACTGCCAAGCTCAAAAGGCCAAAAGACATGGAATTTTTCTAATACATGGAATCTAGTCCTAAAATGAGTATAATGGTAATAATGACAGAGAGGGTAAAAAAGAAAAGGAAGATTCTAAGTAGGATCAAAGCATGTTGCACACACACACACACACACACACACACACACACACACACACACACACACACACACACACACACACACACACACACACACACACACACACACACACACACACACACACACACACACCCTAGCTCCATTCAAGGTTTAAAGCCAAGGAAGAGCACTGTCAGCTTTTCATTTGAGAACAGTAATTTTGGCAGTAGTGTGCAAGATTACTAAAAACCAGTTCATCGCATAAAGCTGCTCTGAAGGTGGCTCCAGTTGCTTTTTGCAACTCTACATTTTCAAAATACTGTGAGCCAGGTGTCATCTTATGTAGGCATCTTAAAATCAACCACAGTGAATATTTACACCAGGGAAGCAGGAACATACTAGAAAATTATAACTTTTTCTTTTTTTTTTTTCCAGAAAGCAGCTTTACCATTAGACCATGGAGTATAGTCAGTAAAGAACAGGACCATATTAACTACCCACTAAATAAGACAGTGTCACAAAAAAAATATCAAGGACATGACAAATTTGGCAAATATTCAGACAGGATATTGTGAAGGAATTAGAGAAAAGCTGAAAAATAGATGATGAGGTAGCCCAAATCAAGGGTGACTTCCAAGTTTTACAAGTAATTGATACAGGGTATTCAGTTTTGCACTAACCATAAAAACAAATCCCTGCCTCAAAGGACTTCATAATTTAAACAAGGAACAATCACATATTTAACAAATTCCCTATAAGTAATAACAAGATATTAAAAGAGAAAAAAGACTAAAGGCATGAACATTTTACTTCATGTTTTCATATGTAGAAGTTTCAATATTCACATGTAAATTGTCATATGTTGAACTAGTACTGGTTGTTGACATGATAGAAATTACAGCAGACAGTTTAAAATAGTTGTATAATTCAGAAGAGAGGTAATGATCCTTTGAAACTACCAATAAAAAAATATTAGAAAACTTGGGAAGAAATTTTAGAATGCACACAGGCACACAGAGAAAAGAAAAAAGAAAAGAAAAACAAGGAAATGAGAAAGAAGGGAAATGAGTTAGAAATAAGGTTTAGAATCCCAAAAAACACCAAAAATTGAGGAGTGAATAAAGGAAATAAATTAAGCAACCAAAATGTCAGAGGGGAAAAATGGGGAGCAACACTGGTCAGCAGCAATCCCGAAGACCTAAAATGAGGCACAATGAAGGCTGAACATCAGTTTCTGAGGCAAGGCATTCCCAAAATAAGTTAGATAATGCTTTTCTTTTATGATTTTCTTATTCCCATAGGAGGCACATCGGAAACATCTTCAACGTTTTCAAAGTATGCATCTACCCACCAATCCTATACTATCAATCTATTCTGTCACTATCAAATCCCTGAAATGATGAATCATGGCTACTGATGGAAATACTTAATACCTAATCCCTGGGATACGTTACAATGGTAGTCAAGGACCTCTGAATTAACCAGCGATAAATACATACAGACAACCAGAAAAGATCACCTGGAGAATAAAGGTGATATAAATATAAAATCCATACACCATGAGGGAAGTATTTCAAGAAAAAAGGCATGCTCCTTACAAGTTCAAATGAGGACCAAAAGTGTCCCTTTATTTTCCCGGAAATCATTTGAAACATTTGCAAAATAATTTGAATGGTACAAAATATGAGTGATTGGGTCCCTAAGAAGACAGGGAGAAAATCTAGAGCTCCACAGGAGGAACTGTACTTGGGAAGAGGAAGAAAGTGTTTCAAATACAGGGTATTTGACCTAAAGGGGGTTGGGGGAGAAAGAATGATTTAGGTTCAGGTCAAATGTGAAGGTTTGATGGCAAAAACAGGAGGAAGTTCACATCTAAGGTAGTCTATTTTATAATGAAGTTGAGTCAGTTTTTTAACTTAAACAGAGACTTGAAGAAAGAAGATATAAATACTACTGTGAAAAACTGCAAAGAGAATTAAACAGGAAAATATAGAAGACATGTTTAATGATTATTTACTCTCTCAAAACAGGAAAAACACCTGGAATACAGCTCACTGAAACACATAAACATTTGCAATTTGTTGCTCCTTCTACTTGTTCACCTGGGTGAAGTTCTAGTTATACTTCAAAACTAACTTCATCTAGTAAGGCTTTCCTGGCACTCCTTAACCAATTCCTAACCACTAGTTTTCATCCTATTTTCATGCTCTTCTTTGTACATACAAACTGAGTAACTACTCCTACAACACTATCAAATCTAACTTAACAGCTTAACAAAATAATTTCCCATACTCATAGTGAGCTATTTGAAAACTTCAGAGTTTAAAACTTGGTTAAACTGAATTTCAATTACGATACAAAAATGTCTTCAACAAAGGCTCTAACCTAAAGGATCTAACACAGTCTAGTTCAGAAAACAACATGTTTTGACCAAAGCCTATAAGTTACCCCAAAAAGTCTATTACAGCACTTGTAAAATATTTAATAGTCAGAGAAAACACTAATTTAGAACTTAATTTCAATCATTCACAAGTCACTTTGGTCTACATATGTGCATTTGCTTCTTACAAGGATGTTCAATCTTATAAGCATTCTGAACCTGCTATGTGCAAGATACTGCTAAGAATGCTGTGAAAACTAAAAAGGGGGGGGGGAGGTTACAATAAAGTGGAGCAAGGAAAGAAAGTATACAAATGATTTCAATACAAAGTAGAATGAGATGTCCATTAGGGAAAAAAAATTAGAACAAGTGAGAAGGGCCTCATGTTTACCCTTTGAACCATGAACTTTATTCTGAAAGTAAATTAACAGGATTGATATAATTGTACTTTTCAAGCATACTATATCTAACTTATTTGGGACAATTTCTCTCCCAAACTACTACTAGTAAATCTGATTCCTATATTCACAAAAAAAAAAAAAAAAGGTTATTTCCAACTTGAATGAAAACTCTCAACACTTTCAAGTGTAACTGTGGATAACTACTTCTATATACATATATCTATACATATGTGTGTATATATATGTATATATACACATACACACACACACACACACACAAAGACATACAAGCCTACAAGGGGCACCTATAACCCAATAATTTAACGGAAGTGTTTCCCACCGTAATTTAACGATCTTCTCTTTTATTAAGCGTCTACTGGCTATGTGTGATTCGAACTCTTCAACCTTTAACTCAACGACTGTGGCAGAGAGAGGGTGGTGACTGCCAAGGCTGGAGCCCTGGATGGCGGGTTCTAGAGCTTCAGAGACACGGGAGGACCTAGCTGAAACTGGAGGCACCAGAAAACCAAGTGTCCCCAAGGCTCAGGAAGGGAAGTGGGGGGCAGGTCACAACCAGGCAGCACCCGGACGCCAGGGGGCCGGGCAGAGGGGAGTGGTCACGTTGAGACCGGAAAACTTTCCGTCCAGCACAGGTTGAGGAAGCCGCCTGGGCTCAGGCACGAATCGCAGCAGCCCGTCACCTCACCACCTGTACGGACGCCGATTCCTTACCGTCCTGCAGAAGCTCCCTCACTGTCGCTGCAGCTGCTCCACAAGCCTGAGCCCCAAGGCCAGCCACAGCGACGCCGCAGTCACTCCCTTCCATATTGGCAGGGGCCGGGTTGATGGCGTCACGAGCCCGTCCCGCCTGAGGGTGATGACGCAAAATCTAGGCGCCACCTGCCTCGTCGACCCGTGGGGGGCCTGCTGGACGTAGTCAGTCACCGAGCGCTCTCCGGAGGCGCGGTGGGAGCCTGAGCCAGCGGCCGCGGAAGACCCGGATGCTTGGAGGAAGCGACGGCCGCGCGGCCCGCGCTTTCCGCGCTTCCCGGCCGCAGCTCGGAGCCGCGCCCCCGTCGCAGGCGGGGTTTCCTCCCGCGAGGGCCACGTGGGCTCCGGGACGTGGCGGCGAGTATCTCCGAGGCGAGAATTGAACTTAAATCCCAGGCTTGGAGTTGTGTTTGAACGAGGCCGAGAGGAGAGCGGAGGCTTCCGGAGCTGCGCCCGCGCCCACAATCGCAGGCGGGACTGGCTGCCACTCGGTCTTGAGTGGCAGACCTCGGGTAAAAAGCAGGCGGGAAACGCTGTTTCGTCCTTTAGGAATCCAAAAGCATTCAATAAGCGTAGCCAGGCGGGCGTTCGAGGCGCGGGTCGTGGTCTCTGAGCCTCTCTGATCACGCGGTGGATGTGCAATGAATTGCCAGAGGCCCTGGGCTTAGAAACTCAAATTCTACGACTCATAAGACACACAACTAATGTATCCTTAGCTGTTCTTTATTGTTCATCACCAATAGCAGTATCTGTGAATTATTGCATGTTTTCCCCCTTAGCTTTTTGTTGCTTTACATTGGAGTACTTTAATAGTTACACAAGGAAAAAACTCTCGCGTCCCTACTATCACAGTACTAGGATGCGTGTGCAAACTAAGCATCAAGCTTTACCCCAAAGGAAGTAGTAAAGATAAAGGCCCATCTACTATAGTGATTTAGTCCAGTGTATAGGTTTGTTTATTCCAGTTGTTCCAAGGTTGGCTACACATAGAAATCACCTACATTCTCCAAACTCGAGATTTTTTTTTTTTATTTAATCCTTGACTTTTAAAAGCTCCATCGACCCTACAATCAAGGTTGAACCTGACCAACTTATTCAGCAAATACATATTTAGTGGGACTTTGTGCCATTTACTATGACTACAAGAGTAAGAGACTGTAAGAGTAAGAATGAAACTTCTTACTCCAGTAGTTTACTTGTAATCTCTTTGCCACTAGACTCTTTTAATTCTATGTTGTTTAAACTGTTCATTCCCTTCTTTGTAATATTGTCACCTCATTCATATTCTCTTCCTCTCATTCCTGTCTCTCCCTCTCCTCTCCTCTCCCACTCCTCTCTCCTTTCCTTCTCCTTCCTCACTTGCAGTCTGGGCATGGGCCCTGTATCTGAGCTCCTTTTGCTCAAGCTAGCCCTCTACCACTGGAGCCAAGGCCACTTCTTGCTTTTTCTGTGATTTAATTGGAGATAAGAGTCACAGACTTGACTGCCCAGGCCAGCTTCTAACCATGACCCTCAGATCTCAGCTTCATGAGTTACTATGATTACAGGCATGAGCCCTCTGCACCCAGCTTTCTCTTGGTTTATGAATGCCATCCTTCACTTTTATTATTTCCAGCACCACAGTTCATCTGCCTCCATCTCCTTTATACTCCCCCTTTTCTCTGTGACTTAAATATTCCTGCTTTGAAAGGTTTCTGCAAGATAGGTCATCCACCTGTTTTAAAAGGTGGTGAATGGTCTCACTGAGCCTGACTGGTTTTAAAGTTACTTAATTTTAAAGTTCTTAATTTCCTCTCCTCTGAATACAGTTTGGGGAAGACCTTTTAATACAAGACTAATAAAGTGAATAGAGCCCATAGCTTCTTATATAGTGTATACATATATATATATGTGTGTATATATAGTATATGTCTAAATAATGACCACCCCATAGGCATTATTTTCTTCTCTACCTTTGTGTTTTGTCTGTTTTCTTTGGTTAAAAGTATCACTCTACCTCCTTCCCTGTTGTTTCATCCTAATTTTGTAGATAACATTTCTACCAGGTACAAATATTATTTGGCCTTTTATGTGATTTTTGTTTTAAGCTGTGAAAAATTGCTCTTATCCTTGAATATTATAGGCTGAAGAAAATGATCCTATGGGGCTGGGAAGATGGCTCAGTGGTAGAGTGCTTGCCTTGCATGCATGAGGCCCTGGGTTCTATTCCTCAGCACCACATAAGCAGAAAAAGTTGGAAGTGGCGCTGTGGCTCAAGTGGTGGAGGCTAGCCTTGAGCTGAAGAGCTCAGGGACAGTGCCTAGAACCAGAGTTCAGGCCCCACGACCAAAAAGAAAAAATCATCCTATGTCTGAATGACCTTACAGTCACAGAGATGAAATTAGGCCAGTTATTTGAATATGTCAACTCCTGACTTGTCCCCTCTGCTGCCTAAGTCCCTGTCTCCCAGAACAGATTTCTAGGGAATGCTGATTTTTTTTTTTTTTTTTTTGGGGGGGGGTTGGTCGTAGGGCCTAAACTCTGGGCCTGGGCGCTGTCCCTCAGCTCTTCAACTCAAGGCTAGTGCTCTACCACTTGAGCCACAGCATCACTTCTGCCTTTTTCTGCTTATGTGATACTGAGGAATCAAACCCAGGGCCTCATGCATGCAAGGCAAGCACTCTACCACTGAGCCACCTTCCCAGCCCGGAATGCTGATTTTTTAAACATTTCTAAATTGTTATGTGTTTTATTAGTGAGGTTATCCATGTTTTTGTAACTATTTAATGTTTTTCTATTTAGCTATATTCCAACCATTTTGTATTTTAATAAAAGTGTTCTAAACATTGAGGGAAAAAAAAGTCATCCTTAAAGAACGTGATCATATTTTGGTTTTAACTTTTACCAAAGTTTGAAGGCACTCAATTTATCTGTGTCTGAGTTATAGTACCAAAAATTGGAATATAAAAAGCAACAAACAATTTTTCACTTGTATTTCTTGGGGTATCAAAGTAGTTTACTTGTAATTATATATGGCTAAAATTGAAATTTTCACTGTTAATACCATATTTAAAATTTTCTAAATAATAAAGATTTATTTGCCTTCTGAGTCACAAAGAATTAGTCACAAAAAAATTAGTATTTTAGTTGAGCACCAGTGGTTCCCAGCTATAGCCCTATTTGGAGGCTGAGATCTGAGGATCATGGTTCAAAGCCAGCCCTCCTGCCCACGAGACTCTTACTTCCAATTAACCACTGGAAATGGTGGAAATGGACCTGGCTCTGGGACAATACCCAGTCCCTCAGTTCCCCATGACCAGCAAATATATATATATATATATATATATGCATGTATATACATATATTGATATAGTCTGAAACACTAAAGTGATTCTATTAAGTGCATTTAACTTCTCAATGGAGATAATTCAAAGTCCCAGTTATATACACCATAGGGAGTGGTTCACTTCACATATCTTGATTTATCAATAACAAATGGAAAATATTTAAAAGTAATACAAGGCCAGACGTGATGGCACACACCAATAATCCCAGCACTTGGGAGATTGAGGCTGAAGGATTGCCAGGACTACATAGCAAGACCCTATCTTAAAGCAACATGAAAATTTTTAACATACTACAAAAATAACTTTAGTGGGGCTGGGAAGGTGGCTCAGTGGTAGAGCGCTTGCCTTGCATACCTGAGGCCCTGGGTTGGACTCCTCAGCCGGAAGTGGTGCTGTGGCTCATGTGGTAGAGCACTACCCTTGAAGAGGTGAGGGACAGCGCCCAGGCCCAGAGTTCAAGCCCCATGACCGGACCCCAAAAAAAAAAAAAAAAACTTTAGTTTTTCCCAATATCTTGTGTTTTTCTCATATTTATATGTTAAAAAAAGGCAGAATTCAATAGTATCCTATTTGGAAAGTGAGAAGCTGAAACAACTTCTTTAGTCCACAAACTTTATGAAAATGATTGAAATTGTTAGAATTCATATAGTGAAAGTACATTTTCTCTATGCAAACTGTCTTTTTCAGATTCTAAACATATCTGTGCTCATGAAGACTGACTCTGTACAAGCCACATTATGTCAAGAAAGAAAAAAAGACCCAATAGAAATGTTACATTCTGGGCAGCTGATAAAAGTCTGTGCCCCAATGGTTCGTTATTCAAAGTAAGTGTTCAATGGCCAATGAACCAGTACATAATTTCCCTTCTGTGCTCTGGTCTTTTAAAAGTATTGAGAGACCACTCAGTGAGTGAGATCTTCAATTTCCTAGAGTTGGTTGGAATCCTGATCTAAAGTCCTCGTGCTGCCACACAACTAGTATGTGTAGCCCTGACATTCTATCTCCTCTTTCTAACACCTAATCTCATCCTAACATGTTTTGGTAGGTATGTAGTAATACCTCATTTTGGCTTTAATTTGCTTTTCCTTAATGGCCAGTGATGTTGAACACCTTTTTGCGTGCTTATTTTTCATGTATATTTTTGTTTGTTTGGTTTGGTTACCATCCATATATTTTTTTTTCTTTCTTTTTTTTTTTTGGCGGTCGTGGGACTTGAACTCTGGGCCTGGGCACTGTCCTTCCGCTCAAGGCTCAAGGCTAGCACTCTACCACTTGAGCCACAGCACCACTTCCAGGTTTATTTCTGCTTATGTGGTGCTGAGGAATTAAACCTAGGGCCTCATGCATGTGAGACAAGCACTCTACCACTGAGCCACCTTCCCAGCCCTCATATGTTTTTAAAGAGATATTTCTATCTCTTTGGCCTATATTTTAATTAAATTATTTGTTTTAAAAACTGTTGAAGTTTCTAAATTTTTTGTTATAAAATACATATCACAGAGCACACTTTTTTCCATTTACCGGATATAGACTCAATATCCTAAGGTTATTCAAGTTGCTCCAGCCCAATTTTTTTGAAAATCCTTCTCTATTCAATTATGTTTTGCTTCTTGACTAAATCAAAAATCAGGGTTTGTTAATTTTTTGCACTGATTTATATGTCCACCCGTCTACCTGCACCACAGGGTATGGATTACTGTATGTGTAATAAGTTTTGACATTAAGGACTTGATCCTTCTGGTTTTACTTCAGCAATTCTTGTTTATTCCCTTTCCACATAATAGTACTCTGGAGGCTGAGATTCAAAGGCTCATAGTTCAAGTCCAGCTCTAGACAAAATTTTCATGAGACTTCATCCTGACCAGTAAAAAACTGGGAGTGGTAACACATGCCTGACATCTCAGGTCTGCAGGAAACACAAATAAGAGAATGAAGGTCCAGGTCAACTTGAGTAAAAAGCAAGACCCTATTGCAAAAATAACCAAAGCAGAAAGGGTTGGGAGCATGGCTAAAGTGATAGAGCACAAGACTGGCAAGCACATGGCCCAGTACCACAAAAGAAGGAAACAAATGAAGAGGGAATGAGAAAGAGAGGAGCACACAGAGGGTAAAGATTGTGTGAAACTTGTATATCAGTTGTGTTTTGGAAACTCAATTTTTTTCATCAGCAGTTCCATATAGGGTAATATTTTTAATTTTGGTGTCTATATATTCATTACAAGTATGTAGAAATACAGTTGATTTTTGAGTATATATCTTACATTGTGCTAACTTGAGCTTGACTGATTATCAGGGGTTCTTTTGTAAATTCCTTGCTATTGTCTTTATAAACAGTCTTGTCATTTACAAACAGGGACAGTTCTATTTCTTCCTTTTGACCATGCCTTTTTTTTCTCATGCCTTATTGTACTAACTAGAAGTTTCATCACTATTGAATGAGGATGATAAGTGCAGATAGCCTTTCCTTCCCAAGAAAAAAACATTATATTGGATTTTTTGCAAATATTCTTTATGAAGTGAGAAAGTTCCTCTCTAGTGCTCTTTTCTTGAGATTTTTTTTTTTTTAAATCATGAGTAGGACTATTTTGTCATTGCTGTTTCTGCATTATTTGATGTTAACATATACTGCAGGCAGTAGTGAAAGTTCCCATTTCACATTGGTTGGGTTGTTCTCATAACTTCAGGCCAGTCCTGGAAGTCTTGGCTTTCCACAGGCTTCTCACAGCACACCTAGCTGGGAGGGAGAGAGTGCCTTAGTACTGTTTAGAAGATATGGGAGTATACATTCTCTCACGTTGTTTCCACTGATCTAGTATAGATGAACTTTCCAGATCCCTACAACCTTCTTGTACACTGCCATAGTGGATATTGGAGTACCTTGCTATATAGCCTTGGAAGGGTAGAAGTCTGGGTTCCTCACTCAACTTTTCCTGGTAGTACTGAGACCATAGTTTCTTCTATAGTAGTTCACTAGAGTAAAACAATACTGTCCAAAAGCTTTCTATCTTCCTAGACTTTCCCTTTCCTAGCCCTTTGATTAAAGAGACTTCTGTGTGGCTGCTTTATGTATACCTACTGGTGATTGCAGTTGGCCATATCTTAGGCAAAAAGAAACATGCCACCCTCCCAGTTCTTAGGACCTGAGGTCGTTAAGCTTATCTGCCCTGTTTACCTTTTAGAGTTTTCCTATGATTGCTTTTTATTTAATATCCAAGGTTCTTAGTTATAAATTGCAGGAAAACTAGGAGGAAGTACACCTACTCCATCTTTACATAGAACTTTCCCTGCTAAATATTTAATAATTAACCAAATCAATGTGCAAATTCACATTATAATGTTTTCTAAATGCATGATTAAAGTTTTATGTGCTGACAGGTTGGCTTTTAGAACACTAGTAAGAAAATACTGCTGTGATTTGTGTTATACACCAATGATAGTGGCTGCTGATTTTGTCCGATCTGTAAAAGCCAGAGACAGTGAATTTACCACAAACAGAGGTATGTGAAACTGTTTGCTGACTTTTTAAAGCTTAACAAAAAAGATTATATTTTACTGTCTTTTGTATTTTAAGTGCCATAATGCTTAGTAAAGAATGCCTCTTAGTCGTCTGTCACACTGTAAAGACTGCCTTTTATAAGGCCTGACCTTCCTGGACTATTAAAATAAATTCCTGTCTCACTGCTCCTAGTCTTGTCCCATTCCAAAGAATCCTCCAAATAGCCCAAAGAAACCTCCATCTAAAATGTAAACTTGTTCACGTTTCTTTCCTGCTTGGAACTGGGTATCTAAGGCAGTGGTTTTCAGTGTGATCCCTAGAAGAGAGGCATTACTATCTTATGGAAACTTGTTATAAATGAACTTTTTTTTTTTTTTACCTCACTAACCTTACTAAATGAGAGTGGTAATCCAGTAGTGTATTTTTAAAAAGCCATCCAAACAATGATGGACTTGCTAACGGTTGAGAACCACTAAATTAAAGACTAAAATTCCTGTGCCGAGGATAATATGCAAAGTCCTCATGATCCACTAAACTTTATTCTTTAAAAAAATAAAAATAAGGGGCTGGGAAGGTGGCTCAGTGGTAGAGCACTTGCCTTGCATGCCTGAGGCCCTGGGTTCGGTTCCTCAGCACCACATAAGAAAAAAGCCGGAAGTGGCGCTGTGGCTGAAGTGGTAGAGTGCTAGCCTTGAGCTGAAGAGCTGAGGGACAGCGCCCAGGCCCAGAGTTCAGGCCCCACGACTGGACCAAAAAAAAATAAAAAATAAAAATAAATTAACTAAGTATCTGAACATGCCTTGTACTCTCCCACTTTCCTACCTAGAATATTCTTCTACTCGTGCCTAACCTCTTTGGCAACCTGTCAAAAGTTAATCCAACTGTCAGAGTTTTTACCCAAAGAACCTTTTCTGATTACTCTCTACTTGTGCCCTCTCTTATAAGCACAAGCTCTATTGTTGTACCTAGAACTGTTGTACTATATTATCTTATAGCCTTCCCTCTCCATCTATGTTATGGGCTCCTTAAAAGCTGGAGCTACCGGGCACTGGTGGCTCACACCTATATTCCTAGCTACTCGGGAGGCTGAGATATGAGGATCCCAATTCAAAGCCAGCCCAGGCAGGACAGTCCGTGAGACTTATCTCCAATTAACCACCAGAAACCAGAAGTAGCGCTGTGGCTCAAGTGGTAGAGCACTTGCCTTGAGCTGAAGAGCTGAAGGACAGTGCCCAGGCTGAGTTCAGACCCCACACCGACCAAAAATAAAAAGCTGGAGCTATAGAATAACTTGATTTGTATTTTTATTATCTAACAGTGTTGAAAATAGAGCAAGAAATGATAGTTACATTAAAATTCTGTAACTAGGTACAAAAGGGAAAAGAAAACATAAAACTTTACCATCACAGATGTGCAAACCACTGGATTGCTATAGAAATCTTGGATTAATATAACTGAGGTAATGACTTAAGCACCTGCATTTGGACACACACCCAGTGAATCTCATATATGTCCTTCTCACAAAAGCCTTTGAAATGTTAAAAATACATATTCCATAGTTTGTTAAGGAAATGAAGGTGCGGGAAGAATTTGTTCTAGGGAAGCTCTGGTACATTTGGCTACATTAATTTTCAACTTTTATATCTAAGTGCACAAGTCCACTGAAAAAGAACTAGAAAAAATTATGATAGTCAGCATTGCTAACTTATTTCCTAAAAAACATTATAGTTGATAAATTATTAGTTGATAATAAAAAAATAACAGACTTGCACATAGAGAATGTAAAAAAAATGAGCTCATGGCAATATACCAGTGGTAGATACAGACTATAAGTTATTTAAAAAACCTTCATAGTAATAGATACTTATATTGATAAACTTTTGGAAGATAATTTTATAATACTTGTCACAATGTTAAATGTCTATTCACTGTACTTATCAGAATTTGCCATAGTAATATACTCACAAATGCATGTGTACAAGAATGTTTTTATTACAAGAGCCACAAATAATAATCTAGAAATAGTATACTGTTCCATCCTTACAATGGAATGTGCCACTATCTAGAAGTTCCATCTGAATGCCTCTCAGGAGAGAAAGAATACGTGAGAAATGAAGAGTGGTAGGCATAGCAGTATCTATATAACATTCACATTCATTTATACTTCATATACTTAGAATAATTCAGGAATGTGTTGCTAATTCCCACTTTTAGAAAGGGATTCTCTTCAACAAGTATTGGAAGATTTCACCAAGTGTTGACTTTTCAGTTTAAGAAATTTTATAATTTTTGAATTTTTCTTACTATAAATACTTTTAACTAAAATGTTCCTTTAATCTTATTTGCACAAATGTTCATTGGGCTAAAAATATTGTCATTTTGTGTTTCACACATTACAGTGATGTGTGTGTGTGTATGAGAAATTTTCTTTTTCTTGTGGATTTTAACATTGAGCTATTCATTTTATCAGGTGATTGCCCATTGATTGTTCAGTTTGCTGCTAATGATGCAAGATTGTTATCTGATGCTGCTCGTATAGTCTGTCCTTATGCGAATGGAATAGACATTAACTGTGGTTGCCCTCAGAGGTAAAACTCAAAGAAATTGTAAATTTTTCAAAACAGGAAAAAAAAAATTGGGTCTGGGAAGGTGGGTCAGTTGTAGAGTGCTTGCCTTGCATGCATGAGGCCCTGGGTTTGATTCCCCAGCACCACATAAGCAGAAAAAGCCAGACGTGGCACTGTGGCTCAATTGGTAGAGCGCTCACCTTGAGCTGAAGAGCTGAGGAACAGCACCCAGGCCCAGAGTTCAAGTTCCACGACCAACAAAAAAAAAAATTGTAAAAATGGCAAAGTACCTTTCTAATTTTTCAAAAATTAAAAAGGACATGAAGCACCAGGTTTCTAAACAGGAAGAGATGAAAAATACAGGACAAGTGATGCTCTAGAAACATAACTGAAAGGTCTTTACTGGTGGCCAAAATGATGTATAGACCCTTCACAGGTATTTCCTTTCTCTCATCACTAGCATGTTTTGGTGAATCTGCCTAATCATCAAGTAGTTAAATCTAATGTTTATGGCAGTCCATATTGTTGTGGATTGTGGTTACGGATTATTATCATTGCTAAGCCAGATATGCTTGCTCTAAAAATCAATTGTATTATTTGGGAAATACCATATTTTTCCCCAAGTAATTTTCCTTACAGAAGCACTTATAATAATCACCTCCTCTCCCCTCCCCGCCCCCCAATATCACAATTACTTGATGAAGTAACTGGGTTTGACTAGGATACACTTAATCTGACAATAATGTCTCTGCTGTGCTGGCATTGTGTTAGAATTATCTGTCAATACTTCAAAATGTGTTCAAAGAATAAAGTAAGGTCGGGGAAGGGAGCGAGGGAGGGGATGGTAGGGGGAAAACAATGGAGGGGGTAACAATGTTCAAGAGGAAGTGTACTCATTACCTCACTCATGTAACTGTAACCCTCTGTATAGTATCTTAACAATAAAAAAAAAAAAGAATAAAGTAAGGGTTTTAAGTGCAGGATAATCCAAATTAGATTAGACATATTTATATACTCATTAGGAGCATTAAGTAGGCTGATTAGTGGTATTGGAATGCTGTAAGCCAAAAATATCTTACTAGTATTGAGACTAATAAAATCTCTTGTTATACACAATGAACATCAAATTTGGAATTTTAAAAATTTGAAGTAATTGTGGATAATTACAGATACTTAAATCTGTTTGCATGAATGAATTGTTCAATATTCTCACTTGCCAGAGAAAATGCCTTTCCCGCAGAACTTTTTGAACTAGGAATGTGTTTCATAACAACATTGATCCACTTAGAAATGTTAGTCTATGAATTTTGAAAATCTGCTTTATTCTCAATATCTAGGGATATTTCAGTGCTTTTAGAATTTCTCCCTCCCTTCTAGCTGCTTACAATCCATTTCTTATATTTGCTCTATTAGGTGGGCAATGGCAGAAGGTTATGGAGCTTGCTTAATAAACAAACCAGAGCTTGTTCGAGATATGGTGAAACAAGTTAGAAATCAAGTGGAAAACCCCAGGTTTTCAGTTTCAATTAAAATAAGGTAAAAACAATATTTTAATCTATTGACATGATAGTCGATTACTTAGGAAATAAAACAATATTCATTTTGTATAGTGATATAGGAATGTTTGTCCTGTTAGCTGGCATATGGAAAACTTGAAACAAGACATATAGTAAATAAATACATACTCCTTTCTGTGTAATTCTGAATATCCTTTTTATTTTAACAAAAATTTTAATCTCTTTATTAAAAGATTTCACTAATCCTCAACATTTTAAAGTACTATTAATACTACTAAATATATGCAGTACTGAGTAAGAAATAGGAAAGATTTTTTGCACTTAAATTTTACAAAACAAACCAACAGTCCATTTTTTTATTGTTGTCGACACATTTATTTCCAGATAAAGTTTTTATGTTCTTCCATTTAGGGGTTGGGACTTGCACTTCAAAAGATAGCATTTTCCCATTCATCTGTGGCAGTACTTTGACAGTCCTTGATTTCCCAAAGCCAAAAGGGAGAAGCAGCAGGTAGAATAAAATTTGTCATCTTATTATCAATAGTGAAATAACTAAATATTAGGTCTTGGGTAGGAACTGATGCCTGAACAAACCTCATTAATGGTGGCATGGAGTAATATACCAAAGATAACTAAATAACGTGGGGGTGAACTACAGTTTCAGTTAATTTTAGCATTAAAATTTGTGTATGACAGATAAGTATAATTTTGAAATTGTAGGATCCACGATGACCTTACAAAAACTATAGATCTTTGTCGAAAGGCTGAAGCAACAGGAGTTTCCTGGATTACAGTCCATGGAAGAACTACTGAAGAGAGACATCAGCTAGTCCACTATGATGCCATTAAAATGATAAAGGAAAATGTGTCTGTACCTATAATTGCTAATGGAGATATTAAAAGCTTAAAAGAAGCAGAAAACGTGTGGCAGATTACTGGAACAGATGGTAAGAATAAGTACTTGGATTTTTTTTTTAAAAAGTGAAAATGGAGGACTGATGTTTGATTTTCATTATTTCTTTAATAATGAGCCATATTTTTCAGCTCAAGAATATTTTTAAATGCTAGTAATTCTCCTTAGAAATGATAGATTATCTGCTACCATTATATCTAGTGGCCAGTTAATAATCTTCTAGATAGCCTATTAGGAAAACACATGGATTTAAAATGATAGTTAATGAATTTGAATTACCACAGACACCAAAGGAACACCAGGATTTCCATGTAGTTTCATTACATTATTGGCATGCTAAGCCCTATTTTAACTATGGAAAGATGAAAGAATGAACTTCACTTTAAGGAGTCTAATTTAGGATAATCGGGATTTTCCCTAAAGAAAATCAAAGACCTAGGCTAGACTTCTTTGATTGCTTAATATGAAACTCTAAAGAAAAAAGAATTGAATAAGTACATGTTTATCTTCCTTGGTTAACAAGGGGTACCTTAATTAATCAGACTAATTTGTAATGAAGGCCTTGTAAATCCTTGTAATATTATTTGATTTTTTAGTATTCTCTGTTTCATTGGATCAGAATAACCATGTTTCAAATATGGTGTGCTTTACTTTGTAGGTGTAATGGCTGCAAGAGGACTTTTAGCCAACCCAGCCATGTTTGCTGGATATGAGGAAACCCCACTGAAATGTATCTGGGACTGGGCTGACATTGCTCTTGAACTTGGAACTCCTTTTATGTGTTTCCATCAACATTTAATGTACATGATGGAAAAAATAACTTCAAAGCAGGAAAAAAGAATATTTAATGCTCTGTCAAGCACATCAGCAGTTTTAGATTACCTTACAGACCATTATGGCATTTGACTGGACTTTCTAAATTATTTTAACTGTAATATTTTTTTTGTCTTTTCTTTTTTGGTACTGGAGATCAAACCCAGTCGCACTTTGCTAGGCAAGCACTTTGCCACTGAGTTACATCCCAGCCCTAAATCATTTTAATGTATACTTTTATACTTACAATGAAACTATGCAAGGTCACATCTTGGCTTTTATTTTAAATCAGTAGTTCTCAAAGTTTAGTGTACACCAATCCCTCAAGCTAGGTACTGGTGATTCACATGTAGCTACTGATGAGGCCAACTCGCATACATTTGAGATCCCTTCTTGGCTAATAACTATGTGCAAGCCTATTATTCCAAGCTATGTGGGAAGCTGGACTGGTTACAGGCTAGTCTAGGCAGAAGGTCAACAGAGGGAAGCTGGTTATAATAGTGTATACCTGTCGAAGCTCTAGTGGGAAGCATAAAACGGATGTTAGCCTTTGCAAAAATTGAGATCCTATGTCAAAAATAACCAGTACAGCTGGGCTCACTTCTATAATTCTAGCTACTCAGAAGGCTGAAATCTGAGGATCATGGCTCGAGCCTAGCTCTGGCAGAAAAGTCCCTTATCTCCAGTTAACCAGCAAAAAGCCAAAAGTGGAGGTGTGCTCGAGTGGCTGAAAGCTAGCCTTGAGCAAAAAGCCAAGTGAGATTATGAGGCCCATAGTTCAAACCCCCAGTACCAGCACCAAAAAAATAAAAAGTAAAAATAACCAATACAAAAAAAAGCTTGCTGAGCCATTCCTCAGCAGTAGACTACCTGCCTATCAAGTGTGAGGCCATGAGTTCAAACTCCAGTACACTGTAGGGAAGAAGGAACACTTTTTAAAAGTCAGGCCCCTATCCTATCCTCAAACGATTTTGGATCCATTCTTACATAAAGCCAGAGTTTTATTTTAAAGAGCCAGGTAGTACAAACATCCTGGTGGTCCTAGGTCCAAACATTGACAAATTCTACTCTGGATCTCTATACATGGAGCAGAGGGTTCTAAAGAATCATGTTTTTAACATTTTTAAATAAAACTTTATTTTGGCACTAAACTGTGACTCATATCTACAAGTTAACAAGAAGTTTGGGTGTGTGTGTGTGTGTGTGTGTGTGTGTGTGTGTTGGGGGTGTGTGTGTGTGTGTTGGGTGTGTGTGTGTGTGTGTTGGGGGTGTGTGTGTGTGTGTGTGTGTGTGTGTGTGTGTGTCCTGGGGCTTGAACTCAGAGCCCTGATTCTGTTCCTGAGCTTTTGTGCTCAAGGATGGTGTTCTACCATCTGAGCCATAGCTCCACTTCCAACTTTTTGGTGAAAAGTCTCATAGACAGTCTTGTCCAGGTTGGCTGCGAACCCTAATCCTCCGACCTCAGCCTCTTCAGTACTTAGGATGCCTAGCAAGAAGTGCATTCTTCGTAAGTGCAGAGAAGCAGTAGAGCAAGTGCCAATCCATAGGATGCCAAAAGAACAAGAAATTCTGAATGTTACTCAGGACTTACATTAAAATTTTAAATTGGAAAATTAAACTGATAAACTAATTATATACCTTAAGGTATTAGGAATTTTGTGAGGGGATATAAATGTGGTGTTATCTATGAGATTCCACACAAGTCTTTAAGTGACATCAAATTTAGTACATTGCAAGCATTCGAGGCCATTACAGGAATGAGAGTTTGATAAATATACCTGTAACTAGATTACAGTTCTCCAGCATCTTAACTATGAAAAATTTAGTAGCTAATGTAAAAGTGATTATATATTTGAAATACTTTCTACAGAATAGTTACCAAGTTTTAATTTTAAAAACTAATTTTCATTCTCTGTTTTTAATGTTGTTAGTTACTTTTATGCCTCTTAGCAATGGATAATAATAGCAACTTGCAGGGGTTTGGAAGTGTATGTTTTGTTATTGGTGAATGCACTCTACCAGTATTAGCTGAGGTTAAACTAAATCCACTAATTTATTACCCAGGAAAAGTATTAAGGAGACAACTAAAACTGCTGGATAGTTTGAGACTATCAAATGAATCATTGGGGGGGGAGGGGGCAGTCGTGGGGCCTGAACTCTGGGCCTGGGCGCTATCCCTCAGCTCTTCAGCTCAAGGCTAGCGCTCTACCATTTGAGCCACAGCACCACTTCCGGCTTTTTTCTTTTTGCTTATGTGGTGCTGAGGAATCGAACCCAGGGCCTCATGCATGCAAGGCAAGCGCCCTACCGCTGAGTCACCTTCCCAGCCACCCCAAATGAATCATTTTTAACGGAAGCATTGTGCTGCCTCACTGCTTTCACTTTTCGATTAATGCGTTTTAAAAATTAACTGGCATTTTCATTTGGTAGGAATAGTGTAAAAACAAATATAGGCAGGACAATGTTCAGTCTTCCCAAGAAGACATTTCTGATGCAGTCCATATGGGGGGGGGGGGAGGCCTTATCTAATAATTTGAGAATACATTATTCACACACTTTGAAAACCTGGAAAATGACTTAAATGAATTGAAGGACTATACCCATAACAGTATCCTGGAGTTCACTGCCTCTTCCTAGCCTATGGACAAGCCTAAGTACAGACTCTCAAAAACAGAATGTTGCACACACACGGGGATGAGCCTCTGCTTTGTTCTCATAGCTCAATGCTGTTCCATGGCCTACTGACCACCCCGTCCGGGGACCCCTCCAGGTTCTCAAGAAAACCACCCCTGACCTTAACTGAAAGTGCAGGACTGTCAGCGTCAGAAGGATTTCCCCTCCCGTAAGTCCCAAACAGGACATTTGCATTATAAATCCTCAACAGGACAGGACAAAGAACTGCCACAGATCTCACCTTCCAATGTATAGAACCCTGAACCCCACAGGCTCCCCGCTCCCAGCTCCCTGTTCGTACGAACCCCTGGGCTCGGGTTACAGGGGGTCCCTCTGCAGCACTGACTAAAGCCTGTTCTGGTCTGCTGAGGTCCTCTTGATCTTTCCATGACGAGCCCGGGTCCCGACCCCGTAGGTAAACAGCTCAGTCCCGGACGTGGAGAAGTTTCCACCCGAGACAACCAGCGTTTCTGTCTGCCCCGCCTCTTCGCGGGCTCCGGCCAGCGGAGCTCTTCCGGGAAGCTTCCGTGCGCCCTTCCGCCCCCGGCCCCCGAGCACCGCGAAGCCAACCCCGCCCCGCAAGTTGCACCCGGGGGAGCCCCACCGTGGCGTCCGAAACTCCGTCGCCCTCGGACCCCGCCCCCAATTAGGAAACAATTGCCGCCAATAAACGCCGTCGCGCCGCCTGTGACCTCACGTGGGGGAGGGGGACGTCTGACGTCCGCGGGTCGGCGGCGCGGACCTGCGCGGGGACCGGGCGGGCGGCCGCGGGGTGAGTTCCGGGCGCGAGCCGCGGCGGGCTCCGGCGGGAGGCAGGCCCCGCGGGGCGGGCGGCCGGGCGGGCGTGCCAGGCGGAGGCCCCTGGCTGCGGGCGCCGCCGCCGAGGCGGGAGGAAGTCGGCGGTCGCCTGCCGGACCCACTGGCCCCTCGCCCCCCAGCCCCCAGTCCGGGCGTCCCGGTCCTCTGGGCTAGGGGAGGCCGGGGTCGGAACGCCCGCGGGCCTGGCCGGCTTCTCGGAACCGGAGACGAAGTCTGAATGTTTCTCTGTTTAGGTGTGAAGAGAAAACAATGACAATCCAGTGGGTGGCTGTGGCCAGCTTTCTCTATGCCGAAATAGGACTCATTTTAATCTTCTGCCTGCCTTTCATCCCTCCTCAGAGGTAGGAACGTCAGGCGGTCCCTGCTCACTGTGTGATTGGCTCTCTCGGGCTCCCGGGGTGACACCCAAGAAGAAAACGGCTTTCAGAAAAAGGAAAAGAGGGTGTTGAGAGCCAATAAGCCCTTCAGAAAAAATAAACTCGCCTAATAAGTTATTGTCTAATGACAGTATTAAAATGTAACGTATAGAAAGCTTTATATTATGTGCACAAATAGTTTTCCTCTCCTCTGCAAGGGAAAGAGTTCAGTCCTTTTCCTTCTGTCAGTTACAGATATTACAAAGTGGTGGGTATGCTTTTAATATCTGTTCTATCTTACCTTCAGGGCTCACCTTTGACTTCTAAATTGCACAATGAAATAAATGTAAAAGGATAAATTAGGTTTACATTACAACATGGGAACAAAAATGTCAGAATTTAAAGGAGCACAGTGGCATCTTAGAAACCAGAGTCAGTAAATAATTATTGGTTTTGGCCTTAGGTATAGAAGACACAGTTTCACTAATGGCAATCTTGCTACCTTTTTATTTCACTTGAAAGTAATGAATACATATATATATATATATATATATTAAAGGTTGCAAAAGTATTAGGACTATGTGTTTTATTGCTTTAATAAAGAACCTCCTAAAATCTTGAAGCATTAAATATTCTAATCCCGACATTAACTCATTTTTAAACTAGTTAGGAGTTTAATTTTAGATCCAGGAACTTGATAGTACGAATGATGAAACACTTGTAATAAAAATGTTGCAAGATATTTGCTCACTCTCATGGAATAAAAGAAAATCTTAACAGATTTTAGATATTTTTCATTAAAGATAGTATAGTGAATAAGTCATAGATATAATTTTGTTTATAAACACGTATACATCAAAGCTTAAGGACTTAAAAAATCATGAGACTGGAAGCTTCATCTTAATTTATGGGTCAGGTTATTCTTTCACAATCCCTAACTTGCTTCTTTTATCTACTTGGATTTCACGAACATCTGTTCTTATAAATTACACGAATACATACGTTGTAAGAACTTTACCATGCTATTATATTTAGGACTTTTCATTTTTCTCCATGCATAATACCTCAGTAATACTTTTAAATTTTTCTAGGTTAAAGAAACTTTACTTGAGTATGTTAGAGGTATACTAAATAAAAATGAATATACAGAATGCATGCATTCCTGTAATCTTAGCACTCAGCAGCCTGAAGCAGGATTATCTGTAGTTTGAAGCCAACCTGTGCTACATAACCATACACATTCTCAAAGTAGATAAATGTAAAGAGAGTTAAAATGTTGATAATCGTTAGACATCTCACACAGTGAGACTAAAAAAGAGTCTTAGGGGAGGAACACAAAGGCTCAATGCCTATGTGCCTCTGATCACATAGTATGGAAATCAACTCCAAGAAATGGAAGCTAGAAGTTTGTTCTCAGTTGTTTTTATTTTATTTGTTCATTTTTCTGTCTTTGGGAGGGCAAAGGGAGACACAGAAATGGAGGGACAAAGGGTGAACAAATGCAGTGTATAGAACTTGTAGGTGCAAAGGGGAAGGGAAAAACTAGGAGTGAGGGAAGAGGTGACATTGCCCAAAAAGAAATGTACTCTTTGCCTGACTTATGTAACTGTAACCCCTCTGTACATCGCCTTTATAATACCAGTTTTTTTAATGTTGGTAATAGAGATGAGTCATTACTCTGACTAGGAACAAAGATATAAATAACTTTTATCAAAATACATTTTGCTGTAAGAATTCCTTTTTAAGATTTTGTTCATGCCTGTTTATTTTAAAAGTTACTTTCTTCAGTTAAGAATATTTAAACTAGCAGACAAAAGATAATCAAATGTCACATTGTTAAATAAATGGCTGTTCTCTGCTTCATGGATTTTGTCCTGCCAAAGAATTAATTAACTTAAAAGTTAAATCTCTCAAAGTGCTAGTGGCTCATACCTGTAATCCTAGCTACTTTAGGAGGTTGAGATCTGATCATAGTTGAAAGCCAGCCCAGGCAGAAAAACTCATGGGAAACTTAACTCCAGAAAAGTCAGAAATGAGGTGTGACTTAAGTGGTAGAGCCCCAGTACTGTATAATTTCTCAAAATTTCAATGTCACAGTTTATTTATGTCACACTTTATTTAGAAAATACTTCAAAAGCCTACCTTTTGTTTTGGATTGTGACTGTTTTGTTTTTTAATAATATCTAATGTAACTATTACTTTACAGATGGCAGAAGATTTTTTCATTTAATGTGTGGGGTAAAATTGCAACTTTTTGGAATAAAGCTTTCCTTACCATTATTGTCCTATTGATTGTTCTGTTTCTAGGTAAGTACTAGAACCTTCTTTGAATACTTTTTTTAATGAATTCCTTGTTTCTTATTGCTAAGTTGATGTTATTGATAGTTCATATTATATAAAGTTAATAATATATAGTACAAATACTGATATTTTATGCATACTTGATACAATATTCAGGAGCATGAAATTCATTGAAGTACAGTGATTTCTGAACTTTTAGATTATTTTTAGGTTTAAATGCAATAATATATAGCCTACGTTTCAGAGTTACCTATGATTGCTTTGTTGTAGTAACATCTTAGGCACTCAATGACTTAGCTGTTAGAGTAAAGGAATAGAACCTTAAATTTTCAAAAGGATCCTTGGAGCCAGGTGCTGGTGGCTCATGCCTATCATCCTTCCTACTCAGGAGGTTGATGTCTAAGGATCAAGATTCAAAGCCAGCCCAGGTAGGAGAGTCTTATCTTGAATGAACTACCCCAAAAAAGCCAAGTAGCACTGTAGCTTAAGTAGTAGAGCACTAGCTTGTGAGCAAAAAGAACCACAAGGACATTCAAGCTCCAGGACAGGCACAAAAATAAAAATAAAAGGATTCTTGGGAGCTTGCAAAAATTTGAATATCACATGATAGTTTAAAAAAATCTAGGGAGTTTTTGTTAACTTCAGTTAACTTCAGATAACAGTATGTTGTCTAGAAGCCTACAGTCTTATGAACTGAATGTTTGTTTATTGTAGGTAAGAGCCTGGGCACTGTCCTTAAGCTTTTTTGCTCAAGGCTAGCACCCTTCCACTTTGAGGCACAGAGTGTCACGTCCAGTTTTCTGGTGGCAATTGGTTTTGAACAGCAATCCTGAAATCTCAGCCTCCTGAATAGCCAGGATTACAGGCATGAGCCACCGGCGCCCAGTAAACTCTTACTAGAGCCATCCTGTGCTTGTTTGTTCACATACTGTCTATGCCTGTTTACATCAACAACTCGAGTTCAATAGTTGCGGCTATTGAGGCCTTAAAAAAAAAAGTTCCCTAATACCCTTATGTAAGAATATAAATATATCCTTAGTCTGAGGAAATACATGCTGAAATAATAAGTATCATAATTTTTTCAACTTGACTCTCAACTGGTTTTTAAAAAGACAAAGATATGGGCTGAGAAGGTGGCTCAGTGGTAGAGTGCTTGCCTTGCATGCATGAGGCCCTGGGTCCGATTCCTCAGCACCACTTAAGCAGAGAAAAAAAAAGCCGGAAATGGTGCTATGGCTCAAGTGGTAGATCACTAGCCTTGAGCTGAAGAGCTGAGGGACAGCGCCCAGGCCCAGAGTTCCGGCCCCCACGACTGGACCCCCCCCAAAAAAAACAAAGACAAAGATAGCAAATAGTTTTGAATTTTAATCTTAATCTAGGTGGGATGAGTATCTCAATGTTTATTAAAGACCATTTGGGCACCCTTAACTGAAAATTCCAAATACAGAGTCTTCCAAAATTGAAAAACTTTCCAGCTCAGCATGATAACACAGTAGAACAGTCCACACCTGACCTTATATGAAAACTTGAAGTCAGATAAGCACATAAAAATCATAATTACTTGGTGCTGGTGGCTCACACCTGTAATCCTAGCTGATCTCAGGAGGCTGAGATCTGAGGATCATGGTTTTAAGTCAGCCTGGGCAGGCAAGTTCATGAGACTCTAATCTCCAATAAATCACAGAAAAAGCCAGAAGTGGTGCAGTGGCTCAAGTGGTAGAGTGCTAACCTTGAGCAAAAAGGAGCCCAGGGACAGCACTCAAGACCAGAGTTCAAGTCCTATAACTGACAATAATAATAATTGCTGGGTGCTGGTGGCCCACACGTGTAATCCTAGCCACTGAGGAACATGAGATCTGAAGAACATGGTTCAAAGCCAGCCAAGGCAGAAAGTTTGTGAGTTATCTCGAATTAGCCTCCAAAAAGCTGGTGTTAGAGCTTTGGTTCAAATGATAGAGCACTAGTTTTGAGCAAAAGAACTCAGAATTCAAGCCCTAAGACTAGCACAAAAAAAAAAAATGCCCAAGATTAACTTCACAATGTACATATTAGTTATACATGAAAAATAAATGTTTCATGTTTCCATTTGAGTCTCATCTTTAAGATACATATATCAGATCTCAAACTTGTCATGGATTGAACACTCATGAGACCTGAAGAAGTACATCTGAAATATTCGTGGTACATTATTTTAGAAATTAAATGTAGAGACTTATGGTTGTCAAAATAAAACTTCCATGGGCTCTTATAATCTCCCATTCTTTTAGAAGTAACTGAGCTCAGCGAAACTTGTCTAAGATAAGGTAGCTACTTTTCAAGTGTTACTTCCTGACACTTTAACTTGGATACAAGCACAAAGTTACATTTTCCTCAAAATTCCCTGGAAATTGTTCTGTTGTGGTTTAAATACTGGTAACCAACCTTAAACACTAACCACAGTTGTTTGACATTGTTTTATGAGAATATTTCATGTTCCAAGCACCACCTCCTGGAATAGAATTAGTCTTCTTTATGAAACTAAAATCTATTGTGACAGGGATAATTGTATCAGGTTGTAAATGGTTTTGTGTTGGGATCAAAATGTAAATATTTGCCATATGGTATGTTATTATGAATTGAATCTTCAGCCATATAAACATAATGAGCCAGAGAAGAAATAAAGAAAACAGGTCCTTATCCAGGCACAAACTAGCTAAATGGGCTGACATTTCATCTCTGTCAGATTTATTCATATATGAAATAAAGGGAGAAGTGGAAATAATCCCAGAAGCTTCAAGTAGTTCTAGAGAAGAACATTTTGAACTTCACCAAAATGTCTAATGAATATGAGGCTCTATTAGAAAAACTAAAGCAAAAGGGACTAAGTGTATTATTCAAGCAAAAAGGCTCTATTAGAAAAACTAAAGCAAAAGGGACTAAGTGTATTGTTCAAGCGATATAGTGCCTGTCTAGCATGCACAAGGCCTTGAATTCAATCCTCACTCCCCCAATAAAATTATTGAGGTACTGATAACATAGTATAACAGAGATGAATCTTGAATCATGTAAGCAAATGTACATTAAAGGAAACAGACACAAAAGACCCATAGTATATCATCTGTTCATATGAAATATCCAGAATAGGTAAAGTAGACTGGTGGTTCCCAACAGCTGGGGGAAAAGGAACAGATATACATTTAGGGGAAAGTGTGGGGATATGTATATGTTTTGGGCATGTTGTATCAGTTATACACTGATTTATATCTCAATAAAGCTATTATAAGGAATAAAGTTAGTGGCTTAATTTTTTAACTAGAATAAAATCTCTTCCTTTTGCATCAAAAAGAACCCTCAAGAATGTCAGTTGCCACAGGAAAATAATAACCACTTCTCTCTCCAGTGGCTTTTAAAACATGTCCTTTTCTATAACATACAAGAACTCAATGACTAAGAATGCACGGTATATGAGTTCTATTTTCCACTGCAAAGAAATAGTCTCTGTGGATCTGAAACTTATCAGAACTAAAATGATGAACAGCTATCTGAACATTTCCAATAGCAGGTGATATCCATTTGCCAGTCTGGGAAGTATATGTTACCATACATCAAATCTCATTTTAACAAATCTCTACCAGTGGTAGAGATTCAGTATTATGAAGTGTTTTTAAAATCTGTTATTTAAAGTAATAGTAGATGTTATAAAAAATGTAAATACCATAAGAGCAATGGAAGTCTCTTGGAATTAATTGTAATGAGATTGTTACTGTCAATAAATTGAATATTAGTCACTTTTAGCAATAGAAAGATTAAAAGATACTAGTTTGCAGAATAGCAAGAGGTGACAGTACCATGATGGTGAATCCTAGATGTATGATCAAAAAATAAAAAACATGTTACAGTAATTCATAATGTACCTGCTTTGAACATGATTACCTCCCAGGTTCTAAAAAATGAAAGACAAAAGAAAGCCCCTGCCTAAATTCCATTATTTAAAAATTTAGTAAATACTTCTTAAATCTGCTCATTTTTAATACTTTTATATTCTTAAAAACTAAAAGTAAGCCGGGCACTGGTGGCTCACACCTGTAATCCTAGCTACTGAGGAGGCTGAGATCTGAGAATCATGGTTCAAAGCCAGCCCAGGCAGAAAAGTCTGTGAGACTCTTATCTCCAATAAACCACTAGAAAACCGGAAGTGGTGCTGTGGCTCAAGCAGTAGAGCACTCACCTTGAGCTGAAGAGCACAGGGTTAGTGCCCAAGCCCAGAGTTCAAGCCCCACAACCAACAAAAAACAAAAACTAAAAGTAAGCTGTGGCTGTTTGCTGGTGGCTCATGCATATAATCCTAGCAGCATAGGAAGCTGAGATCTAAGGATAATAGTTCAAAGCCAGCCCAGGCAGAAAAGTCTGTGAGACTATTCTATCTACAGTTAACCAAGTAGAGCTGTGGCTCAAGTGGTAGAGTGCTAGTCTTGAGCAAAACGTTCAGCAGTGGTACCCAGGCCTTGAGTTCACACTACAGAACCCACACAAACAAAAAATGTAATGTTTTATATGTTTCTGTAATAGATGCTGTGAGAGAAGTAAGGAAATATTCCACTACTCCTGCCTTGGAGAAGAGCACAACCAACAGACCTGGTGCCTATGAACATTCACAGATGAAACTTTTTAGGTCCCAAAGAAATCTTTATATCTCTGGATTTTCATTATTTTTTTGGCTGTAAGTAAAAGAAAAAAAGTAGATCAAAAATTTAAGATACTGTTAAGGATTAGGTTTTCTTCATCTTATTAACATCTTCGTTACTCAGATGGCCTCAAATGATAAATACTTAGTTTGTAGGTCTGCTAGGCCAGAGCCTTGAATGCTCCTGTGTGTATAGTATATTCTACCCCGACTCAGTATGGCTATTCATTTCTTCATTCTTATATTTATAGACTTTTATGCTATACTTTGCTCCTCACTTTGGGTCTTAAATAGATTTACATGTACATGTATATATAAAGGTATGTGTGTATTGATATGTGGGTATATATATATATATATATATATATATACACACACACACACACACACTATTGGAAATTTTTTATTAACAGATGTAACTGTTCTATTGCTGCAACTAAAAATGACCACAAATGACTGGCTAAAACACACAAATTTATTAACTTACATTTTGGTAGGTTAGGATAAGATCACTCTCATTGGGGATGGTTTTTCTTTAGAGCATCAGAAACAATATTTACTTGTCTAAGAGACCACCCACACTGACTAATTGTTGAGAATCAACCATGTTACATCAATAAAAATCTCCATAAAGTTACAGTTCTTCAAATTACTCTAGTTATGAATTCTTAATATACCTTTTTTTTTAGAGTGTTGAGACGTCTGGTTACACTTATTACTCAGCTGGCAAAAGAACTATCGAACAAAAGTGTGCTTAAAATTCAAGCAGATAATACTAATAAGGCTGCCAAAAAATTCATGGAAGAGAATGAAAAACTAAAATGGGTATGTATTTTTTTTATTATTTTATTTTATTTGTGAACATATTGTACAGAGGGGTTGCAATTACATGGGCAAGATAATGCATACATTTCTTACCAAGCATTGCAGCCTCCTCCTTTGTTTACCCTTCACATCCCTTCCCAGCCTCCCCCCTCCCCCCCAATTCTCCCCCCCCCCCTCCGCACCGATGTTGTAAAGCTCGTTTTCCACATGACAACTTGTACTTCTCATTGTTGCAACAGGTCCACCTGTATCCTTAAACGACTTGTTTTTTTTTTTATAACTGTGTAAATGTTACTGGTATCCCAACAGAGTTGCATAGTGCTTTTCAGCATCAAAACATGTTTCACCTGTAATCCTACCATTAGGGAGACCTAGGCAGTCAGATCCACAAGTTCTAGCTTAAACTACATAGTAAGTTTCAAACAGAGACCTTATCTCAATAAATAAATACCTGCATTTGCATAATTTATTAGCAGAAAGTGGCTGTCCATAACAATATTGTCTATGGAATGACTCTTACAGGAGTATTTTTCTATTCTTCCCATACTTTGCATCCAAAGTAATTTAATGCTATTGGACCTATTCCCTATGACTGAAGGATAAAAGTGTTGTAGAAATAGAAGTTCAGGGGCTGGGAAGGTGGCTCAGTGGTAGAGCACTTGCCTTGCATGCCTGAGACCCTGGGTTCGATTCCTCAGCACCACATAAGCAAAAGGAAAAAAAAGCCGGAAGTGGTTCTGTGGCTCAAGTGGTAGAGCTCTAGCCTTGAGCTGAAGAGCTGAGGAACAGCGCCCAAGCCCGGAGTTCAGACCCCACTACTGGCCCCCCCCCCAAATAAAAAAAGAAATATGAAGTTCAATTCCCTCATTACCATTAATTTTTATCTCATAACCAAGAGTAAATCTTTTTATTTCTTTTCACATAATGTATGATTGGTTTATGTAGAAAATAGAGAGAAGTCTTTAATGCTATATTGACAGTTAAACATATTTAAAATCTTTAATTTGATGATGCTGAAGATCTTCTTTCTTTGAGAATCCTATACTTCCCTTGCTATTCAGGGAGACTGTGTATCGGGTACTGGCATTTTCCCTATTAACTCAAAAGATGGAAATATTAAAGACAAAAAAATACCTTAGTATTTTTTTTATTATTTAAAATTTAGGACTCAGCTCTCAGTAGTTTCAGTGTTTTCCATTTATTTTAAACCCTGTAAGTTTCACTAATCTCCTTCAAGAAGTAAAATTTCTTGAAGAAAATGTCCTAAAATAATGCAGTAAAATTGTTACAAATTAAATGTTAGCAGTTAGCACTGGAATAAGAGAAAACCCATTTTGAGCCCAGCAAATGTATAAAATTATTTAAGTCCTAAAACCCAGACTCTCATACAAAAAACTTGAAGTACCACTTTTCATTAATTTGGGATTTTCATTTATTTATTTGTTCTTGTAGTACTCTGGTTTAAGCTCAGAGCTTTATATTTGCTAGGCAAGTGCAATTCTACTTGAGTGATGCTTCCCCCCTCCTTTTTATATTGCTGATTTTTTAATCTCTTTTCATCCAGCTACCTGGACTACAGTCCTATTTACACATCCCACCATGGCTGGGATATGTAATACCCAGGTTTTCTGTTGAGTTGAGGATCTCGCAAATACCCACCCTTCCAAATTGGCCTGGATCCATGATCTTCCCTGTCTCTGCTTCACTTGTAGCTGGAATGCTAGCCACATGCCACCATGACCAGCTTTTATTGGTTGCATTCAGGGCTGGAGGGGTGGGTTCTCATGAACTTTCTGCCTAAAGCTAGCCTTAAAATGTTCTAGGCCTCCCAAGTAGCCAGGATTACAAGTATGAGCCATTGTGCTTGGCTGGTTTTTCTGTTGTTGTTGTGTGTGTATGGTTGGTTTGTCTTTAACAACAGTGCTGGCTTTGGAACCCATAACCTAAGTGTGCTAGGCAAACACTCTACCACTGAACCACACTCTGAGCCACCTTTCACCAATTACAAATGAAATGGCTAGTAAGTGGTTACAATAGAAGGCTTTTCAAACCTTTTTCCCCCCAGTGTGTGAGGCTTTGAAAACTCTAATCCTAGGCATTGTCCCTGAGCTCTTCAGCTCAAAGTGAGCATTCTACTACTTGAGCCACAGTACCACTTCCAGTTTTCTGGTGGTTAATTTGAGATCAGAGTCTCACGGACTTATCTGCCCAGGCTGGCTTTGAACCATGATCCTCAAATCTCAGCCTCCTATGTAGCTAGGATTATAGGTGTGAGCCACCAGCACCCAGCTCAAACCTTTTAAATAAAGCAAAACTGATTGCAAAATATGAATTATGCTGTACTATCATTATCTAGAAAGTCTAAGCCTATATTTTACTTTTCATGATATTTAACTCATTTATACTATAACAAAAAACATGAAGAATACTCTTTTCATAAAACACAGAATTCCACTGTTTCTTTGAGTACATTGTTACCAGCATCTCTTATGGACACTTACAGAATATAAAAACCAGTGTATTTTGCATTTCCTTATTCAATTTTGAAAAGATATTAATCCATTGATGTCTTCTAAGTATCCTTTTATGGTAAATATAGTTTTTAGACAACAAGATGATGATATGTTCTGATAAGTCACTTTTGTTTTTTGAGGAATGCTTCATCAACAGTCAACTTCATTTATACCTTAATGCTATTTGCTTCAGTTTCCATTCTTTGGTCTCAGTCCACAAAGGTAAAAACAAAACTGTAATCCTCAAAGCTTTGACTACTGCATGATGATTAAATCAAAAGTAAACAACTTTGGATTTATGAAAATATTTATGTATCCAAATTGCTTTAAAATTAGACACATCACCTTATAGTAATGAATTGTAACTACTCTTAGGATACTGCTTCTTTTCTCTTCAGTTGTTTTTTTCTCTTATTGAGCTATAAGAAATCAAGATTTTCAATTTTTGATACTAGCATCTTTTTCATATACTCTATTATTAATGTACTTAAACTAGTTGTGTCCTTCAAAAGAAAAAAATTACCATCTTTAAAGCAATTTTGAGACTTTTCTTTTGGAATTATTTGCAAACATAGTTACCCTTGCTAGGATTTATTTTTATATTCAGATTTCCTTGACCTCCCAATTATTTTGTAGAGGAGGGCGTGTTTTGTTTGCTTTGATTTAATACTGTCCTAGTTCCTTGCCTTTTGAATATATGACTAAGTCATTGGTCTTAAAACCATCAGATTAGGTAGATATGCTAAAGCCATTATGCATTGAAGTTTGTAAACTGAACATAAATACTGTCGGTGTTCAGAGTATATCTAATTGACCAGTAAACTGGTCAATAAAACCCCAAATGAGAATGTCAAGAATGACTTCCAGTCAAGCATAGTGAATGCTCTCATAATCTCTGGCACTTGAGAGGCAGGGACAAGAGGATCATTAGTTTGAGGTCAGTCTAGGCTGGTGGGACCCTGTCTCTAAACAAGAAAAAAAAGAAAAAGAAAAATGTGTGTGTGTGTGTGTGTGTGTGTTGTGTGTGTGAGTGTGTGTGAGTGTGTGTGTGTTGCCATTTCAAGCTGATTTGTGTGTGGGCTTTGAAGAAGAATAAAGAATAATAAAATTGCCAAAATATCGCAGAAGCATATAATATGGTGGAAAGTATGTTCATTGTTCTGCAGTCCAGGAGACTTGGATGCCAGTTCCAAAAGTACCAGTAAGTAGCAAAGTGACCTAGAGCTTTAAGGTTCCTTGGTTATAAACAATAGTTAATATTATGCCAAATATTACTTCAAGTGCTATATATTAAGGAAAGGATAAACTCTTAATTCTCACAAGAATCCCATGTGGTTTGTATTTATCTGCATTTTGTAGATGAGGAAACATAGGCACATAAAAGTCAATGACATTCACAAACTTAGTGACAGAAAATTCAAATCTAGGTAGCCTGACTCTAGAATCTAAACTCATAGCCACATTGTTTTGTTATGTTGTCTGATAAAATGACTCCTTTCTGTTCTTAGACTTAACTTAGAGAAATAATTATAAAAGAATTTTTAAGACAAATTCTCAATATGTAGCCCAGGTTGATCTTGAACTCAAAATCCTCCTGCCTAGCTTCCCTTATGTGGAATTACAGTTGTGTGCTACCAGGACTATCTAATTATAATTTAGCCTTAAAATGAGTATGTGGAACTTTACTTCTGACTTTCTCATCACACCAAGATGAGATAGGATGGGTGAGACAGTAAACACTTGTGGTACTGAGTAAGTTTTAGATTCCAGGGCATTTAATCTTTCTCCAGCATAAAGTTACACATAATAAATTTGGACAAATTTACAGGTGCAGTAATGAAAGCTTATTCACAATACTGACACAAATCCAACTTTTCCACGTCAGTGGCATAATCATTCAAGCAGTCACTGTAAATATTCTGGCATCTCAGTGGTTGTCCAATTTGGGTAATCACTAGAGACTGAATGAACTGAATTCACTGCAGCAGCAACAGCTAGAGTTGTTTTGTACTTGAAGTAAACAACAAATTAAAAATGGCTTGGAAAAAAATTTTGTCTGGTCTTTATAATAAAAATACTTAATTTCAAAAGGCCTGAGGCTATTTCTACTTTAGAACCAACTTCAGTCTTCCATTTTCTAAAGAATTCCTCTGTGTGTGTGTGTGTGTGTGTGTGTGTGTGTGTGTGTGTGTGTGTGTGTGTGTGTGTGTGTGTGTGTGTGTGTGTGTGTGTGTGTGTGTGTGTGTGTGTGTGTGTGTATGCGTGCGTCTACTTTTCTGTTAAAGCACAATAGCCTTATGCATCAGATCTTATGCTCTTGTCCTTATCCTTTCTACTAGAACAAGACTGGTAACTTAAGAGCAGAAAAAAAAGTGTTTCTATTACATTTTTATCCCTTAATAGTTCCTTGCACTATAAAATATTTACAAATATTTTTTACTAGAACTTTTGTGAGTTTTGTCTATTAAACACATCAATTTACATTTGAAAATGAACCACCCTACAATAAAATTCTTCTCTGATGTCAGTCTGTTTTAAATTCTCCCCAGTTGCTCTTTTTCCTGACATACAAGCTATCACTATCAAATTGCTGCCACTTTATTTAGTTTACTGACTCAAGTCAGTGGGCACATATTTTTGTCTTGGTTTTACTATTCAGCTTTTAAGTAGTGCTTAGAAAAGAAACTACAAACCTTTTTAGAACTAGAATAGATTTTTTAAAGAAAGCATTGTAAAAGATGATTTGTATTAAAATTAATTTGGAAGCTGTTCAATAAAAATTAAATAAAATTTTCCAACCACTTAAGTGGCCCTGTCATTTTCCACTTACCCATATTGATCGTGATATTGTTCCAAATTTGTATAAAAGCAGTCTGATGCCAGGTGCTGGTGGCTCATCTCTGTAATTCTAGCTACTAAAAAGGCTGAGACCCAGAGTATCCCAAACCAGCTCGGACAGAAAAGTCCACAAAACTCCTATCTTTAAAATAACCAGCAAAAAGTCAGACTGAGGGGCTGGGAAGGTGGCTCAGTGGTAGAGCGCTTGCCTTGCATGCATGACGCCCTGGGTTCGATTCCTCAGCACCACATAAACAAGAGCGCTAGCCTTGAGCTGAAGAGCTGAGGGACAGGGCCCAGGCCCAGAGTTCAGGCTCCACGACCAGACCCAAAAAAAAAAAACAAAGACTGAGTTAAACTGGCATAATACCAGCTAAGCAACCAGACTGACTCCAAACCTCAGTGACAAAAGAAAAACACAGTCTGAGTAGACTACTCTGTTGTCAACAATGGTTTGCAATTAATATGAACCTCAGAACTATTTTACTTTCTTTAAATTTATATTACATAGTTAATTGAGAAAAATATTCAAATAATTTTGAAAACATAATTTTTATTGTAACCTAGTCAGAAATTCCTTTTTATTGTACAAATACCATTCATAATAGATCTTTTCAGATTGTTTGCCAAATACCAAATTTCTGTTAGCAAAAGTACCTTGTAGAAAATTTTAAAATATTGAACAAAGCAATGAAGATCAATATTGTTGAATAATTAGCCAGACTACTTCATGTAAGATTATTTAGGTACTGTAAATTAAGCTTACTTCTTCCTATAACTCTTGTAATAGATTCTGAAAAGCCAGGACAAGGATGGAGGACACATTTTGGAAGCTGAAAATAAGAAACTAGTAGAAGACCAAGAGAAACTGAAAAGTGAATTAAAGAAGACCTCAGATGGTAACTTTGTGTGCTTGAGAAAGAGAGGAAATACATTTTTTTTCAGCTGTTGCACTTCACTGTTTTACCTTAAACAAAACTAATGCCTGAATGTCCTTTGTACTCAGAATGACCTATTTATAAGTACCTGCTCAAATGTGAAGATAAAACATTGTTGCAGCCAGAAGAAACATGTTCTGTTATTCAGAAAAACATGTAGGTGTTTCAGATCTGTGTTGTAAACACAAATGTTCTTGCCTTAGCAAAAGAGCTATGTTCCTGAAAAGTGGCTTATAAACATATTTTTGTAAAATGAGTCACATTTCCATCCTATATTAACTTCTTTTGTAGAAACATCACAAGGTTGTAAGAAAGAATATTGCTTATCTCAAATCTTGGTATTTCATACCCACTAGATAAAAAAGACAGTTTTCCTTCAGAAGGAACAGCAATCTGGAATATCAGCCAGGAATTTCAAGCCTTATTTCCTGTGGGTTCAAAATGGGATATCCACACATGGATATATTTTTAATGTAGCCATAAATAACATTTTTAAAAATCTAGTACTGTTACCTTCATAGTTAAGAAAGTATTATTTGCAGTTACATAACATAGTAGATAACCTAAATCCAAAGTCATTTGAGAACATTGCTGGGTCCAGCAACATTTTTGTTTATACAGACAAAAATGACTTCTTGTTAGCCATATACTAGGGTATCTGTCAGCCACTCAGGATTCAGTGGTCAGAGTTAAAGTAATGATCTTTGTTAGACTTTCTCCAGTTTCAAATCTAACCAGTACCTAAATTTTCAGAAACATATGATCTATAGCTTATTCACACAAAAATGATATTTTCCATGTAAACTTTTTTACCCTTGATTTTTTCAATCTAATAAGTGAAATATTTTCTCTTAAAGTATTAGTAAAATAAAAATGTAAGTACAAAGTTTTGTGAGCTGATTAGTCCAAAATTAATTTGAAAGTAAATAAGAAAATATTCATTTTCTGGGACTGGGAAGGTAGCTTAGTGGTAGAGCGCTTGCCTTGCATGCCTGAGGCCCTGGGTTCGATTCCTCAGCACCACATAAGCAAAAAGAAAAAAAAAAGCAGGAAGTGGCGCTGTGACTCAAGTGGTAGAGCGCTAGCCTTGAGCTGAAGAGCTGAGGGACAGCGCCCAGGCCCAGAGTTCAGGCCCCACAACTGGACCTAAAAAAAAAAAAAAGAAAATATTCATTTTCTGAATCAATCATACCATGTTACATATGCAAGTCTAGGTAGCTCTCAGTATAATAGAAGTACCTTATAATAAAATTTGTAATTATTGAGTACTTATTTATATTGTTTGGAAAGAATTTACTTCATCAGAATATATTTGAATCTGAAACTGACACTAATTCCATAAGCTAACTCCAAAGCAAAAATTTATATGAAGATATTTCTTGTGATAGGAAATTCTTTAGCCACTTTCTTATTTTTTCACTTGCAGCTAAAAGAAAAGATGCTAATTTAGAGGCACTAAAGTAAATTACTCTTCAAGAAAAAATAGTACATTGTATGATTGTCAGAGTATATTCCCAAATTCAAGAATTTGTTGTAGTTACTACTTTTGGTTGTTCTGTAATTTAAAACATTTAGACATAATTAAGAAATTTTAACATTTATATGCAGATGAATTTAGTAGTCCCCATCCACTACTTCCTTCTACATGCTGAAGGGAAAGCATGATTTTGTTTTGTTTTTTTAACCCTACAGAAAACATTGTTACTTTTAGAGAATACAAGGAACTATTTCAAAAAGCTTTTAATTAACAATAAAAATAGTCTCAAATGTTTTTTTATTATTATCAAGGATCTTTTTTTCAGATTTTAAACAATTGGTACAAAAATAAGGCTTTATGCCATGCTATTATTGTCTTAACAAAGTCAATTTAGTTTCTTCCTTTGCTCTAAAAATTTTCAATTCTGGGATATTTTGAGCTTCAGCTTCCTAAGTCTGAAATACAAATAATCCCCAATATTACATTAGTATTTCTTTGAAGGACAAATTGAATGTTTGGAGAAAATAGATCCTTTGATGTTATAGACATATGTTTATAATCTGATAACAAGAGATACCAGTACAGTGTTTGAAATACAGACTGTGCAACTACTTTGAGAGGGAATCAGTGTTGAGGTAAAAGCAAACTACCTGTTTTAACTATGTTTTGTTTGGTTTCTGCAAGATGTGAAATAATTTATGAGCACATTTTATTTAACCAAAGTTGTTTTTTAGATAAATTTTAATGACCTTGAGGAGCTCATAGGTTCTGTGTTCTTTAAAAAAAAAGTCTCTTTGGCTATATTCTTTTCACTTTAACCATAGAATTTAATGAAGACAAGAACTAACAAATTATATCAAGTAATAGTGTAGATCAACTAATAATAATATAGATCAACTAATAGTATAAATTTATCAATACAATACTTTGTACAAAGTACCACTCAAAAAAATATATTCACTGATTTCTAGAAGTTGAATGTCCTAAGGTGGCAATGCAAAAAAAAAATCAGAAAGATCTTTTTAGACTTGGGTAAAAAGCAGTTAAGTATGATTCATATTTTATATGTGCAAAGAGAATGTTTTCCATATGAATTTTCTTACCCTTGATTTTTTTCTTTGATCTAAGTGGAATAATATCTCCCAATGTTAATAGAAATAGTGTAAGTACAGAGGTTTATTTAAGTTGATACTAGCCCCAAATTAGAAAATTGATGTTCTGAAAGCAGTTATTAGCAGGGCAGCATTGGCTCGTACTTGTAATCAACCCTAGCTACTCAGGATGCTGAGATCTGAGGATCATAGTTCAGAGCCAGCCCAGGCAGCAAACTCAATGAGACTCTCCTCTCACAACAAGCCGGAAGTGGAGCTATGGTACAAGTAGTAGAGTGCTAGCATTGAGCATAAAAGCTCAAGTACAGCACCCAGGTCCTGAGTTCAAGCCCTAAGTCCAACACCAAAAAACAAAAACAAAAAACCACTCTTAAAAACACTATAATAGTAAAAAAAAATTCTTTATCCATTCTTAACTACCAGTTCAGGTTTGACCAGTTAGTAAGCTCTCCTTTGTGCTAATATATAGTAATATCGCCTAGAGGTCCAAAAGAGTGCAGCTATACCTCAGAGCTCCTAATTTATACTCAGGACTAGGCAAAGTAGAAAGACCTGATCTGTCATTTAGTAATTCATTTAACAATAAATTTGATATCCCATTGTGTGCAGTAATTGGAAAGGGCACTACCATGAAAAATACCTTCCTGAGCTTAATGGAATTTACAAAGTTCCTTGGGTTTTATAAAAGAAAGAATACTTTTATGTTGTGGAAAACCTTCTATCCAAGGACACTGACTTCAAATGACCCCTCCAGGATAACCACATGTACTTGTTCTTCTAACTAGACACTTTACCAGACTTGAAAATTGAGTAAAAAGCAGTTAAGTACTTACTCTCATAACTAGAGAAAATGTACACCATTCAAGCATTTCATGCGTATAGACACTGATAAAACTAAGTAAGACTTACAGTGATTGAACTGCGTGAGGAAATGTCTCCTCCTTACTCCTATAGGAACAGAAACTTGCTATATTTAAAAAGGAATTTTTAGTGCTGCCATTTTTTTTTTTTTATGGTCATGGGGCTTGAACTCTGGGCCTGGGTGCTGCCCCTCAGCTCTTCAGCTCAATGCTAGCGCCCTACCACAGCGCCACTTCCGGTTTTTCTGGTGGTTTATTAGAGATGAGTTTCACAGACTTTCCTGCCTCGGCTGGCTTTGAACTGTGATCCTCAGATCTCAGCCTCCTGAGTAGCTAGGATTACTGGCGTGAGCCAGCAGCCCAGCAGGGATGCCAATCTTAAAATAAAAGTTGTATAAGTGTTATGTGTTTGTTATAAGTGTTAAACATTTCCATCCTCCCTCCCTTCCTTCTTCTCTACCTCCTTTTTTCCCACCCTCCTTCCTTTCTTCTTCCTTTTATCAGCAATTTTTAAAGAAGTTTTCAAATAGTTTATTCATTGAGAAATCATCTAATATGAAGCATGATTAACTTTACCTAAAATTTTATCTGTATTAAGGACAAAGCAAATCTTAACATTTTTCTAATCAAAACATAAACAAAAACTGTAAAGATCTGTTACATGTATTAAATTATTGGTAGCACATAAAAGAGATTTGAGCCAGCCATTATATTCCCCTATTTAAGATACTATTAATCCAACTATCTTCATGGATAAATGCTTTGTATCACCATTATTTACCTTGAACTAAAGTTTCCTTTTACAGAACACCTCAACTATCCTTGAAGATGTTAGTGCTTAAAAAAGATCATCCTTGGTTGCCAGTAATAAATTAAAACTAAGGTACTTTTCAAGAGAAACTGAGTATCAAAACAAGATGAAAATTACATAGAAATGTCTACTTTATGAGTCCTAGTCTAAGATACAGACTTTGTATGCAAATCTAAAACTAGTTTTTCCATTTCCTTACATTCCATTGTCTAAAAATAATTTCTGAAATATTTCTGAAAGGATAGTTGTAAATTCTTGTTAGCATGAACTCAGTTATCTTTTCCTGAAGTTACATCAAAGTCACTAGCTTACTTTAAAATTCTTAATACTTGAAAACAGTTCGTAAGTGCCAGGTGCCAGTGGCTGGAGTTACCCCAAGCAGAAAAGTTTATAAAACTTTATCCCTTAGTAGCCAGCCAAGAAACAGAAGTAGAAATATGGCTCAAATGGCAGAACACAAGACTTGAATGGAAAAAGCCAAGTGAGAGTACAAGGTTGAGTCAAAGCTACGGTACTAGTACACATGCACTCACGTGCACACACACGTCATAAGTTTTAATGAACTTTGGTATTTGAAGAAGAAAAAACAGTTGTTTTTTTTCTTATCTTGATTACATTCCTGGAGATTTCTGGGTTTTTTCACGTATCCTTCTGTAAACTGAACAACAAAACCCATAGTAAAAGGAGAACAATAAATGCTGGGAGCATAGTTCAGTGGTAGAGCACTTGTCAATTTTCAGTACCACAGGAAAAATGAGCATAGGTTATTTTGGATATGACAGTAGGCAATATGTAATTTATAGTATGTTTTTAAAGCAAAATCTGTGGCCAACCTCTTTAGATAGGTAAATAGAAAACTATTTGTTAGTTCATTGATATATTGTCTCTACATGTGGCTGATGTTATTGTCAAACCAGGGGGAAAAAAATCGTGTTTCCTATATATCTGTTTTCCTGTGAAGACTATGTAATGTTATTTGATCTGTTTTGTTCTTTATTACATTCCTTTTTAGCTCTGATACTTTCTCTTCCTGTAAGATTTTTGTCTATTCCCAATGCCTGTCTTTCAGTGACTAGAGGAATCGCTACAAGAAAGATGATAACTTAAAAAAAAATTCAAGGATAGCTTATGTATAATTGATAAAAATCAAGAAGCAGAACTAATGACTTTCCTGAAGAAGAGTTTTTATAATCTTGACAAAGGGCCACTAAAATAAAAGAAAGCATATTTAATGATTATCTTATGAAGAGTTTGTAGTTCAAACAAGTAGATTAAATACACTACCTTCAGAAAACATCTAGGAAGCCAGGCGCTGGTGGCTCATGCCTATAATCCTAGCTACTCAGGAGGCTAAGATCTGAGGATCACGGTTCAAAGCCAGCCCGGGCAGAAAAGACTGTGAGACTTCTATCTCCAATAAACCACCAGAAAATCGGAAGTGGCGCTGTAGCTCAAGTGGTAGAGCGCTCTCCTTGAGCTGAAAAGCTGAGGGACAGCGCCCAGGCCCAGAGTTCAAGCCCCATGACCGACCAAAAAAAGAAAAGAAAAGAAAACATCTAGGATTCATTTCCTCCTCTGTATGGTACACGGGTTAGTCGAAAGAAAGAAAGGAAGGAAGGAAGGAAGGAAAAGAAAAGAAAAAGCCAGGCACTGGCGGCATACTCCAGTAATCTTAACTACTCAGGAGGCTGAGGTCCTGGTTCAAAGCCAGCCTGGTGAGGAAGTCCGTGAGACTCTATTAAACCACAAGAAAACAAGAAGTGGCACTGTGGTTGGGCACTAGCCTTGAACAGAAAAAAAAAAAAACCTCAGGGGCAGCCCCAGGCGCTGACTTCAAGCCCCAGGACCAAAAAAGAAAAAAGCATAGAGAATGTTAATTACATACTGAATAAAACATTGTTCCAAGGGATAAAGATATAAACAAGCTCAGTATATTTCTGAAATATATTAATGGAGTTAGATTGGCAGAAAAATGAGTGAATGATATTTCTCTTGTGCATGAGCGAAGTGAAGTTTATAAAAGACAGATCTGTTAATTGATCCATTACTCTAGGAAGCAATGAATAGTTGAGCTCCTAAAAAATTCACAGAGGATAACTAATTTGAGTTTAATTTGATATTCCATACCACTATTTTATTCCTACCCAGATATCTCTGTTCATTAGAAGTCCTCATAGTAAATACTTTTATAATGTGTCAGACTACAACAGGATTATTTTTTATTACCAAGCTAAGTACATTAATTAAACTGAATAGTTTTTAGGAACTGCAGATAAGGAAAAAACTGCAACGGACTATTAATACATAATGGTTACGTTTAGCATGTGCAATATATTACAATGAATGACATTTTCTGGCTCCTAAATAATACTCTTTCTTATTTTTTTTCAGTACTAGAGTTTGAACTCAAGACCTTACATTTGCTACTGCTGAGCCACATATCTCCAGCCCTCATTTGTACTGGCTATTCTTTTTCCTGCCTAGGAACATTCCTAGACCATGATCCTTCCATTCTTCACCTCCTATCATAGCTGGGATGACAGATGCATGCCACTATACCAGCTTCTTCCATTGAGATAGGGCCATTATCCTCCTGATCTCAGCCTCCTCCCACATAGCTAGGATTACAGGCATGAGCCACTAGCACCCAGCTTGGAATTTATTTTCTAGAATAAATTTTATTTACAGAACAAAAAAAATTCTGCCCTGTAAATATTCTAGTGATCTGAAATAGCAGGGTTTTTTGGACCTCACATTATCTAATTAATGTTATTTCCAACTTGGAGGGTAGACCCTAAATATCCTTGGAAGGCAGCAGGTAATATTGATTAACTTTTATTGACCTTTTTTTTAGGCTACAATGTTCTCTTAAATAAAATATTAAAAAATAGATTAGTTAGCTTTTGTACCTTGATTTTTTTTTTTGGTTGGATGGTTGGTTGGTTGGTTTTTGTTTTGTTTTCTCTTTTTGCAGAACTGTAGCTTAAACTCAGGACCCCATGCTTGCTAGACATACTCTGATTTATTTTTAATATCTGTTATGTAGCTCTAAAAATTGTAATTATATAAAAAATGAACATGGAGAATTATTTTATTATTTACCTTTTGACTCTTAAATTGAATTGTTTTATGAGAGAAAACTTTTCATAGTGCCTTCCTGTGCTTCTAACTCAAGTTCAGCAGTTAACTCAAGTTCAGTTAATTAGATAATATTCTCCACTTCAGAAAAATGTTTCATGTAGTCCTTAGGACAGGACCTGGCATGTTTTATATCCACCTGTGTGTGAATCTTTAATGTTTAATTCTCATGGGTGGGGCATTAGGAGGATGAAGAACAGGTCAGTAAACCCAACTGCTTCTCATTAGTATTAGAGTGGGATTGTTTGTTTAGAACATCTGTTGGAGCCATTGATTTGGAATAATAAAACTTCACAGGAGAGGAGAAATTATGTCAGAATAATAAATCAGCATATTCTCTTATTAGTATTATTAGGAAAACAAATGATGAGACTAGATCTCTGTAGCTGTTCCCCATGCCAAGAAGTGGAAGTATTAACACAAGTCACTGTGGTGCTATATTTTAAAGATCCATCTAAAGTATCTTAATTTTTTATTTTATGAAAGTGTTCTATCTATACATACATTTAAAAGCCAAATAACGTATAAGGTTTTAGTGAGGCTACTCTCCCCAAAAGCCATTACGTACAATTCCCTGAGCTCCCTGATTGATTTTTGATGGTAGAACTCAGAACATCACTCTTGCTTGACTTGTGTTTTCCACTTGAGCCATGCCTCCAGCCCTCTCCTCTCCTTTTTTTAAGGGGGCCTCCAGATTTTATATGTGTATATACACACACACACACACACATATATATACATATATATAATTAATGCTAGCAACATGTACCATGTCCACATCTTTCACTGTTACTCTTTTTAAATATTTCATGCATCTATAAATCTTTTTTCTCTTTTTAAATTTTATTTTTTTTTGTTGTTATAAAAGTGATATACATAAGGGTTGCAGTTACATAAATCAGGTAAAATGTACATTTCTTTTTGCCTCCAGATTTTTTAATTCAGTATTTGACTAGTTATCTCTTCTGTTTGTTTTTTGGTTTTTGTTGTTGTTGTTTTGTCAGTCATGGGGCTTGAACTCTGGGCCTGAACACTGTCCCTCAGCTCTTAAACTCAAGGCTAGCACTCTACCACTTGAGCCACTGTGCCACTTCCACTTTTCTGAGTGGTTTATTAGAGATAACAGTCTCAAGGACTGTCCTGCCTGGACTGACTTTGAACCATGATCCTCAGAACTGGCCTCCTTAGTAACTAGAATTACAGGCATGAGCCATCCACCTCTGGCTTGAGTAGTTATTTCTTGATCTTTTGATGTGTGGGATCTTTTCTTTTACAAAGACAAGGACTTGAGTTCTTATCTGCCTGACTCTTAACCAACTTTTCTTCTGTGAAGTAATTTTTATTGGATTGTCATAACTAGTATATTATTCAGCATTAGTATGGGAGTTCCCTTGCCTCTTATTTTCTACTGTTAAGTTACTCTCCTTTTGGTAGACTTTATTCAGTAGCTCCCTGCAGGGGGAGAAGAGATGAAGGGTACTTTAATACCTGAAATACTGTCTTAGTATTTTCAAGAATACTGTTGGTTAAAACTGTCAAACCTTGGAAATTTAGAGATGATGCTGTATTATCTCTAATATCTGCTATTGCTATTGAATAAGACCAGTTCCTTATACCTTTTGAATGTGGCCTGTTTTTTGTTGTTGCTGTTGTTGTTTTTATTATTTGGTTGTTGATTGGTTGGTTGGTTGGTTGGTTTTTGTTTGTGATACTGGGAATCAAACCCAGGGTGTCTACCACTGAGTTACATCCCTAAGACCTGTTTTATTTTCTTTTGCCTTCATGAACTTAAGGAATCTTCCATGTCCCCAGGGATACAAAATTTCATCTCAAGAGATATTAGAGGCAAAAATCAAGGCTAATGCTCTACCACTTTGAGCAACAGCACCATTTCTGGTTTTCTGGTGTTAATTGGAGCTAAGAGTCTTACAGACTAGCCAGGCAACAGTGGCTCACACTTGTAATCACTTGTAATCCTACCTACTCAGGAGGCTGAGAGCTGAGGATCACGGTTCAAAGCCAGCCCAGGCAGGAAAGTCCATGAGACTCTTAGCTCCAATAAACCACCAGAAAACCAGAAGTAGCGCTGTGGCTCAAGTGGTAGAGCACTAGCCTTGAAAAGCTGAGGGACAGTGCCCAGGCCCAAACTTTCTTGCCCCGGCTGGCTGTGAACCATAATAGCAACCTAGGAGTGAGGCATGAGCCAACAGTAACCAGCTTAAAATGATATTCTTAAGAGGGAAAAAAATCACCCCTTTGCCTCTCTGTACTGGATCAATAGCATATTCTTCTGCTCCATACAATGTCCCTAAAACACACTTGAACCAAGTACTTCTCTACAGTTCTTATAGGATCAGTTCCTGGGATTTGGAATACTATAGATGACTACCACGGGACTACAGAATACAGTCTATAGTCTTTACCCGGTTCCATTTTTGAACTTGTATCTGTTCATATATAAGATATTGTACAGATACCAAGATAAATATACAATAATCCTAGTCTTCAATGATATCTATTTTAAAAAAAGTAGACAAACTAATAATAAAAATGTAAGCCAAGGGGAGATAAAAGGCACAATGTAATGATGAAAGTACAATAACATGTTGAGTTGAAACCCTTTTGGACAACCTCTTAGTTTTTATTTTTATTTTTAATCTATGGTAGCACAGAAGATCACATTTGATTTTCACTAACACAGAGAGGTTTTCAAAGCAGAGAAAGGAATATACAAGGATTTACATGAACCAAGAATGAAAGACCTTTGTAATTAATTTTATGCTGTAAGTAAAATATAAATGGTGATCCTGGCAAGAGACCTGAAACAGATCCAGGAGTCCATTAGTATCATGCTTAGCAATTCAAAATGTATTCTTGTATTCTAAAGTACGGAGGATGAAGCAGATAATCATCAAGAAAACCTCTAACTAAAAAAAAAAAAAGTAAAAGAAAACCTCTAACTAGAAACCATACTTTGCCAGATAATTTGTGGGCAGTTTTAAGATAAGAGAGAATAAAATAATTCTGAAATGTTTAAATCTCTGAGTTTTATTTCTTGGTATATTACTTCAAGATTCTTAAGTTTTCTCACTAGTATTTGTAAATGTGAAAGTTGAAGTTACTCAGACTTCCTTATGAGATTGGCTTGCATTTATTAGCTTCTTTGTGACCTTGAGGAAGTTACTTTATTCCAAGTTGTAGTTTTGCATGAACTTATAAGTATGCATGGGTATGCTATCCACACAACATATAGTTTAGTGTTTGATCTATTAAGATTCAGTACTTTGATGATGATGATGATGATGATGATTGCTACTTCATTGCAAAACTTCCCAATTTAGTAAATTTAAATACTAAAAGAAAAAGCAAAATTTAAACTGGACACTGGTGGCTCACATCTCTAATCAAGAGACTGAAGTCTGAGGATCGCGGTTCAAAGCCAGCTCAGGGAAGGAAAGTCCATGAGACTCTTATCTCCAATTAGGCACCAGCAACCTGAAGTAGAGCTGTGACTCAAATGGTAGAGTGCAGTCCTTGAGTAAAAAAGATCAGAAATAGCATCCAGGCCCTGAGTTATACACACACACACCTTTCAACCTAGAAAAAAAAAAAATTGTTCATAACTAAAACATTTTTCTTAAGTATAGGATTAATTATTCTGTGATACTATTTTACCTTGCAAATATATTTAATATTTCATTCTGTAGCAGAATGAGAAAGTAGTAAGCTGGGAGGTAAAATCTTGAAAGAGATAGACTTCTCAAAGCCTGATCAGTAATAAAACAGACAATGTTAGGTGTTTGTCTTGTTCGTTTTCTTATTAAGTCCCAGTTAGGTTATAAAACCAAAGTATAGTAATAGCACTGTTCTGTTTAATTAGGGTCTCATAAATAGATACTAAATCCCACAATGTTTTAAATTCCCAACATTTAAAAATGGTGAACATCATTGTAATTAATTTGGTTCCACTTTTGATTTTTCACCTCTAGTGTAGAGGTTGCCTGATGGGAGCATTTCCATGTGAAAACCCAACAAAAGTTTCAAATTAAACTTTCATCTTCTTCCGATTGTCCTTTCTTTTAGCTCCTGACTCAGTTTTGAAATTGTTAGGAAGCAATCAGCTTGGAAGATGAGCTGGAAATTAAAGGAAAGTTTCTCTTCCTAAAACTAAATCTCATTCCCCTACCACCTATGTATGTAGACTTTATTCTGTGAGGAAAATTGATAAAAAGTTTCAGAAAGTTTCTAAATATTTTCTGGTGTAATTTGGACATCCTGTATGTTCTAATGGATATGATTAAGTAAGTTTGTAATCTAAGATCAAATTTTCAGATACTGTTAGATAATTTACAACTGTACACCCTAGGCTAAATACAACCTCTGCCTCATAAGCTTGGTTGGAATACTTGTCATTGCTGGAGAGTATAGTTGCCTCACACTGACTATGTTGTCTGGAAGACTAAAAATATTTACTAGGAGACCATTTGTAAAAATGTTTGCTGACTGGTTAGTATCTTCAAATTAAGGAAAGTACTGTTGCAGTTTAAGTGAGGTTATTCTGCAAAGACTTGCTGCTGTTAATGCTATAAATCTGTGCATTTAAAATGCTTGCTAAATAAATACTGATCAGACAGTTCAAGAAATCATATATGTTTATAAATAAAACTAGTTCATTGTTTATAATCAAAACAGATTGAGGCCAGGTGCTGGTAGTTCACATCTATAATCCTAGCTACTCAGAAGATTGAGATCTGATTATTTCAGTTCAAAGCTAGCCTGAGCAGGAAAATCCATGAGACTCTTATCTCGAGTTAACCACCAGAAAAGCCAGAAGTGGAGCTGTGGTTCAAGTGGTAGAGCACTAACCTTGAGCAAAAACTCCTCAGGGACAGTGCCCAAGTTCTGAGTTCAAGGCTTAAATATTGCACCGAAAGAATTGAATCTTTTAATTCTCATATACTAAGAGTTGATCATTCTAGGTTCACAATTGCAATTCTATATATATTTGAAATTTTCTTTATAAAATGTCCCTGTCAAAGTAGCCTATATACTGGGTTCTGGTGGCTCACGCCTATAATCCTAGCTACTCAGGAGGCTGAGATCTGAGGCTTGTGGTTCAAAGACAGCCTGGGCAAAAAAGGCTGTGATGAGAGACTCTTATCTCCAATTAAGCACCTAAAATCCAGATGTGGAGCAGTAGCTCAAAGTAGTAGAATGCTAGCCTTGAGCAAAAAAGCTTGGGGGGAAGGGAGCGCCTGGGAAATTGGCTCAGTGGTAGAGTGCTGGCCTTGCATACATAAGGCTCTGGGTTCGATTCCTCAGCACTACATAAGCAGAAAAGGTCCGGAAGTGGTGCTGTGGCTCAGGTGGTAGGGTGCTAGCCTTAAGCTGAAGAGCTGAGGAACAGCGCCCAATCCCAGAGTTCAGCCCCCATGACCAACAAAAAGAAAAGCTTAGGGACAGTACTGAGGTTATGAGTTTAAGCTCCACAACAGACCAAAAAAAAAAAGAAAAGAAAAGAAAAAGCAAGCATATATAACCTATACTTACACAGTGCTTTTCCTAAATCTTATGTCCTGATTTTTAAGCTCAAAAGCAGCTACATAATAGAGTTGATGTTATTCTTTGCTTAGTAACTGAACCAAATTTTTTTTCTTATTGCTTAGCAATGTAAGCTTAATGATAAAGTCATGTATTTGTTGATGTTTCTTTCCCAAGTAGTGCTTATATTTATTAAATTTGAAAGCCTTGTTTATCAGTTCCCCTGGCCCAAAATGCCCATAATTTAAGTGTCAGTATTCAAATCGTTTGTAACTCCCAAAAACAATTTATCTGTGGGCCTCATTCATTTTCCCAACTCCCAATCCATATTTAAAAAAAAAAATATATATATATATATATATCTCCTTTGTTCTTCACATGAAATAACTATATTTTATTTTAGGAATTAATATTTTCTCAGTAGTTTAATTGCTTGTTTAGCTTTGTTTCTATTCCAAAATTTTCTGAGCATTGTCTACTAAAGCATGACCCAGTTTAATCTCTACTATTGGTTCAGCCTCTTCTCATTGCCATTAGAGCACTTTATGTTTTTTTTCCTACAAACCAGTCATCTTTACCATTTAAAGCTCTTTATTGGTTCCTGCTACCTGTATAGATCCTCAGGATACCAGATGTGGACCTCTGTGATTTGACCCCCAGTACCATCTCCAGCCTTGTCCAATTTAAATTCTATACCTACTATGTTAAGTATGATAGCTTGTAGTTACAACAGTGGAATTTCATAGCTTTTTATTTTTGGCCAGTATTTCAGACCTGCCTTACCAAGTTTTCCAGTCCTCCTTTCTTGTAAGCAAAACCATAGATAGCTTATATTCATCTTTCCAGCTCCAAAGTCACTACTTCTAGAAAGCTTCCCTGAAGCCCCTCCCCTTTAATCAAAATTGAGTGTCTTGTTTCCATACCTTTTTCATATTTGTGTATAATAATATTGTTTAATAATACTGCAAAAAATTTTAAAATAGTGCAAAATGTCCCTAGCATTTACCTACTGTTCCAGGCTGGTATTAGATACAAATATCTCCCCCTAGCTGCTTTTTAATATTCTCTCTTTCCCTCCCTCCTCTCTCTCCATCCCTCTTTCCTTCTCCCTTCCCTCCCACCTTCTTCTTTCTCCCTCTCTACTTCTCACTGTCCTTCCTTTCCTCCCTCTTCCTCCCTCTGTCTCCCCTTATAACCTAGTTTAGATTCCAATGATTTATCATAGTTTCTAAATTTGCTCCTTCTCTCCTCAAAACCAGTTGCTCTAAATAAATGGTCATTAAATTCAAGTGGTCCACATTACTGCCTAAAAATCTATTACACTTGCTCAGAAATCCTCATGTTTTCACCTTCCAAAACTGTTTTGTGCATATGTACCAGTTCTAGGGCTTGAACTCAGATCCTGAGCAATGACCACCACTTGAGGCTTACCTCTACCTCTGGCTTTTTGGTGCTTAATTGGAGACGAATCTCATGGACTTTCCTGCTTGGGCTAGCTTTCAACAGGGATCCTTAGATCTTAAGCCTCCTGAGTAGCTAGGATTTACAGGAGAGAGCCACTGGTGCCCAGCCACCTTCTAAAACAAGTCTTCTCATGCCAACTCAAAATTCCAAGACCATTGAACTTCACTGAGTACATAAAGAATTTTAAAAATATTTTAGTAATAATTTAGTAATTTAATTTTAATCTCAACATTCACTTTCTATTTATTTATTATTATAAAGGTGATCTACCAAGGAATTACACTTTCACAAGTCAGGTAATGAGTACAGTATCTTCTGTTCCTTCACTCTCACCCAGTCCCTCTCACATGTCTCCACCCACGAGCTATATAGTTTACTTTCATCAGAATCCAGTGAGCTCCACTGCTGTACTTTTTCACTCTTTTTCCGTTGAAGATGTACACTTGAATACACCATACATAAGGAAAAGAAAACAGAATCATCAAAAAATGAAAATTAAAACAAAAGGAAGTTCATTTCATTATACATTATTTTAAAGAAATATGGCCTTTGTGTTTCTCTCCTAAGAGTATCCTCTTTTGCTCTCACTGTGTCTGAGTATCTAGAATCCTGTACAATTTACCATATCACAGTGTATTTTAGATTTAATATCGGCATATCAGAGAAAACATACTCCGTATCTCTGAGATTGGCTTACCTCACTTAACATTTGTTGTTCCATCCACTTCCCTGCATAGCTATGTAAAATTCCATTGTGTATAGGTATTATAATTTTTGGATCATTCATCTATTGTGGGACATCTGGGTTTTCCATATCTTGGCTATTTTGAATAGTGCAGCAATGAAAATGGATGGATGTACAGGTGTCTTTATCATATCCTGGCTCATGATGTTCAGAATAGATGCACAGGAGTGGTATGACTGGGTTGTAGGGAAGATCTGTGTTTTATTTTTTGAGGAACCTCCAGACTGCTATCCAGAGTGGTTGTACTAGTTTACATTCTCACTTAACAATTTAGTAGGGTTACCATTCCCTTTGTAGCCAGGAATGATAAGCATTTCTTCATGTGTTTCTTTGCCATTCTTTCCTCTTCTTTGGAGAAGTCTCTCCTTTGCTTCCTTGCCCATTTTTGTGATTGATTTATTAGGTTTGGTGGGGTTAGTTTCTTGATCTCCTTGTGTATATTAGATATTAGGCCTTTGTCTGACATATTGCTGGTAAAGATTTTCTCTCAGTCTGTTGGCAGTCTTTCTGTTTAGTAACTTTTCCTTAACTGTGCAAAAACTTTTTAATCTGATGTAATCCTACTTGTCAAGTCTCTCCTGTTATACCCCCTAGGACTCTTTTCAAGAAGTTTCTGCATATACCTGTAAGTTCTAATGTTTCTCCTATTCTCTCGCAGTAATTTCAAAGTTAGGGTCCAACATTGAGGTCTTTGATCTACTTTGAGTTGATATTAGTACATGGTGACACACAGGGATCCACATTTAGTTTCCTGCATATGGATATCCAGTTTTCCCAACATCAACTATTGAAGAGCTATTTTTTCCCACTGTATGTCTTTGGCTCTCTTATCAAATGTCAGATAACTGTAAGTGTACGGTTTTATTTCTGGGTCTTCTAATCTGTTCTATTGATTTTTTTTTTGGGGGGGGGTCCAGTCATGGGGCTTGAACTCTGGGCCTTGGTGCTGTCCCTCAGCTCTTCAGCTCAAGGCTAGCGCTCTACCACTTGAGCCACAGCGCCACTTCCGGCTTTTTTCTTTTTGCTTATGAGGAATCGAACCCAGGGCCTCAGGCATGCAAGGAAAGCACTCTACCACTGAGCCACCTTCCCAGCCCCTGTTCTATTGATTTTTTAGTCTCTTTTTTTTGCTAGTACCAAGTTGTTTTTGTTATACCCCTGTGGTAGACCTTGAGGTCTGGTATTGTGATACCACTTGAATTACTTTGTTTGCCTAGAATTGCTTTGGCTATCCTAGGTCTTTTGTTTTCCATATGAAATTTTTTATTGTTTTGTTTATCTTGGTAAAGAAGGTTATTGGGATCTTGGTGGGGATTACATTGAATTTCTGTATCATTTTTGGCAGTATGGCCATTTTCACAATATTGAGTCTACCTATCTATGAACATGGAAGGTCTTTTCATATCCAGATGTTATCATTGATTTCTTTATTTGGATTTTTATAGTTTTTACTATAAAGATCTTTTACATCTTTGGTTAGGTTTATTCCTAGGTATTTTATTTTATTTAAGGCTATTGGAAATGGAGTTGTTTTCATGATCTCCATCTCTGCTTGTTCATTGTTGGCATACAGAAAGGCTGCTAATTTTTGTGGGTTAGTTTTGTATTCTGCTACTTTGCCAAAGTGGTTTATCAGCTCTAGGAATTTGAGGATGCAGTCGTCTTTTAGGTCCTTTAGGTATAAGATCATGTCATCTGTAAATAAGGATAATTTGAATTCTTTTTCTATGTGAATCACTTTTATGTCCTTTTCTTGCCTTATTTCTCTGGCTAGAAATTCCAAAGGTATATTGAAGAGGAATGGAGAGAGTAAACATCATTGCCTTGTTCCTTATTTTAAGGGAAATGGTTTTAGTTTTTCACCATTCAGTATGATGTTGGCCGTTGATCTGTCATGTAGAGTGTATTGTTTTAAGGAAAATTCCTTCTATTCCTAGATTCTCCTGAACTTTTAACATGATTGGATGTTGGATTTTGGCAAAAGCTTTTTTTGCATCTATTTTGATGATCATTGATTCTTGTCTTTGGTTATGTTGATGTGGTGAATTACATTTATTGATTTACATATGTTAAATCAGGCTTACATATGTGGGATGAAGCCTACTTAGTCATAATGAATTTTTTTAAGAAGTTTCTGGATTCCATTGGCTAGTATTTTATTGAAGAGTTTTGTATCTCTGCTCATTAAAGAGATTGGTCTGTAGTTCTTTTTTTGTTGGATCTTTACTGTTTGGGGATGAATGTGATATTGGCTTCATAGAATGAGTTTGGAACTGATCCTTCTGTTTCTATTTCACTGAAATGTTTGAGGGGTATTTGTGTTCATCTTTAAAAGTCTTCTAGAATTCAGCTGTGAATCCATTGGAGCCTGAGCTTTTCCTTTTGGAAGACTTCTCGTTACTTTCTTAATCTCGTTGCATGTTATGGCCCTATTTAACTGATTTATATATTCTAGGCACAGCTTAGGCAGTTGGTTTATCTCTAGAATTTGTCCATTTCTACTAGGGTTTTCTTATTTGAGTATAGGTTTTGAAAGTAGTCCTTTATAACCTTTTGGATTTCTTGGATGATTGTTGTAATATTTCCTGTGCCAGCTCTAATTTATTCATGTGAATCTCTTCTTTGTTAATCTTGCTAGGGTTCTGTTAATTTCATTGATTTTTTTTTTTCAAAAATCCAGCTCTTTTGTTTCATTGATTTTATGTATAGTTTTTTTTAGTCTCTATTTCATTGATTTCTGTGCTAAGCTTTGCTATCTCTGAAGTATAGTAGTTTAGGATTGAATTTGTTCTTGTTTTTCTAGCAGTTTTAGTTGCATCATGAGGTTATTTACTTGAGCTGTTTCTGGTTAGAGCTATAAACTTTTCCTCTCAGCACTGCTTTTGCTGTATCCCAGAGGTTCCTCTGTGATTTGTTTTCATTTTTATTGAATTGTAAGAACTTTCTAATTTCCTCCTTTATTTCTTTAGTGACCTATGTGTTATACAGTAGTGTGTTAATCAGTCCCCATGTGTTTGAATGTTTATGCAATATGTTTTGTTGGTGAGAACAGTTTTATTCCTCTGTGATCAGATAGGATGCAAGGTGTTATCTAAGTCCTCTTGTATTTGCTTAGGGCCTTTGTGTGTCCTATGATACCAGTTTTGAAGACTGTTCTTAGGCTGCTGAGAAGTATGTGAATTGGTTCATTGTTGGGTGGAATACTCTGTAGAAATATCTGTTAAGTCCATTTTGGTTCATTTAATTCTGAGGTTTATCTTCTGTTTGTTTTTTCTGTCCTTTGCTAAGAATAGAGTGTTAAAAATCTCCCTCTATTATTATGTTGAGGAACCTCCATGCTGCTTTCCAGAGTGGTTGAACCAGTTGACATTCCCACCAACAGTGTAGTAGTATTCCCTTTTGGCCTCATCCCTGTAGGCATCTACTGTTATTTGTTTTCTTGATTATAGATGTTCTAACTGGGGTAAGGTGGTATCTCAGTGTGGTTTTGATTTGTATTTCTTGTATTCCAAAGATGTTGTATTTCTCTTATATTCCAGAGATGTTGAACATTTCTTCATGTGTCTATTGGCTACTCTTATTTCTTCAGAGAAGTCTCATTTTAATTCTCCCATTGTGATTTTTATAGGCTATTTACATAAACACAGTTTAGATTTACAGAAATTTTAGCAAGATGACATAGAGAATTCCCGTAGTCCACCACCCAGTTTCCCATTATTAATGTCTTATATCAATATGGCACAATTGTACAGTTGGATAAACCAATATTGACACATTATTACTAATGTCCATGACTTACTCAGTTTGCCTTAGTTTTCACCAGATTTTCTTTTTCCTATTCCCATATTTCGGTGAGGATACTATATTATGTTTAGTGATATGTATAGCTATAGTAATTCCTCAAATTTTCCTTAATCTTGGTGATTGTGACAGTTATGAAAACACTGATTATGTTCTTGTACATTTCTCAGGACTTATATTATTCTTTTATTATTAGACTGGGGTTATGTGGATACTGAGAAGGTCACAAGAATAAAGAGCCATTTCATCACATTATCTCAAGAGTACACAGAATTAACATGATTTGTCACTGTTGATGTTGACCTTCATTACCAGGCAGAGATGGTATTTGTTAGATTTCTGTACTATGAAGTCATTGCTCCCATGCATCCCGACCTGTTCCTTAAGATAATCTCAAGAAGGAAGGCACTTTTCACAGACTACATTTAAGCACTGATTTGACCTCACCACTATTTACTCATTTCTGTCAGGGTGAACTCATGAATCTTATATTTTGGATTATAATTTAATACTACTTAAATTACTGTATTGTATAAGTTATACAATTTTGCCTGTTGGGTATTGCCTTTAATCCTCACTATGGATTTTTGGTAGGTTGGTGTTTGGGTTTTTTTCCTTTATTTTAGAGTTCTTCCTTTTTGGTACTATATACTATTTAGTATATATACTATATATGTAGTATATACCCAAGATAAGCCTGAAGTATGTAGTATATATATAGTGTGACTCTATATATATAGTATATATACACTATATAGTTAAAGCTTATCTTGTACATTTCTTGCCCCATTTTTCAGTGTTTTAGCTTTTTCTTTGAGCCAGACTGGATTCTGAAATACTATTTATTTGTACTACAGTAGCCTGAGCTATTTGTAATGAGTATGTTTTCATCAAAAAAATTTCAAGAATTGTCTGTTTGCTTTGTGATTTTTTCAGCTATGTTGAATATTTTGCGTTTTGATTTTGTTTTTATCTTATTGCAACCAAGATTCCCATCATCCATGTGTCAGAGAAGCATTTTGTTTTCTTGTGGTGCTAAGGAACAGACCTAGGGCCTTACCATGCTCCCCCTCTCCCTACACAAAAACGAACTTGCATACTCTTATACTTTCAACTTTGTATGTTGTGATTTTCTTTCTTCTTATAGGGATATAGTTACCTATCACTTAGCAAGAATGAAAAGAAAAATGCTTTATGAGTTTTTTTCAGAATCATACCCTTATGATAAGTTTTTTTTTAATGTCTGAGTCCCAGCTGATCCAGGGAAGGTATGGGATGAGCTTGAACCATCATGCCAAAACACAGAAAAATACTCAGAATAAAAAGCTAAAGTAGTCTTAGACCTGATTTCAAGTCCCAATACTAGCATACACACAAAATAAAAAGATGAGTATTGATAGTAAACTTCCTAAATTTAGTAACTAGTTACATTAGAAAATATTTTGTTCTTATGAAATACACAATAGCATACTGAACAGTAAAGGACATTATGTCTGCAAATTCAACTTCTCAAATGATCCAACAGATAATTGTATATGTAGACAGAGTGAATGCAATACTATAAGGAGCACAACAGCAAACTGAAGTAAAGACTACATAAGAGTTCTCTAAGTCTTGAAAATTTTCTGATATTTTGAAAATACTTGAAAACAACATTCTTTTTGATGTTTTAGCTCTTTTTAAGGCACAAAATGATGTAATGAGTATGAAGGTTCAGTCAGAGAGACTTTCAAAAGAATACGACCGACTCCTGAAAGAACACTCAGAACTTCAGGTGAGTGACATGAACTCTTACATTTTTTTCAAATAAACTACTTGGATTATGTGCCTTTACCAAGACATTGCTATAGTTGGTGTGGAGACATGGGTGAAGTGGTAAAGCACCTGCCTGGCAAGTACCAGGCCCTAAGTTCATATACCAGTACAAGAGAAAAAAAAAGTCTGTACTTAATTTTTACTTTCTTAAATGATCTAAGAAGCCAGACTTACCTGAAGGGTGAAGTTTAAGATACTGCAACTAAAAATAAGATAATTATAACATAAAGAATTGTTAACATGCTAGCTTAGAGCATTACAGTTTCAGTGAAGTTTTAAGGAAAAGAAAATTGAACCACAAAAAATAGCAGCATTAAAAAACAGATGAGTTCTGGAAAGTTTTGCATTTTATTGTTCACTATATTCATGCCTAAGTGAAGTCAAAATTGAAGTTCTACACCATACTCTTGTTAACTCAGATCTGAACCATAGATTTGCTGTCTTTCTCTATCCAGTTCAATAAGAGTTAACTGTAAACATTGATACTAGGCTTGTTTTTTCTCTTCAGGTGTCAGTTACAAACCTGAATTGATTTTCCAATAACATTTTTTTTAATAGTATTGGATGTCAAATCCAAGGCCTAGTGCTTATATAGGCAAGTACTCTACCACTGAGCTAAACCATATCCCCTCCAAGCCACACAGTACTGGGGAAATTGTGGAAGAGACTATTCTATTCCATTGGCATCCTTGGCATGTGACAAATAGTTGCTGTACATTCTCATAGACTTTGAAATAGACAGACTTGAATACCTATACGTGGCCTCATATTAGGTTTTTTATGTTGAGGTTATATTATCTTCCTGGAACTCATCTTCGTGTGTAAAATCAGAACAGTACCTTGTTCACTGGGTTGTTGGGAGAGCTCAATAAAATATATAAGATACTTAGTAAAGTCCATGGCTGATAATAAACAATCAAAAATATGTTTATCATAATCTGTTTATTATATCTGTTTAACATCAACCAGTGGGCTTTTCCAAAGTATCAGAAATAAGTGGCATCCTGAGAGTTGAGTTGGGCCTTTTTGATAACACATGTAAGTCTTATATTCTTTTACTTTGTATATAATTTTTGTTGTTGTTGTTGTTTTGTTTTTGGGTCCGGTCGTGGGGCCTGAACTCTGAGCCCGAGCGCTGTCCCTCAGCTCTTCAGCTCAAGGCTAATGCTCTACCACTTGAGCCACAGCGCCACTTCCGGCTTTTTTCTTTTTGCTTATGTGGTGCTGAGGAATCGAACCCAGGGCCTCAGGCATGCAAGGCAAGCGCTCTACCACTGAGCCACCTTCTCAGCCCTTTGTATATAATTTTTAAAATAATAACATTCGTCTGAACATTCATGCTCTGAACAAGGCACTTGGCTAATGGTTTCTTAAATGCCGCTGTGTTTATTTCCCATGGTAACTAAAAAAAACTAAAATATTTTAATACTCCTTGTGAATAGAAAACAATCAGAGATATTATATCCAAAGTCACTAAAATAAAAAAAAAATGAATGAACATTTAAAGCTGGGATTCAAAGTCAAGAAATGATTCTCTAGAGCCTTTGCTAATAATAACCAGGTTCTTTGGCCTGTACAGGTCATTGAAATGCTTTCTTGGATTCATTCTTCCTTGCTGTCTTAGTTCTAGGCAAGTTTATCCAAAGAGAGGCACTAGTAGAAGACTGAAAGCTGAAGGAAATTCTAACTCAGGGCTTTTTCCTACTTTCTGTTTTAGGCACCATTTCCTTCACAACTCCCACTTTCCTTCCTCTTTGGTCCCAGATCCTGCTGGGCATGTTCTATATGCTGGTCCTCCTGTGTCCCTACCGTATCTGCTCATTTTCTGGTGTTCATGTGTTTACACTCTCATCACCAGTAACACTAAAAACTAAAAAGCAATAGCCTTGAGGGGGAAAAAAATATCAAGGATAGTACCCATGTCTTGAGTTCAAGTCTTAGCAATCTGCACAAAAAAATTCTTATTTTTATATCTTCTAAGTATATTTGGATTTCTCAATCTAATCCCCTCGATGTTGTAGGCACTAAGTATACTAAAAAGCACTCTCTTCTAAGTATGTAGTCTTTGCCTTTTATTTGCCCTGGCACTCTTCTAGGAAAGAAAAAGACAGAATTGACTCAAAAGTTATTGACAGTACCTCTCAGTTTAAAAAATTCATTTTAGAAAATCACCCTTCATTTAAAGACTTAACAACTACACCTCAAATGGATTTTTTCCCATTTCCATTTATTCTTCCTTTGCCAAAAATCTTTAATTGAGTTTGTAGTAGTGGAATTTTAAATTTTTTGTTTTCCTGGAGGTACCTGTAAAACAAAAGTAAAATGGGTTAAGACATGCAAAAAATTGCTTTGTGAAGTGTTAATTTCTCCTTCCAAATATGTTCCAACTGGGACTCAAAACTCCATAGTGTATGGGGCTGGGAAGGTGGCTCAGTGGTAGAGTGCTTGCCTTGCATGCATGAGATCCTGGGTTCGATTCCTCAGCACCACATAAGCAGAAAAATCCAGAAGTGGCACTGTGGCTCAAGTGGTAGAGCACTAGCCTTGAGCTGAAGAGCTGAGGGACAGTGCTCAGGCCCAGAGTTCAGGCCCATGACCCACCAAAAAACAAAAAAAAACTCCATAGTGAATTTTGAGACTTTTATCCATATTTTCACATATGATTATTCTCAAGATTGTTAGCTAGACACAGAAGAGAGGAAGATTTTCAAAAACGCTTGTATCTATGAACGTGTTTCTCACTCTTTGCTATATATATTTTCTTCCAGAATTGCTTAGATAAAGGCAATAAGAAAGGACAGTGAACTTCTCTGAAAGAAGACTGTGGTACATCACATCAAGATAATAAATTTGTTACCATGTTAGCCAATAGAAAATTTTAAATTCCTGAAAAATATATGACTGGCCAACACTTTTTAATGATACACATAGGTCGTATAGTAGTGACATCAAAATATTTGATAATGTTTCAGATATAAAGTGTGTAAACCAGCTCTATAAAAATATATAAGCATGTTTAGTTTCATATTTACATATTGCTAGTAATACTGGTAAATGGTAGCTTTTTACCAATACAAAGAAAAATATATTAGCCATTTACTTCCAAAGTCAGAGTATTCTAAGTTGCATGAAACCATTAATAGCTTTGAAAGCTTTGATGAATTTTCACTAATAATCTGTTTAATCAGATGATTAGGATGATTGATATGTTTGAAAATACTATTGAGTGGGGCTGGGAAGGTGGCTCAGTGGTAGAGCGCTTGCCTTGCATGTCTGAGGCCCTGGGTTTGATTCCCCAGCACCACATAAGCAAAAAGAAAAAAGCCGGAAGTGGAGCTATGGCTCAAGTGGTAGAGCGCTAGCCTTGAGCTGAAGAGCTGAGGGACAGTGCCCAGGCCCAGAGTTCAGGCCCCATGACCGGACCCCCCCCCCCCCAAAAAAAAAATACTATTAAGAATCAGCAAATTTGCATATAGCAAAATTAAGTAAGGATACGTGATTAGATCCACCATAGAGTTTGCAAAGAATCAAAACAATGAAAGCAATAGCCTTAGTAGTTTTTCTTAGGTCTGATGGTATCGTAATATGGTTTACTAAAACAGCTATACAAATTTTATTTTTGTTACTGTGCTTCCATGCCTGTTGGACTGCTTTTTTATTCACGTTGGTTTTAGTAAGAAATAGTATTCTACCTTTTCAAGTTATAGAGAGTTTACATCTATTTGCATAAACTGTCATACACTGTACTGATTTTACATTGTGGAATTCTTTACCTAAAATTTCAATGTATTAAATCCAGAAAAACAATATTTTCTGTAGTTACAAGTTACTGATTATGCAAATATTACCTCAAACATACATACACTGGTGTCACACAGTTTCTCTGAAATGTTTCTGTATTCTGGAAACTAAACATTAAATATTTTTCTATTTGAACAAATAGATTTGGGGATAAGAATAATAGGACTTATTTGCTTCAATGTTTAGATATGAAAATCCACTTCCTTGTGTCATGAAGACCTAAATATAAAAGGAAATAAAAAATTACAACTGGAGTTTCTAATTCTCTGGTCTTTTTTCATCTTCTGTTTGTTTTAATACCAACTTCATGTGTATTTAATTTTTTATTGTAAAGTAGATGGAATGAGCAAGTATGGTCATTTTATTTCAGGTAAAAGTCAGAAGTTACTGCTAGAAAACATGAAGGAGACATTTAACAGGAGTAAGAAATAGGAATTTTACCATATGGGCTGACAACACCATAAATAACAAGAAAAGGGAATGTTGAGATAAAAGAGAACTGAACAAATAACAGCTCCAAGCATATACTCAGAAATACCAAAGTGAAAGCTACATATACAGATACTGAGTATTTGAGACCTTGGCCTACTCTATAAAAATCAAGTCTAATGTCATAGAGGAAATGCACAGCTTTAGAACTGGAAGAACCAAGATCAAACCCAAGCTTCACCACTTAGTCATGTGGTCACAAACAGGTTTCATATTTGTTAGGCCTCCATTTCTTCATCTCCAAAATGAGAATTAAAAAATTTAGGTCAGGATTACTATATAAATGGGGATAACAGTGATTCTCAAAAGTTGTTCTGACAGTGTGGCAAGAAGAGTACAGGTACTCTGAAAAAAAGGGTTTGAAACTGCTTTTGCAGAGATCTTTGGCTGCTTTCCAGATGTGCTACAGAGACCTCAAAACTTTGAACAGTTTCTTAAAGTAGAAAAGAAAAGTTTCTTAAAGTAAGTAACATTGACACATAGCCAAGGTTTAACCAGGAAATTTGACTCCAGAGTTTGTATATTTTACCTCTGTGCCAAACTGTCTTATAAGTTGTATTCTTCCTAATACTTTCATTTCCAGTGATGATGTTTAGCAAATCCTATTATATGAGGAAATATGTATTTCAAGATGTAGTTAACTACATATTTGATTATTCCTTCTCATTGTTAATGACTTCTTTGTCTAGAGTGTAATATAAATTCGAGCAAAAGACTGTTATCCTTGCCCCTTTCTGTCAGAATTGCATGGGTTGGGCATACTTTCTTCCTACTTACAAATGTGCTTAAAATTCTGGTCCCAGGGAAGCAGCACTTAAGATCTAGCTTAGCACTCTGGAATTTGGCAGGAGTCATCCTTGTTACTTGATCAACTCCATCTTGGACCCAGGTAGGAGTATAACTAAAGATTTCTGATTCCTGAGGAGGCTTTCTTGATTTTTTTTTTCACCTCCACCTTCAGCTGTTACTGAGGGTTAATTGGCAATAACATCTCACAAACTTTTATTGCCAGGCTGGCTACAAACTGTGTTCCTCAGATCTGTCTCCTGAATAGCTAGAATTATAGGCATGAGCAACCAGCACCCAGCATTCCTGATTCTTCATTCCAGTACTTTGGGGAACCTGAATTCCCTTCTAATGAGAGTCCTGCTTCAAACATTTAAACTAGAACTGAATTTAACTACTTTCTGAATCTCCCCATGTCACAAACCTGGCTGGATCTCTAAACATTACCCATTTTTGGTAATTACTTCAATGCCACTCCCTCCTCATTGGACCTCACAGCCACATGTGCATATATTTGTTTTCTCTTATCTCTGTGATTTAGTTTACTTCCCCATTCTCCCGCCAGTGCACACTGCCTTCTCACTGTCCCTCCCAGCTGATGGCCCTTACAAGTCTCCTTACCTGTGACATACCATGCATTTAAGTATCCATTATATAGTGAATATAGCGGTACTAGTAAGCATTAACATCTGCTTCAGTATTTACAATGATTTGTCTAAAGCCTAAGGTGTATTTCTTCACCTCTTAGCTTTCCTTTTCCAGAAATCCAGAAAATTCACATATAAAAATGCATTGTTTAACATTTCCTCATTTAGTGACAACATTTTATCACTATCTTCACAGAGATCACTAAGCAAGTGACTACTACACCCTCCTCCTCTAGCCACAAGTGATTTCTGACACATCAGGAATTTTGATAGATTGAAATTGGGCCTCCCAGAATACATCTGCTTAATCCCTGAGTAGTGGAAATGTTTTCCTCTATAGCAAAAGATAGGATCAAGGATTTTGACATGAAGAGATTAGCCTAGGTATTGAGTGAGTCATACATGCAGTCATCAGTATCCTAGTGAGAGAGGGAGAGAGCACACAGAGGCAGCAGTTGGAATGTTTCCAGAATCTGGAAAAGGCAAGGAACAGATTCTCTTCCATGGCTTCTGAGAGGAGTATGTCCCTAAAAACACCAGTGAACGTAGTAGTCTAACTCTTGCTTCCTGAACCATATGGAATTAACACAAAATGAATACAGGAATATATAGAACAGGTCTGTAAAGACCTGTAATAAATTTGAGGATGTGTGGAAAACCCTTTTACAACACTTGATCTTCCCCATTAGTCAAATGGGTAAGTCAAAGATTGCCTTAGCCATCTCCTTTCTTAACTTTCACCCTCAATACTGTTTCTCCACTTCTACTACCAAACTATTTACCATCATCTCTCACTTGTACTATTTTAATGACAGCTTGGTTTTGCATCCTAATCACTCATATAAACACGTGCATTATTTTCAATGTAGATTGTGCTATTCCTACTTCATGTAAGTTTTCCAGTTATTTACTGTTGCACTTAAGATCAAACCCCTGAAATCTTACCAGTTCTGTTGATCTCCCTGCCTGATTCTTCTTGGAACAAACTATATTCAGCCTCCCCCCAAAAACTTTTACATTTATACCAAATGCTTCTTCTCATTCCTAGCTGAATTTACCATATTTTATTTCTAGCATAACATTTGTCAGTCTGAAGTCATTTATGTTTTTTTTTTCTTCTTGTGATTAACGAAGTTCATGTACACAGTAAATCAGTGGTGCTGAATAGGTAGTGGAGACAGCATCCTCAAGGAATACTGGATAATACATAAAGGCATTTTTGGTTGTCACAACTAAGATACTATATATGGACAGAGAACAAGGATGCCTCACCCTTCAATGCACAGAATACCCATTACAGCAGAAGTATCTAATCCAACATGTCTATATTGTCAGGGCTAAGATCCTATAACCAATGTGTGTGGTAGAGGGTGTAGTTGTCATCTCCCACTAAGTTCTTTTATTCACCATTTTTACAGTATTAGGGTTTGAACTCAGGGCCTTGCAAGGCTGGCACTGTACTGTTGAATTACACCTCCAGTCCTTTTTTTATACTGATCATTTTTTAGACAATCATTTCCTACCTAAATGTGGGCCTAGATCATGATCCACACAAGTACGTACCACCGCGCCCAGCTGCTTCTATTGAGATGGGATTCTTCTGCCCAGGCTGGCCTGGAACTACAATCTTCCAGTCCCACACGTAGCTAAGATGACCAGTATGTGCCACCACTCCCAGATATGATGCCCTCGTATTTTACACAAGTTTCTCAAAGATTAACGTATTTTCCACATCCTTGTAAGTAGGTGGAAACAAATAGGAATGTCATGTGGTAGCAATTTGATTTTGTTCCTGTAGTGTGCCAACTGAAACCGGTGGTTCCTTTTTAAGATCATGAGCTTGAACAAGATGGAAGGAAAGTGGAGCCCTGATAACACAGAGCACCTCACTTGTCATTTGCTGCCCAGTAAGTTGTTGAATAAAGGAGTTACTCCAATAGCTCTGATATATTAGCTAGGAGTAAAAAGCCAAAAACATCTATATGACACAAAGCCATCAGATTTCTTACCCCCAGGGTCTCATCATATTTTATTCAGTGTAGCTAACTTTAGTCCACAGGTGTATATTTCCCACCACAACTGTACAAGAGTATACCATGGTCTTTTATTCCTTGCCTTTACTCAGGGCACACCAGAAGGATAGCTAACACAACATAAAGCAAGGGTGGTCAGCTACACATAGAAAAAGCATGTGGAGAACTTCGTGTGTATACCTAATAAGGAAAGATTTAAGTTCCTACAGGATGGTGTGCTTGAGGATCAATCCTCTTCTGAACAAAGAGAAACTTTGGCTTTGCACCCCAAATTAGATGTTTTCTTGACTATAGGTTTCACTTCTCCTTTAGAAATCTTTGTTCTCCCTGAAGCACCTGTGGTGAATTTCTGCCCTTCCAAGGGTTGTCAATTTCCTGAACCAACACCACTCTTGGCCAAGGACTTCCTGGAGTAACCCTGCATGGAGGACTACTTACTAAAAAGTGGGGGTTTCCCAGTTGGTTTTGCTTGTAACAAAATATAAAGTAAATGTGGAAAAATTTATTTGGTTCATATATGTGTGTAAATGTATTATGCTCGCAAATATTTGCAAAAATGAGACTGCTCATATTTTATATATATTGCCTTGTGATGTATTCCCCTCGCCCATAACAGTATTCTACAACAGGAGTTTACAATCTACCTCTAATAGGCTATATAAACATCACTTGAGGGACTAGGATTTCTTAAAAATGCACATACAAGCCACATCTACAACTATGCCCACTGAGAATAATGAGTAATGAAGCTGTGTCATAACCATCTGGAATACTAGCAGAAAAGGATTGAGACCCACCATCTATGACATAAGGTGCTTAACTTACCCTTCGTTATGATTTTTCAGAATATTGACACAAAATGTCTGGAAGCTGTAGGACATGGGAATTACACGTATGGATTACCCAGGTTTTAAGACCAACTCTTACCTATCCAGACTCCAACTTTTTTCATCTTCGAAGTGGTTTAAACGTCCGTCACAGATTTGCTGAGAGGATTAAATGAGTTAATACACATAAAGAGCCTTTGTTTCTGGTGGCAAGCTATGCAAACATCATATCCATTGATAAGTTGTTCCTATTTTAAAAATCAAAAGTTATCTGACAGAATTTATGACTGGGTCTAAGTGAGGAAAGTTCTAAAGACGGATAGTGATGATGTAAGTGTAGATAGTATATGTAACTAAAAGGACTGGATGGCAAATTTATACTGTTTTTAATCACAGTTTTTAAAAAACGAGCTGATCATGCCTGTAATCTAACACACATTCAGTAGGAGGATCCCAATTTGAGGCCAGCCTGGACTATGTCTCAAAAAGAAATGGAAAGAGGCAGGGAGGGAAAGAAGGGGGGAGAGGAAGAAAGGAAGGGGGGAGAGGAAAGCCTGGTGCATTCCTTGCTATCTGTAATAGAACTGTCCTGTAGGGAGTTGAAGATGACTTTTCCTAACAACTGAACAAATCTACCCCTGACACTCAAAATTATAAAGCCCAATTTGTTTGCATAGCAGTGAATGTTTATTTGGATTAAATTTATTTCAATCTAGTGTGTCAGATTCTTTCTGATACTTTCCCTCTTTAGCATGCATCCTGTTGATGATCAGATACAGTTTGATCAACCTTTTTAACATTTTAATACATCCTTATGCTAGACACTAGAAAGTACACAAGGAAGGATTTTTTTACCTAAAGAAAGCAGAATTATGAAAGGATGACTGATTGAACATACACTTTTACTTCGAAATTGCACTGGTACTACAGTACAGGGATTTTTAAAGGCATATCAGTATAAAGAGAATATGAAAGAAAAGCACCAACTTTTTCAAAATTACAAAGCAGCTGAACAAGTAATACTGCTGAAAAATTGAATGATCTTGGTGAAAACCAAGAAGTTTGCCAAAAAAAAATTTTTTTTTTCGGTTGTGCGGCCTGAACTCTGGGTTTTGGTGCTCAAGGCTAGCGTTCTACCACTTGAGCAACAACACCACTTCCAGCTTTTTCTGATTATGTGGCGCTAAGGAATCAAACCCAGGGCCTCATGCATGCAAGGCAAGCACTCTACCACTGAGCCACCTTCCCAGCCTACATTTTGCCAATTTAAATCAACAAATAAGGCTCAAGTAGAGATGGCACCAGTTCTCCTGGGGCAGGATGGTTGAAAGCTATTAGAGAAACATTCCTCCTGGGTGCCCCTCTCTTCCTCCAAATGGATTGGTGACAGCTCCGTCCAGCCCCAGTAAAAGAAAGCTTTTCTCTTTGAAGACGATAAAACAGATCTGTGGTAATAAACAGAAAACAGAAGAGGTAAGTAAATGATGCATATGTACTAAACCAGAATGATGTTCACTTTTGAACAAAAGAGTGGGTGAGTTTTCTAGCTGAGAATTTGTGAGACACATGAGGAAAAGCCTAAAGATACTTACATGGATGTTGACATCTGGGGTTCCCAAAATAAAACAGCCTCAGGCAGCTTACCCTACTGGAAATCTCACCATGAACAAGCCTCACCCAGTCATTCAGAGATTCCAGGCAGCTCTTAAGCACTTTTAAATAGCAGGAGTCAAGTATGAAGAAATTTGAGAAAAGTCTAAACAGATTTAATGTAAAAATAGAAAATGTACAGGAAGAAAAACATGTCTTCACAGGCTATGGGTTCTTATTCAAAGCACTCATAAAGTCAGAACTGGTAATTATTAAAAAGTGAGTTTATTTGTTTCAGAAACAAAAATGAGTTCTTAGGAGAAAAGTAGGAAGGAGCAATGCCTGAAACTTGAATATTTTAATCCATTCATATTGCTATAACAAACTACCTGAGACTGAATATCTTTACAAAAATGATTCCCTTGAGCTTTTTTACCTTAAGGCAGCACTCTACTACTTGAGTCACACTTCTACTTCTGGATTTTGTTAGTAAGTGAAAGACAAGAATTTTTTTTTTAATTTTCCCCACCCCCTTTCAAATGGAGATCCTTACATCTCAGCCTCCTGAGTAGTTGGAATTAACTGGTGTGATCCACCTGTATGATTTATGCATGAATGTGTGAGACTATGATGTATTTTATTCACCCACCCTTGTAGAAATAGTTGATTCCTTAAATTATAAAACCATTTTAGAAGGCACTATTGCTGAATTTAGTGTCTTATTTTGCTTTTATGGTAACATTGTGCAGATTAATGAGATATTTATAATACATTATGAGCTCTTTAGAAGAAACAAGCCACATTCAGACCTTCATATAGTGACTCTCAGCCTTTATAGCATGTCCATTTATTCTAAGTATAATTTTATTTATATTAGCATATAGCTTTGTCTTTTCCAGAACCTAAGATTTAAATTAAGATGTATACCACTAGGAACCTCTAATTCTTCTTCAATAAACATCTTTCCTATTTGGTTATAATTCCACTTATTTCTTTCTGGCTCTTTTGCTCTTGAACTATTTTTTAAGTTGGAACCCATATAGTGAAATATTCTCAAGACCAGGTGTAAGATAAATTCACAAGTCGGGCTCCGGTGGCTCACGCCTGTAATCCTAGCTACTCAGGAGGCTGAGATCTGAAGATCTCAGTTCAAAGCCAGTCGGAGCAGGAAAGTCCATGAAACTCTTACCTTCAATAAACCACCAGGAAACCGGAAGTGGCACTGTGGCTCAAGTGGTAGAGCGCTAGCCTTGAACTGAAGAGTGCAGGGACAGCGCCCAGGCCCAGAGTTCAAGCCCATGACTAACGAAAATAATAATAATAATAAATTGACAAAATAAACGTTTGAGAGAGAGGAGAGAGAGAGAGAGCCACAACTAGGGTAGAGAAAAATGACAAAGTTTATCTTGGCTAATCTGCTATAAATTTTTCTTGTGCTGCTCATTGTAAATATTTCTAAGCACCTCTTATACACTGATCATTGTGAGAGGAGCAGACAGCATTCTCTGAGTACTTACCTTCTGTTAAGTTATCATTGATTTGTCTACTCTTCATCATTTAAGTATTGTGGCAACACTATGAAGTAAGTACTTGTGTTATTCCGAATTTGCAGACAAAAGAAAGAAGAGACAAAAAGAGCTGTTCTTGAGTTCCTTAGGGAATAACTAAAGAAAAGATCAAACCCAGAACCCATACCCTGCATTGCAGATCTGCAACCCTACTACTGGTCAGCAAGGAGCATTATGGAGGAAACACAAAATAATTTACTTTGTTAAACACTTTGCTATCCTCTAGAAAGTTTGTTTGATGTTATAATGAATGACTATTCCTTCATGCTACTTTAGAGAGAAGGAAGGAATCCTATCAGGAGTCCTAGCCCTCAAGAAACAGCTTTCTCCCAGACATTTACACAAATACAGAACCGGCAAATCTATGATGTGATGTCTAATCTGAGATGAAAATCAAGAGTAAGATCTCCAAGGATGGGGCTGGGAAGGTGGCTCAGTGGTAGAGCGCTTGCCTTGCATGTTCAAGGCCCTGGGTTTGATTCCTCAGCACCACATAAGCAAAAAGAAAAAAGCCGGAAGTGCAGCTGTGTCTCAAGTGGTAGAGCGCTAGCCTTGAGCTGAAGAGCTGAGGGACAGCACCCAGGCCCAGAGTTCAGGCCCCACGACTGGACCAAAAAAAAAAAAAAAGATCTCCAAGGAAAGAGGACTCCATCCCAAGAAGACATTAGAAAGACTTCCTGGAGGAAGAGAAGCTGTGACCTCAGAGGATTTGAATGTTCTGAACAAACACCATTCATTGTTGATCTTTGATCTTTGGCTGTGCTTAATTTCCCTTTAGTTGTAAACATTTCATTGTGGTATTAGGTACAAGCTTTAGGGTTGACAGAAACATTTCTAGATTCACTTCTTTTTTATAAGAATTCAAAAGTGGGGACAAATAAAAATTCCAAAGTAGGACAAATGTGTGAAGACAAAAACAAATGTGGGTGAACAAGCAGAATATAGGGCTGGGGATCTGACTATAGTGGTCAAGCACTTGCTAAGTAAATATGAGGTTCTGAGTTCAAATCCCAGTATGACAGGGGACAGCAGCGGGAGGGATAGGGAGGTGTGGGAATCAGGGTAAGGAACAGAATATAGAAAAGAAGGAGGTTCTGTAGGTTAAAATAAAGGGTTTGGTGATAGATACTATGAAGATAGACATGCAATTTATGAAAAAGGGAAATTCTCTGGGCATCTATTTTGAAGTGTGTCTTAGGTTCTAAGATTTCATAGCCTATACTACATATCTGTTTGCTCTTAGTGAAGCTTTCAAACATTCACCACTTGTCTTTTTTTCTTCTTTTTGTAAAATTTCAGAGGTGAGAAGAGAGATTTGCCCAGTCAAGACATTCACTGACATCTTGATTAGTAACATGTCTCAGTTGAAAAGTATTTCTACTACTTAGTCCCTGGAATGAAGCCAAGAGTGACATTTCTCAAATATGGACTCCCATCTACTTGACAATAATTGCCTTCCCATCTTGTGACATCTTCTATGGACTCTGAAATGAAAAATCAATTATAATCCCTTTGGGTGAGAGAAACTAAATTAGAAAGAAAATGATTAGAAACAGAAGGCAGCTTGACGCTCGTGCTGCCAGATTTGTTCAACATGTGATTCCAAAGCTGTGGAGAAGTTTTCCTGGCTGTGCTCCCAATTATCAACCTTTAGCTTACTTAAAAGCCAAAATCTGTGACTCAAAAGAGCGTGCTAGGAAGAAATTTTTGACAGATAAAATTAGCTATTCCTGGCAACAGCAAATAACATATACATATACTTGTGTACCTTTTTCTGGAATGGAGCTCAAAATATACCAAGATCTATCTTAAACAGCTCTCAAACTCAAGTATAATATACCACATTTATCAAGTGGTTACAGGGCGCCAAGCATTGCATTTAATTCTCACACCAGCATTATGAAATAGTAACTTTTTTCTTAATGAGTCCAGGTAAAACTAAGTAAGTTCCCCAATGTCTCATAGGTAGGAATTGATAGGAATGAAACTCAATCTAACCTCACACCATTCAAGTAAGTCCTTACCTTCAAGTAGTTTATAGCCTAGTACTGGATTCAGAAAAGATTCTTCTTCTATGCAGCAAGTAAGAGCACTATCAAACACATAGAGAAACATTCAACCTCACCTTGATTATAGGAAAGCCACCATTAAGGACTAGGTAAAGCAAGGTGGATGCTAGGGATGGACAGAGGGGAAGAGTCTCCAGGCAAAGGAAGAAATAGGTCATCAGGTTCAGAGATAAAAGGGCTTAGGACCAGCCATCCATAGCAAAAGGGCTACTGGCAGTACAGATCCATTTTGAAAGGTTTAAAACTAAGGATAAATCTGATAAAGTTCCCATTTCATTTGTTTGTTTTTCTTGATGTGAGCCAGGCTGGCTCCAGACTCCAGAATCAAGCATCCTAGCCTCTTAAGTGCTAGGACTGTAGGTATTGGTATTCTAGAACTTTTTGACCACTTGTGAGTAGAGCAGGAAGAGAGGCCAAGACGCCTGTTAGGATATTGCCTTGTGCAATCCTGGCCTGAGTACAGGCAGTGACAATGGAAATCAAAACAAACTGGAGTGGTAGAGTGCTTGTCTAGCATTCACAAGGCCCATGTTCATTCCCTGCAACACACACACACACACACACACACACATATTAAGAAGTAATGGCTTATAACTGCTTATTATATGTAGCAATGACTCTGCTTTTTGTCATAGCACTCTAGAATATTTCCAGTTAATAAAATGGTGTAAGGTACCACAACAGTAACAGAGAAAGAAAAGAAGAAGAAAATAAGTCAATAACTCCTCAGTTTCTCCAGTTTCTCCTAAATTTGGAGATATTTTCCAAAACAGGAGTTCCAGGAAAAGGGGAAGTTAAAAGAGATTGGGAGCAAATAATGGACTCTGTTTTTACCCTGTTGAGGTTCTCATGCAACATAATAATGTACATAAGAATGCAGCAATGGGGCTGGGAAGGTGGCTCAGTGGTAGAGCGCTTGCCTTGCATGCCTGAGGCCCTGGGTTCGATTCCCCAGCACCACATAAGCAAAAAGAAAAAAGCCGGAAATGGTGCTGTGGCTCAAGTGGTAGAGCTCTAGCCTTGAGCTGAAATGCTGAGGGACAGCGCCCAGTCCCAGAGTTCAGGCCCCACGACTGGACCAAAAAAAAAAAAGAATGCAGCAATGGTACTCACTATGTTGAAAATGAACTGTACAACTTATGGGTGGGATGGGAGAGAAAAACTGGAAGACAGCAAAGAAAAGGTTGGCATTGTCCAAAAAGAAATACCCTCTTTAACCCCTCTGCGCGTCACCATTATAATAACAATAAAAAATGTTAAATGCATATAAGGACCATTCTTTATGAAAGAGTAACTTTTGTGAGTTATTTTAATCACCTAATTTTCCTACCATATTTAAAACAGTCTGGCTAACAGAATTATGATGTGTGTGGGCCATTCCAATAAAACATGTTTGAGGATACAATTTACCTTACTATGATGGTATTTCAAACATGATTTCTTTTTAAATGATTGATTGACTTGTAGACAAAAATAAACTCAAAAAGTACTGTTAAATAAGGTCTCTTCCTTAGCATGCTGCTATATTTAGCTTAATAGAGATACAGATGATTACATATAGTGGTGTGTTATATGTGTATAAATATATATCATTTCCTAATATAGATGTTTCCTTGTTCTCTCAGTTTAAAGAGTGTAGAGAAGCAACATCCTAGTAGCACTGTGTGCATCTCTTAGCCAAAACATTCATCAAGCAAAGGAATTAGAATTCCTTGGGAAAATGGCTGGTTGTAAGACATGCAGGAAATATACAATATAAGCATATGCAGTTCCAGAAAGCAAGAAAGTGCTACTCCCCCCCCACCCCAAACAAACAAAAAGAAAAGAGCACAAATGTACCCTACCTGGTGGAGCTATGTCAGAGTTATATAGGAGCCAAGTAGAACAGCACCTAATGGCCAAAGCTACAACAATAGGAAGGAAGGAAGGAAGGAAGGAAGGAAGGAAGGAAGGAAGGAAGGAAGGAAGGAAGGAAGAGTGAGAGGGAGGAAGGGAGGGAGGGAAGGAGGGAAGAAGGGAGGGAGAAAGGGAGGAAAAGGAAGGAACAAAGAAGAGAAAAGCACTAGAGCACTAGTCAGGTATGGTAGTTGACACCTATAATCCCACCTACTTGGCATATAAAGATCAAAAGTATCAGGATTTGAGCTAGCCTGAGCAAACGATATTAAAAACACATCTCAATCAATAAGCTGGATGTGGTGTCAACACACCTCTCATCCCACCTACTCCAAAGGCCATAGATTACGAGTATTGCTTTCCAGACTGGCTGGGGCAAGCCATGAGACCTTATCTGAAAAATAACTAAAGCAAGAAGTACTGAGGGCATGACTTAAGTGGTAGCATGCCTGCCAAGGAAGCACAAGTGTCCTGAGTTCAAATCCCAGAACTATTAGAAAAAGTATAATTAGACTGGAATATATAGATTATAAAGTATTAATGACTCTATAATGAAATTAATAAATGCTTGAATAAATAGGGAGACAAGAAAAATCTTCAAAGAAAAAAAAACCATCCACATAATTTATGTAGCTATTCTGCTCACAATGATGTGGACTATACCTTCCTACATTGAGCACAAGCTGAATAGGATAACTTCCTTTTGTACAACGACTTAGGGATAATATTTTTTCAAAAATAGTAACTTTCTTCCACAGAGTACAGAATGAAAAGGGAGATGGGGAAGGTGAGTCACCGTGGAGTCACCTAATTACCATGACCTAGACCAGGTCAAGTGCAACAATGGAAGTTCTGTTCACGGTATACCCTTGATAAGAGGTGAGGAAAATGGCACTTAACCTCTATGATCTTCAACCCACAAAGCCCTAACATCAGTCTAAGCTTGAGAAATATTAGATTCTGATAGAGTGGCATCCTACAAAATACCAAGTCAATTCTCAGAATCATCTGTATCATCAAGACCAAGAGAAGCTTGAGACGCTGGAACAGCTATGAGGAGCCTAAGAAACACATTGCAGATGGTGTCCAGGATGGGTTACGTGTGAGACACATTTCCTTAAGGAGAAACAAGGAAATCTGAACAAACTATGGACATTAATTATACTGTATGAATATTGGGGTTTTAGTTGTGATGAATATGCCATGGAAATTCAATATGTCAGTAGGAGTGGAAACTATAGAGGCTATATAAAAATGCTGGACTACCTTCTAGATTGTTCTATAAATCTAAAGTTGCTCTAAAAGCTAAAGTGAACATACAAAAGTCTTGTGTCCATCACTCACTAGTTTCATATAAATCTTCCCAAGTATCCTCTATGCTTATTTATATGAATATTTTCCCATGAACCCCTCTCTTTCTTCTCTCTACCTTTCTCTACTCTGCTCTTGCCCTAGAGGCTGACCTTGTGGGCAAGGTCACCAGTCTCTTTAGCCCTCCCATATCTTCAGGGAGGGTATGGGCAGTGGAGAAATGGGGCAGGAAGCAGCACCCTAGAGATAGGAAGGGAGAAACTGGGTATATCTTCCCCCAACCTGTTTTCTTCTTGAGTATGGAATTATCCGTGGTTCCTTTTCTCTACCATAGGCCTCCAACTCTGCTGGGCTGCCCTCCCTTGTAACACTTGGGTTCTGATAGCTTCTTGCTGGCCATGCCTTCTCAGGCTAGTAAAGCTGACAGCTCTTCTCATGGTTACCATCCTGTGACAGCTCCCTTTGGTGGCCCTGAAGTGCTTTCCCTATTTTGTTTTTTGTTAGTTTTTCTTTAATCCTGTCAACATTTTTGTAAACAAATCTCTCATTAACTGTTAGTGTCCCATCTTTTTCTGGCTTGGAACCTGGTTAATATATATAAGATAATATACTGGTAATATACAAATATATATCCCCTTAATTTATACAGATATGAGAATACATACATATTCCATGCAGCTTGCCTTTTCATTCCAATAGTTTGAATTTCATATACATATATGTGTGTATGTATGCATATATATAAACTTTATTAGTATTCCATTGTGCACATCATATTTTAAATTATTGTATAAAGGCTGACACTAGTAGCTCTCCCCTATCATCCTAGCTATTCAAGGAGACTGAGATCTGAGGATCATTATTTGAAGCCAGCCCAGGCAGGAAAGTCCATGAGACTCTTACCTCCAATTTAATCAACAAAAAAAGCCAGAAGTAGATATTTGGCTCAAATGGTAGAGTGCTAGTCTTGCGCAGAAAAAGCCAAGTAAGTTTGTGCAAGCCCTGAGTTCAAACCTCAATACTGGCATATAAATAAATAAATACACACACATAAATACATTCATACATACATACATACATATTTATAAAAAATAGATGAGATTCAAAAGCTGAAAGTAGGTGGAGGGATGTAAAATCTCAGATAGAGTAATGATGGAATTTGGCTGAAATGATGGTGACGTGAGCCGTGTTGCTTACGCCCTAATTCCACAGTAGTTGAAGTGAGCTATACAGTCAAATGACGAGTCCATATCTAGCCCTGCCAAGCAATGTGACTTTAGGCAAATTACTAAGTCTTTCTGGCTGTATTTCCTCAAATGTACAATGTGTATAGCAATGTCTACCTCAAGATAATATCTATGCTCAAAAGCAGTTTAATTTTCAAGTCAACTTTCAAGTCAGGCCACATTGAGTCTATGGCATATCCTGGAAAGTCAAGCTATACACCTCCTCGGTGCCGTCCTCTCCCCATTCCCACTCCCGAGCTTCCGGACAGTTCAGACTCAGCTCTTCCTTCTGGCATTCTTCATTGCTCACAGCACCTTCTGCCCCTTTAGGCATTTATTCATGGGCTTTCTCTCTGCTGAAACTTGAGAGTCATTTTAAATGAAGAACTAGATAGCAGGATTGTGTTGCTGCTAATTTGTAATTCAATAGAAGATGTATGAATGAATTTTAAAAAGCATTCTTTTTAAAACAAAGTGGTTGTCAGCCAGGAACAGAAAGATAAACTGCCTCAAATAATAGGCTGTTGTTTTTCCATGAAAAGTAATTGGTGTGACTGGCTAGATAGATTTCTTGTCAGATCTGCATGAATGACTTCTACCACCGAGAGAAATTTAGTACATATTAGGTGCAATCATTGTCAAAAGAGTAATGCTATTAGCTATGCAATAATTGGAAATAGCTGGACACGATTTCAATTTTAGGGTTTTTCTTCCTTTATTTGTGTGTCATGTATATGTATATGCCAGCTGGTCACTGGTGACTTACACCTGTATAATTTTAGTTACTCAGGGGTTGAGATCTAGATGACACAGGCTAGAAGCCAGCCTTGGGCCAAAAAGTCCATGAGATTCTGTCTCCAAAATGATTAATTGCCCCAGATAGACTGAGGACTTCCTGATCGCTCTCTCCAGGATTGACATATGTGGGTTTCACTCACCCCATCTCCGTTGGTTACACTTATTAAGATCTTTCCTGATTCAGGTCTTTTGCCTTTTCTCTTTCCCTTCTAGGAAGCCTACTCCTTTTCAACCTTCAGGTCTCCCTTCATATAATATCTCCTCCAAAAGACAAAGGCTAGCTACTCCTAGTAATCCTAGCTACTCAGAAGTTGGAGATCTGAAGATCACCTTTGGAAGCCAGCCTGAGGAGGAAATTCCATAAGACTCGGACATTAACTACCAGAAAGTGGGAAGTAGAGCTGTGGCTTAAAGTGGTAGAGAGCTTGCCTTGAGCAAAAAGGCTCAAGGACAGTGCCTAGGTTCTGACTTCAAGCCCCGTGACCAACAGAAAAGAAAGTAAGAAAGAGAGAGACAGAGAGACAGAGAGAGGAAGAAAGAAAGAAAGAAAGAAGGAAGGAAAGAAAGAAGGAAGGAAAGAAAGAAAGAAAGAAAGAAAGAAAGAAAGAAAGAAAGAAAGAAAGAAAGAAAGAAAGAAAGAAAGAAAGAAAGAAAGAAAGAAAGAAGGAAAGAAAGAAAGAAAGAAAGATAGGAAGAAAAAGAAGAAAGAAAGAAAGAAAGACAGACAGACAGACAGACAAAGGCCTTCTCTGACCGCCTCCTGTAGAGAGCAGTCTCCTCTAGGTCCATGCTGTGCATTGTCCATTGAGAATTCTGTAAGACATCATTCTGTTTACTTCACTCATAGTTCTTTCTTTTATCATAATAAATATTATACATTTTTAAAAATTGCAAAATGTCACTGCTCCCTAGAGTATAAGCCCTTTGAGGTCAAGAGCTTTATCAAACTTGTTCACTCTGTCTCTTTACACTTAAAATCTTGTCTAATATACAGTACGGGTCTCAATAAATACTCATTGAGTGAAGGAATCAATGAAGAATGAATGAATGAAATACTTAAACATGTATTCACATCACAGCACAGTGTTTACTTTCATTCCTCTTTTCTTCCTCTATTGCCAAACCACATATTTTGTGGGATAAGGTTGTGAAGATAACCTTAAAAGCCAAACATATTTTGATTGTAAGAAACATAAAAGTATCTTCAAAGTATTCTTTGCTTCAAAGTATTCTATGCCATTATTTCATGGTAGTAAGAGACCAATTTACTCACCACATATTAAATTTGGACTCATAGTAAGGAAAACAAGATCTGTGTGACCTGAGAAATTCACTGAATTTTATTGGCACAGAAAATTGTTTTTAGTTGGATGGACTGCCACATAAGCTTTACAAAGAAAAAACATTTTAATGGATGATGTTTCACCTTTCAGAATGAGTTTTATTTGAAACTAGGCATGGTGGTATGTGCTATAGTCCCAACTACCGGGAAGGCTGAGGAAGGAGGATTGCTGAGTATTGTCAAGCAGAAAAGTTGAAAGTTTATGATCTCTTTTTGTATAAGTATGGCAGAAATCGACCATGTACTGAGAAAGTTAATAAGCATTGAAAAATAAAGGCTCAGGATTAGAGTTGAATTTTCCTGTGGAGAATGTGCTCTTTCCTGGTCATTGTTTTGGTTGTTTCCCCTACCCCCACCCCCTTCCCCAGAGTTTCTGTTGATTATCAAAGTCAACCTGAAATTTAGTTAGTGCTCAGGTGTTTTGTTTTTTGTTTTTGTTTTTGTTTTTTGTTTTGTTGGTCATGGGGCTTGAACTCTGGGCCTGGGCGCTGTCCCTCAGCTCTTCAGCTCAAAGCTAGAGCTCTATGGCTTGAGCCACAGTGCCACTTCCCGCTTTCTGGTGGTTAATTGGAGATAAGAGTATCATGGACTTTCCTGCCCAGGCTGGCTTTGAACTGTGATCCTCAGATCTCAGCCTCCTGAGTAGCAAGGATTACAGGCTTGAGCCACCAGCAATGGACACTGCTCAGTTTTAAATGTTGATATCTGCTGGTCCCAAGCACTAGTTTCTAACAGAAATGATTCAATTGAATTTAACATTAACAAATAATAAATAAGCTGTAGACAACTCAAAGATAGAAAATCACACAATTCGGAAGCATTATGAAATGTAGATTTTAAAAAAATCTTGGTGGTACTAAGATTTGAACTAAAGGCCTTACCTTTGCTAGACTGACACTAAAGCCACACATTCAGTCTTGCTTTTTGCTGGTAATTTTAGAGACAGAGTTTGTGAACATTTCTGTCCAGGCTGGCTTCAAACTGTAATTCTCCAGATCTCAGCTTTTTGAGTAGTTGGGTCTATAGATGTAGATGGCTGATTGGAAAAAAAAAAAAGTCTTTTAAATCAGCATTAACTACTTTAAAAAAAAGTATGGCGAAGTAACAGTGTTACTGTCTGACATTTACTTTGAAGTGACATCTATCTCTTTGGAAAAGAGTCCTGGATATGATTAAATTCTGATAAATAAGAACCACCCACCTCTATGGGAACAGGTGAAGCTAAGTGAGTAATGTGAGCTGTTTAATATAACAAGTAAATTGGGTGGGGAGAGCAAGCTGTTATCACCTCCTACTCACCTCTGATTTTAAAATACAGCCAAATTCACAGACACTTTTATCTCTGAGGAAAATAGTTGGATAGAGAATTCTGTAATGAAAATGCTATTCTGTCCATGAACATTTATTTATTTATTTTTGCAGGTCCTAGGGCTTGATCTCAGGGCCTGGTCATTATCTCTGAGTTTTTACTCAAGGTTAGCACTCTACCACTTGAGCCACAAGACCACTTTTTGGCTTTTTCTAAGTAGATTGTTGGAGATAAGAGTCTCAAGCGCTTTTCTGTCAAGGCTGGCTTTAAACTACAATTCTCAGGTCTCAGCCCCCTGAGTAGCTAGGATTATAGGTGTGAACTACTGGTGCTCAACTGAGCATTTATTTATTTTTTTGGGGGGGGGGTCCGGTCGTGGGGCCTGAACTCTGGACCTGGGCACTGTCCCTCAGCTCTTCAGCTCAAGGCTAGTGCTCTACCACTTGAGCCACAGCGCCACTTCCGGCTTTTTCCTTTTTGCTTATGTGGTGCTGAGGAATCGAACCCAGGGCCTTGAGCATGCAAGGCAAGCGCTCTACCACTGAGCCACCTTCCCAGCCCTGAGCATTTATTTTTTTATGTAGAAAAAGCATTTCATAGAAAAAAGCCAGCAGTATCTTCATTCAAGTACATGTAGGAGAGATTGCAATTTAACTATTTAACCAAACTATTATACAAAGATATGTATTTCAAAGAACTCTATCCTTTCTCTACAAGGAAGCTACACTTTTTTTCTTTTTCTTTTTATCTCTCTCTTTCTTTCCCTTCCTTCCTTCCTTCCTTTCCTTTCTTCCCTTCCTCCCTCCCTCCCTTCCTTCCTTCCTTCCTTCCTTCCTTCCTTCCTTCCTTCCTCCCTCCCTCCCTCCCCCCTCCCTTCCTTCCTTCCTTCCTTTCTTTCTTCCTTCCTTCCTCCTTCCCTCCCTCCCTTCTCTTTCTTCTTTCCTTCTTTCTTTCTTTCTTTCTTTCTCTCTCTCTCTCTTCCTTCCTTCCTTCCTTCCTTCCTTCTTTCTTTCTTTCTTTCTTTCTTTCTTTCTTTCTTTCTTTCTTTCTTTCTTTCTTTCTTTCTCTCTCTTCCTTCCTTCCTTCCTTCCTTCATTTCCTTCCCTCCTTCCTTCCTTCTTCTTCTTTCTTTCTTTCTTTCTTTCTTTCTTTCTTTCTTTCTTTCTTTCTTTCTTTCTTT